>NC_037543.1:12326222-12332127 GCF_001531365.2 Cynara cardunculus var. scolymus
GTGTGCTTCCCGTATTGTAATTGTCAATATTTTCAATCAATTGAAAATCATTTGAAGCTATTCTCTCGTGTTCTTCATATTCATCATTTGTGTATTCTTGATTAATTTCTTACTCTGTTTGTTCATATATTGTTTCCGCTGCACTGTTATTGTCTAAAAGATCATCCAGAGTAGTTGATTGATATCAAAACTGAATTTATAGGTCCTAACACTCTGCCATAAGAGCTTTGCCGGCATCTCTTTGTTTGGATAGAAGAAATTTATTCTTGTAGTATTCGGTATCTCGATTTACCGGCTTTTTGCAATTAATAGCAAAGTGACCTAGCTTACCACAGTTATAGCATTTGGTATTCTCATCAGCTACACCTTTGCTAAATTTCTTCATTTCTTTCGGTTTTTTCTCATATTTCTTCTTGAATCGCTTTTCTTCATATTTCTTCTTCTCGCCAAATTTGTCTTTGTATTCATAGTTTGAGCCTGACGAGAATCTCTGATTGTTCGAGTGTGGCCTTTTTGAGAACTTCTTCTGGAATGCTTTGGTCAGCATTGCCATTGCTTGCTTGATCTCTGACATTTCAGAATCAGATTCTGAGCTGTTAATGTCTTCTGATTCAGACTCACTTGATTGACTAACCTCTTTGATTTTCTTTCCAGATCTGCTTTTGAATCTCTTCTCCTTTCTCTCAGATACAAGAGCCAAAGGATCAGTAACTTCTTTCTCTTTCTTCTTTGCATTTCGGATCTCCAAAACATCTTGCTCATTCTGTTTCAGAGTTTCATATATCTCATGAATATCAATATCAGATAACTGCTTGTTAAATCTGATATGATTAGCAAATGGTTTCTACTCTGATTGGAGATTGTTAAGAAACTTAACATTTATCTCTATAGTAGTTTTGGAAATTCCGTTCTTTGTCAGCTCGTTTAGCAGTCTGGCAAGTCTATTATATACATCATCAAGACTTTCTCTTTCTTTAGCCTTGAACTCTTCATATGCTGAAATGCAATTAATAATCTTTAGCTGAGTTCCCACTTTCGAACCCATCATCATCTTCTCAATTTGAACCCACATGCTGTGACATGATGATTTATAGTTGTCAATGCTAGTGTAGATATCATTAGTCAATGCTTGCATCATATAAGACTTGCAAAGCACATTAGCATGGGCTCTTTCTTTTTCTTTAGGTGAATATTGATGTTTCAGTTTAGGTACTTTCTGTTCAGGTATGCCTGCTACTATATCATCTTCTACCACTAGGAAGAATTCAACAGGACCTTCCATTAGAGATTTCATAATCAGATCTCCTTCTTTCATCCTCTCAATGAAGTTCAGAAATCTATCTCTCCACTGATTATAGTCACCACAAAACAGAACAGGTGGCTTGGTATCAGTACCAATAGCCATTGCTTCTCTTGAGCTCATCGTATCAGTTTGTATGAAAATAGGATCAACTGCAGTTCAAAGTTTGAATTAAAAGATCAGTTTACAAAAAATATATCTGATAAAATGTAAACTATAATAAGCACACATTCAACACTTAGAAAAGTTAAGCACACACACTTATCCGGATTAGTAATCCGGTCAAGTTTATCCGGTATAAGAGTCCGGTAAAAAAGATAGAATATTAAACAGGTTATCCGGATTAGAAGTCCGGACAACAAGCAAACATGAACTGCACAAAAGTACGTACAAAGTCCTTTTAAAACAATTCGCTCAAAAGTCAAAATATTAAACCGATCAAAAGTCAAACACCGTCCAATCAAATACCTTTATGTATGATTACAGAAATAAACCGCTCAAATAGTCAAAGACTTAACAAGCGGATTCTAAACCGCAAAAACAATCAAACTTATCATCCAGATTGTTTAAATCGCTCAAATATCCGTTTAAGTTACTAACTTCTTACCAGCCGGATTCTTTAAACCGCACAATAAACCTTTCAAGTGTTCAACGGTTTACCAACCGGATTCTTTAAACCGCACACTAATCCGCACAAGGTATTAACGGTTTACCAGCCGAATTAGTTAAACCGGTCAATTATCTGCACAAGTGTTGTCCGGTAAAACCTATATCAAAAGAACTCGAAAACACACAGATGTTAAATCGCACAAAAGTTAAGCGGATAACATCTTAAACCGTACAAGCTTTAAGCGGACTAAAATTCAAGCAAAAACATAAAATTTCACACTTTTTACCAAAATTTTGGATCAAAGCATGAAAAAATATGAATTTTGAAGAACTTTTTCCAGAATATGAAAAATCAAATTTCGACTAATTCAGCCTTAAAACTTGTTTAAAATAAAAAATGGTGTGAATCAAGATTGTTCGATATGTAAAATCGAATCTAACGATGTAAATCATTACAATTAAAACTCAAAATATGAACGATTTAGGCTAAAAAACCCAATCTGGACAAAAAAAAAACAAGAACAGTGATGAACATATCGATGAATCTTCAATAATTCGTGCAGAAAATGTGCAAATCTGATGAATCTTCAAACCCAAACTGCTACAGTCTGCTCTGATACCAATTGATAAGTCCAGAAATCATACAAACATGATGTAATCTTCAAGAATCATGATAAACATAAAAGGTAGAAAGAATATTATCAAAAGATGATTTGATTGAGAGAGAGAGAGAGAACTACAGCACTAATCTCTTGATAATTCTGCTAATGACAAAGGTTAATGACAATTACAAGGAAATTACTATTTATACTAGGAAATAGTAAAGGCTACACTATTACAAAACAATTACACTAAGGAGAAACTTGAATACAACTTTAAAGCTCTAACTTGAACCCAACAATGTTACACGATAATATGGTTGCTCGCGACTAAGTTTATGAACTCGGATAAGGCATGAGCGATGTAGCCTTGAAATCGATTGAATTTTTGAACGATTTAGAAAAGGCGTGAGCGATTTGAATCAAATACGGACAAGGCAGTTTCTAGATTTCTCAAGTATAAAATGACAAGTCTTTTAAGCGATGAACAAGAAATACGGACAAAGAGGGGAACAATGAAGGCCAAGTACAGTGAGTATGGTGAGCAATTTAACTACAAGGTCTGTCCTGATTACACTGATTACCTTGAAATCGAAGAAGCTTGTAAGCGATTTTCTTGAATATGGAAGTCTAATCGATGTATTGCCTAAACCGGATATGTCTGTGACCGATTTATGTTGAGACAAAACAGTAGTGTGCGATTTAGATAAAATTCAGACAAGATGGTGTTCGATTTATGTGAAATCGGACAAAATGGTCAAACGATCTAGGTCAAAATAGGTGAAGGAGATGAAGCTATGTGAAGAACTTGGTGCGATTATGAAATCGGTCAAGCTTTGAATGAGGTAACCATGAATCGGCTGGCTGATTTGAGCGATGTAAACCAAAATTGAATGAGCCTTCAGCGATTTAGCTAAGTCTAGTACGATTAAGTTCTCTGTAAGCCAAAATCGATCAAAAAGGGAGTGTGATGAAGAACAAATATAGACAAGATGTGAGCGAAAACCTTTAATCCGCCTAAATCCTTATCCAGTCAACTTGCGTGCGATGTAACCTTAAATTTGTTCAAGGTTATGTGCGATTTAGAAAGTAACCTGAGCGATGAAACTGTAAATCATGTGAGCTTGTGACCAGTTTACACCAAAATCGCCTGACCCGGTGTGCAATGAAGACATGAGTTCGGACAGGGAATGCAATTTCTTGAGCGATGAAGAAACCAAGTGTTAAACCGGATGGGCTTATGTCCGATAAAGGCTAAATCAGATGTAGGCGTAAGAAAAAGATGGGCCTAAAACTGGTTGGGCTGAACGATTTAAAAGGAAAAAAAATCAAAAACACAAAAACAACAAATTTTTTTACTTAAAATGGATCAAAACACTGATTTTTGAAAAACTCTTCCAAGAACACAAAAATTTAAAAACAACAAATTTCACCAAAAACTTGAAAAACAAAGATCAAATCGCAAATCTTTGTGTAAAACAAAGATTCACGAATCAAAAACACACACAACGATCATTGATTTAACACAAAACACAAGATTTTGAGAAAAAATTTGGATCAAACACAAGAAAAAAAACGAACACGAAGAACATGAAAAAAATTCTAGAAATTTTCTTCACAAATCTTAAAAAAAACATTGATTTCTTCTTTTGATTTCGTGCATAAACTGCTCTGATACCAATTGATAGTACCTGATATGATCAATCTAGATAAACTGCATAAACTTCATGATTCCATGGCAATCTTCAAGTAATCTTGTAAGAACACAATGATGGAGACTTAAGAGAGAAAGTCAACTTGGTCAATCTTTATAATACGTATATGAATATTACAATTGAGCTCCTCTAACAATTACACTAAGAAAATGCTTTATATAGGGTCAAAGTTGAACCCTTCAAAGTCAAAGTCAAAGTCAAACAACCAGGAAAGTCAAACACGATGACTTATACAATTATAGACAACATTTATATTTCAAGACGAATACAATTTATACAGAAAATTTAGTCCTAACAGAGGGAGCTGCAGAGGGGGTGGAGGGGGGGCTGTTTGTGGTAAGTTGGCTATTATGGTGGGTAAGGTGGTGAGGGAAGTGTTTATGGAGTTTATTTGGGTGGTGAGGGAGGCAATGGCTTCATCGGTCGTAGAAATCTGGGCCGTGAGGGTTGCAAGGGTAGCAGTGATGGTTTGGTTTCTTGCGGTTGAAAGGGTGGATAGGGAGTTGTGTTGTTGAACCTCTAGTTGTTGAAATATTTGAATACGGGTGGTGTTGTCCCTCGATTGAGCCTCGAGGGACGCAATCGATTGCTGAATCGATGAAAGGTCTATCGATGGGGGGGATTCAGCAATCCTTTCCAAGCTGAGTTTAAGGTCATCCAAGGACAGCTGAATTGAATCAGTAAAGGCTTGGAACTCAACCTTTATGACCAAGTCCGCAAGTGGGGGGGGTAACCCCTATAGCAACAGATGTTATAGGTTGAGCCTCAGTCCCAGAGGCTCCTCGATCGATGCCTTGTGTGAAGTGAGGCAAGGGAGGACTTCCAACACATCCTTGATAGCCCTCAAGCAAGGAACTATCTCGTGAAGTTGCTATATGCACTTCTTTTTCATTGGATTCAGAGTCCGATGAAAGGAAGTAAATGTGTGTCCCCTTCGCTAGATCAAGTATCGAAGGGGCATGTACAGGAACGGATGATTGCTTTGAAGGATCGATGGGATTTTCAAATTCAGAGGCAATATATGCTTCTGTGTGAGTGGGTAGTGGCAAGCCATGAGGCGAAGTGGCTCTTATTTCTTCATCACCCCCCTGTTGGGAGAGAGGTGATGGATGGTGTGGTTCCTCGGCTTGATCATCTCCAGAGGCCAGAAGGATGGCCTCTGGATGGCTTACTTGGGTTAGGTTTGGACTAGGTGGTCCTTGTTCAATACCCCTTTGGCCTTGATCGCCAGGGGTAGTAGATGTGGTTGCCCGGGGAGGGGGTGATGGAATTTATGTGTGTATAGGGCCGGGGGATGTGGGAGAAGTGTCATCATAATCATCTTCATCATCCGATGAAGACGACTTCTGTTGCAATCCCTCGCTTGTGTCGGGGGACGACTCTATGTGCTCCGGGGTAGCTGGCTTCGATTGTTGGGCCAACATGGAGCTCTCATACGCCCTACAGCAAACAGAAGTGGCAGGTATCACACTGGCAGGTATCACACTGAGCAGCTCAGATGAAGAGAAGAGAGAGTTGCTAAATCAGAAGAAAAAGTTCGAAATGCTTCAGAAGGAGTTAGAAGGTAAACTCCTGGATACTTCAAAGAAATTGTCTGATCTAAAAACAGACCTTGAAACTGAATTGAACATGAGAACTGAACTGAAAATTAAATTTGATTTAGTTACTGTAGAACGAGACCA
>NC_037543.1:12332777-12333998 GCF_001531365.2 Cynara cardunculus var. scolymus
AAGGTAAGAACAGGTATGATCACAATTACTGGTATGATTCATATTTTATTCCTGATCATCCTGTTCATAGTGCTGAAAAGAATACATCTTATAGAAAGAAATGGTTTGGAAGTTACAACATACCCCAACCAAATACTAACAATATAGGACCCAAGTTCGTTTGGGTACCAAAATCTACTTGATGTCAAGTTTGTGCTGTTCAGAATATCATTTTACTGATACACCGATGCAGGGGGAGTTGTGATTTATTTCAAACTAAGGTTTCTGAACACTTCAGTTCAGAACCCGTGCTTTACCGAGTGTGGTTTCTAAACACCCAGTTTAGAACCCGTGCTTAAAATGTTTTCATTTTAATTTTTGAGCTTAAATGATTCATTACTTTAATCTACTTTCTAGGGGGAGTTTCCTTAGAAAATTTAATAATTGGTTTTGGAAATTGATTTTTTTTGGGATAACGAGTACATTCTCTAAACAGGTATTTCTTGAGATTTTTACTTGCGTAATTTCTCGTCGTACATAATTCCAATACTTGTTTCAGCTATTCTTCAAACTGTTATTATCACGTCTCTTATACGAAAATCATTTTCGGTGATAATACACTCGTTYGTATTCAATTTTGTTTTCTGATATTGTTTTTTCTTTGACTGATACACATTCATTCATTTTTTTTAATATCAGAATCTGTAAACTTGTTCTTACAGATCTTCATTCATTTCTCTCATACATACCGAATAATCGAATTGTTGTCGCTTCATTCTTTTATTGATCGTGCTTAAAGCCAAATTACTTGATCAATTTTTCTATCTGATCATTGTGCTTTAAAGAAATAATATTTTTGATCATTCATTGTGATCATATGTGCATAACACAATATTTTAGGAGGGACTGAGTGCTTATCAGAAATACCTCTATGGAATGTCAAAACCGACAGACCTACCCAAGAGGACAACCATATCTGAGTGAGCTTAAATACAAAAGGGTTTGTGTGCTGAGACTAAAATGAAAAAAGAGAGGGGTAGTTGTTGTGAGCTAAAAGAATTGACGAGATTTGTGTTTGGATTAAAAGAATATGAAAATCYTGTTCCAAACTTACATAATCCGGGCATATCACATAATCTATTAGTTCTCGATTCTTTGGAGACTAATATTGAAAAAGGCAAAGCCCAGGCCAACTCTTGTCACAATCCCACCAACTACTCATTTATCTCTCAACAGATAAAT
>NC_037543.1:12334223-12342589 GCF_001531365.2 Cynara cardunculus var. scolymus
ATTAATTGCTTTATTCTTTTACACTACACAGATTTAGCATTTTATATGTTAATTTGCCAAAACGTTCATAGATATGCTAATTTTTAGCTATCAATGATTGAATGGAAGACCTKGTGAGATGAACATCAAAAAGTCTCATATATACAGTACATCCGTTGTACTGGGTATATCTGTTATACTCACAGGCCAATCTTTTTATAAGATTGAAAACAATTTCATATGTTGAAATTGGTTGTTATCTTCCCATTCCCTTAATCTGAAAAGATTAAATTAGTGGATTTGCAAAGATCTACTTACAATTTCATGATCTGACGGTTTAAACGGAAAATTTCATTCATCTTTTGTATGATGGAATGATTCTCATTTCATCATAAGGGGGAGTATGAAATAATGAATGAAATATCATTTCCGAACATTGTTACAGGGAATCTGATGCAAAGATCAAGGGGGAGTAACTTCGATAATGGCAAAAGACTCAAAAGAAGAAGTGCGACTGAAGATCATTACAGAAAGATTATTTGTGTKCTAYAACAACTGAGAGATGTTGAATGTGAAGATCATTTTTCACAATAGTTTACTGAAGAATTGTTATCTGAAGATCCTTTGAAGATCACATCTTGTACAGTGTTTCTGAAGATTATTTTTGATCTACATTGTTAAAAGAGAAGATCACCGTGATTCTACATTCGAGGGGGAGAATGCTAGAAGATCTATCTCAACAGTTGATTGATTGAAGATTTCATTTGAAGAAGACATATTGTGCATATTGTTTCAAAGTTCAAACAAGGACTTAAAGCGCAAAATTTTCTTTCAAGTCTGAATACAAAGGGGGAGAATGTTAGGACTGAAAATTCAGTATTAATTGTATTCGTTTTGAAAGTTAAATATAGTCTATAATTGTAAAAGTCAGCGTGTTTGACTTTCTTATAGAAGTTTGACTTTGACTTGTCTTTAGTTTGTTTGACCATATAAATAGTAGCTAGTGTTTGTAATTGGTAAGGAGGAGAGCATTATTGTAAAATCCAGACGTAAATAATAGTTTAACTGAAATATAGAGTTTGACCTTTTCTCTCAATGTTCATATTGTGTTCTTAATGATAAATCCAGATCTGTCATTATTGTTGTGAAGATATGAAGATTGATCAGTGTTATATGGACTCCACACCATCCTTCAAGATGGTTGGGCTATGGCCATTCATGAGGTACTGTGGGGTGAATGGCTGGTCGCTAGGCAGGTTGTCCATCTTCATCGCGTCCCTTATGAACAACGCAAGGAAACACGTGAGAGCACCGATGAAAGCGGCTTTCCTGCAGCCACTAGCTTGTTCTTCTTGACCATCGCTGCATGGATTTCGTTGTAGATCAACAAGGCATAATCCAGAGGAAGGTTGAAGAACAGACCATACATGATGGTCATAATGTTGATGTTCCCTTGGTCCTTGCTTCCGAGCTTGTAGGCCAGAGCTTGGTTGAGAATGGAAAAAAACATATTCCACATCGAGGGCAAAAATTGCCTCTTGAAGTCCGAGGCATTGTGCAAGTCCCTGTTGTAGCCCAACATCTTGATGAAACGTAAGATGTCAAACCTAGTTGGCGGCTCGGCATATGGGATGAACAACACCTTTGAGATTTTGGCACGGGAAATCTTGATTGAACACACCATGTCATTTGGGACGTCGATGTCCCCCATTATCCCACGGTTCTCTGGGTAGAACTCACAGGTTTGCCAGTATTGCTGGACATATTTGACCGGTACCTCGTTGTCAGAGAGGGTGAGGGCCGGTTGTAGAATGCAGTTTTGGAAAAACTCAATTAGTATGGCAAACATGTCCTCGTAGAGATGGGTGCGAAGGTCGATCAAATGGTTGTTTGGCTTGATGGGAAGGAAGACAATAGCACGGCTGTCGGTGCCGGTTGATTGGACGTGACTGTCGTTGTTGTGTGATTCATGGGAAACGAATGACACCATTTTTGAAGTAAAGGGAAGTTGCAGGTTCGTCTTAGCTTTGAATGTTCTTGAGAAGGTTTTGTGCGCGTAAGTAGTATAATGGTGGGGATGAAGGGTATATATGGTGGGGGAATGGGAAGGGTTGGTTTTTTAACTTTTTTTGATAATAAAAGGTAATGATGGTATTGGGGGACGTTTGGTGAAAAGGTGGGTATGATTTTGATCGTGAGCCGTAAAGTCTTCTCACGATCATAATTGCGCAGATGGATAGGGACAATGTCGAGTGAGGGTGGGTTGAGTGGAGATGTGAAAGGTTTCTAAGGAAAGCTTTTGCAAGCTGTTAGGTGCGTGTGGGGGAAAAAGGGAGTTTGGGTTATTTAGAAAATATTTGAAAAATAATTACTCTAAAGGATAAACCTTAAGAATGTATATCTAAATAAAATTAAAAATTCCACCTTTATTGTAATACTTTAAAAAATGTTTTCAATAAAAGATGGGTTTTATGAGAAAACAAGTCATTTGACATTGAACTAGAGGGGCTCTGGTTGGACATGACAAGGATGTGGGGGAACCAGAGGGTCTTTGGTTATGAATGAAAAACCACTTCCTCATCAAATGTTAGGTTTTATGAAACAGAGGCTCTGGATAGACGAACCAGAGGCTCTGGATGATCATTTTAAGCCGTTAGATATAAGACATACCCTTTATGAAGGACCAGAGGGTCTCTGGTTGAATGCAAGGGATGAAAGACTTCATTAATATAGCATTTTTGTGATCCAGAGGCTTTGGATAGATGAACCAGAGGCTCTGGGTGGGACAATGCAAATTTAAAGAACCAAGAGGGTCTCTGGTTGAATGGGGATGTACAACCAGAGGTATGTTTGGTTTAATTTGGATCCTTAAAGATGATAGTGAAGTGCAAAACTCCCCCTCAAATGATGCATAGGGTTGTGCAATGAGTGAAAACTCCCCCTAGAATCAATAAGGGAGGTGAATGAGATGACCAGAACCTCTGGTCTATACAACCAGAGGCTCTGGTTGTGAATGATGGTGCAAAATGATATGAACGATAATGGATATGATGGGTTAATGGGACCAGAGGGTCTCTGGTTCCAAAGACTTAGAATCCAGAGGCTCTGGTATTTAGAACCAGAGGCTCTGGTTGCATGAAAGATGCAAAAATGTAATGCCAATGTGAGAGAATGATAACATATGAAGACCAAGGTGGACCAGAGGGGTTCTGGTCACAAAGAACTTGGAAACTAGAAGCTCTGGTCTTTGGAACTAGAGGCTCTGGTTGCAAAATGAATGAAATAACTAAGTGAAGTGCATGAGAACACATGGGGGGAGACCAAGTTGGACCAGAGGGGCTTTGGTCACAAAAGCTTTGAATCCAGAGGCTCTGGTCTATAGAACCAGAGGCTCTGGTTTGGAAGGGGGGGTACTTAGTAAAAACACAAAGTACATTGTTTGTACCAGAGGGGCTCTGGTTCCAAAGGGAGTGCAATTTAGGCCAAATATAAACAAGTATTTCTAATTGGCCAGAGCCTAACCAGAAGCTCTAGTTTAGAGTACTTGGTTATGAGGGCCATTTTAATGTATCACTTTTAGGAATAACCAAGAGATATTGAGAATCTTTGGTTTGAAACGATAGTTTGCCTCTAAGTGGTAAGATTCAACATACCCATCTTGCTGACAAGAAATAGAAATCTTTTCTCATCGAGTACTTTTGTAAAAATGTCAGCAAGTTGAATCTCTGTAGGAACAAAATACATCTCTATTGTTCCCTTTTCTTCATGATCTCTGAGAAAGTGGTACCTGACATCGATGTGCTCAGTCTTGGAATGCTGCACAGGATTTGCAGAGATAGCTATGGCACTCTTGGAGTCATAGAGGATGGGAATCTTTTCATATTGAAATCCATAGTCCTTCAGCTGGGTCTTCATCCAGAGAACTTGTGAACAACAACTAGCAGTAGCAACATATTCTGCTTCTGCTGTAGAGGTTAAAACTTTTCTTGATGTCCAACTTACTAGCTTGTCCCCCAAGAGTTGACAGCTTCCAAACGTACTCTTTCTATCAAGTTTGCAACCTGCATGATCTGCATCTATGTAGGCTATTAGATCAAAGCCAGAGTTCTTAGGATACCAGAGACCCAATGAAGGGGTTCCCTTGAGGTATCTAAAGATCCTCTTGACCGCAAAGAGATAAGATTTTTTAGGATTAACTTGATACCTTGGACAAAGACATGTAGCAAACATAATATCTGGTCTACTAGCTGTTAGATATAAGAGTGATCCAATCATTCCTCTGTAGGTTGTTACATCCACAGATTTGCCTGATGGATCAACAAATAACTTAGCTCCTATAGCCATGGGTGTTCTCATTGATGATGAATTTGAGAGAGAGTACTTCTTTAGAAGGTCAGTCACATATTTGGACTGATTGATGAAGATTCCTTCCAAAGTTTGTTTTATTTGAAGATGAAGGAAGAAACTAAGTTCTCCCATCATACTCATCTCAAATTTATTTTTCATCAGCTCTGAGATTTTTTTGCAAAATTTAGCATTGGTAGAACCAGATATGATGTCATCCACATATATTTGCACAAGTAAAATATCACCTTTGTGCTTCTTGAGAAAGAGGGTTGTATCGATGGTACCTTTTTTGAATCCATTGGCAATGAGAAAGGTAGAGAGTGTATCATACCAGGGCCTGGGTGCTTTTTTCAGCCCTTAGAGGGCTTTGTTTAGAAAGTAGACATAGTCTGGATGCTTTGGATTTTCAAACCCAGGGGGCTGCTGCACATATTTTTCCTCTTGAAGTTCCATTGAGGAAGGCATACTTGACATACATCTGATAGACCTTGAAGCCTTTGTGTGCTGCATAGGCGAGGAATATTCTGATGGCTTCAAGTCTGGCGATGGGAGCAAATGTTTCATCATTGTCAATCCCTTCTTCTTGGTAGTAGCCCTTGGCAACAAGCTTGACCTTGTTCCTTACAACTATGCCATCTTCATCCTTCTTGTTTCTGCAGACCCATTTAGTTCCTATAGCCGTCTTTCCTTTGGGTAGAGGCATGAGGGACCATACTTTGTTTCTCTCAAACTGGAGTAGCTTTTCTTGCTTGGCATCTATCCAGTTTGGATCTTGTAGGGCTTTAGAAATTTTCTTCGATTCGATCATACTTAGAAAGTTGGCGAAGAGGCATTCATTTGCAGTAGCAGATCTCGTTTTGACACCGGATGATGGATTACCAATGATTTGGTGATGAGGATGGTCTTTTGTCCACTTGGGGCAAGATTGAGGTTCTGGAGCAATAGGATGCAGTTCTTCATCGACTGATGGAACTGCTTGCTCCCTCTCAAAGAGATCATCTCCAGAGTGATGCTCTGTTTCTGAAGACATAGGAGAAGTAGAGGGTGAAGTAACATGAGTTTTAGAAAGAGTTGTACCTTCAGCATTGGAGACTTCATGTTCTTCATCGGCTCTAGAAGAGGGTTCTTTAATAGGTGCTTGTCCAGAGACTACTTCTTCTTTGAAGATGTCTTCAAATAAATGAGCCAACTCTGATTCATTGGGTTTGCCCAGAGACGAATCAGAGGCTCTCTGTGATAGCCCGAGTCCTGAACTGCTGTGTCCAGAAGTCATTGGTGAAGAATCATCAAAGGACATATTGATGCTTTCGATGATGATCTTTGTCCATCTGATGAACACTCTGTAGGCCTTGGCAGTTTGAGAGTAACCCAAAAAGATTCATTCATCAGCCTTCTTGTCGAACTTGCCAAGATATTCCCTATCATTGACTACAAAGCATTTGCACCCAAAGACATGGAAATATTTGACATTTGGCCTTCATTGGTTGATGAGTTCATATGGTGTCTTCTGGTGCCTCTTGTTGATGATTGATTGGTTCTGGGTGAAGTATGTAGTGGAAATGGCTTCGGCCCAGAAGGTGATAGGTAACTCAGATGAAGCAAACATGGTCCTTGCTGCTTCCACTAGGGTTATGCTCCTTCGCTCTACTAATCCATTTTGCTGTGGAGTTCTAGCTGCTGAAAAGTTCTGGGAGATGCCTTCATTGATGAGATATTCATCAATTTTGGCATTTCTGAATTTTGTTCCATTGTCACTTCTAAATTTGATTAGCTTGCATTGTAGAAGCACTTAGAGCCTTTTCATCACCCCGATGAGGAGGTCAGGAACGTTTGATTTCTTCTTTACTAATTCAACCATGTGTATCTGTAGTATTCATCAACAAGTACTAGGATATACTTCTTTCTAAATGGGCTTTGTGTAGAGATAGGCCCACAGAGGTCGGTGTGGATCATGTCCAAGGGCATGGAACAAGAGGTTTCTGAATTAGTTCTATGAGAAGCCCGCTTCAGCTTTCCCATCTCATAGGCTGAGCATAGGTGATCTTTTTCAAAGTTGAGATCAAGAATCCCCTTGACCAACTTCTGTTTGGCTAACTTCTTTAGGACATCAAAGTTTAGATGTGAAAATTTCTGGTGCCATAGCCAATTTTCATCACTCTTGTGGGAAACAAGGTAGAGAGTGTCTTGACCCACAGAAGAATGAAAATCCAGAAGATAGAGATTCCCTTTTCTCTTTGCCTTGATGATGGTTTGGCCGGGCTTCATTTCGATGATGTAGAAACCTTTGCAAAATCTGACTTCAAGACCTTTGTCACAGAACTGGATTATGCTTAGTAAGTTATGCTTTAGACCTTCAACATAAGCCACTTTGTCGATTGGAGATGTTGCCCTTGATGAGTGTGCCGTATCCGTTGATGGTACCCTTGCTGTTGTCTCGAAAAGTAATAGAGCCTCCAGATTTAACGATGAAGGAGGACAACTGACTTTTATCGCCAGTCATGTGCCTGGAGTAACCTGAATCTATATACCATGGTTGCACATGCTGGTCCTGCAAGACATGTTAAGGGTTTTTAGGTACCTATTTCATAATGGGTTCTCGTTTGTTAGTCAGGGATACGACCTTTTTCTTTTCATCAGCCCTCTTGGAATTGGGCTGATTTCTATTACCCTTAGCCTTTGCAGGCTTGGGTTGATTTGCATCGCCCTTGGCCTTTCTAGGCTTGTGCCTTTTCATGTTTTTGGGAGCGATGGGTTATGAGGTTGATGGTTCAGAGTGATCTGTTGGGAGTTCCATCGCTTTTGATTTCTTAGATGAACTTCCAATGTCACTTGGATTGTTCATCAATCCATCAGATGATGGTTCCTTACTAGGATTCTCTGTTCCATTGATAGTACTTGCTGATGAACTTGTGGGATTGATAACCAGAGGTTCTGGCTTAACCACAAGGTTTCTATAGGTCTCTGGTTTGGAGACATCATCCTTTTCATCAGAATTCTTACATGTGCTGCTCTCATACACCACATTCTCAAAGTCTCGCCTCAAGAGAACATTTTTTCCATCGACTTTAACCCTTTTGAAGTTTGCTTTGGGTTTTGGGAAAAAGTCGGGTTTTTGAATACGTCAGAGTTTGAAAGTGGATTCAAGGGTGGATTTATTGGTTTCGATGAAAGAGTCAAGATCAATGAATCCAATCCCTTGGTAATCCTTTTGACCATTAAGTTTTTCATAGACATCTTGGGCATCTTTGTATTTCTTCATCAGGAGTTCATTGGTTTGAAGCTTTTGATGAAGAATCTCCCTTTCCTTTTGAAAGAAATCTTTAAGAGCCATTGAGTTTTGTCTTTCTGTGTCAGATTTTTTAAGGCCTTAACCTTCTTTTCTAAATCTTTGGTTATCTTCTTGTTTAGATCCAGAAGTTTTTCTTCCTCTGATTTTTTAAGCGATGCAAYGCGAGTTTTTTCTTTTACCAATTCAACATTTTCTTCAGTGAGAAGATCAAATTTTCTTTTTGCGAGTTTTTTCTTTTACCAATTCAACATTTTCTTCAGTGAGAAGATCAAATTTTCTTTTGTAGAAATTGACTTTTTTTTCAGCTTTTAACCTTTCAGATTTTTCAAAATTCAATTTTTCTTTAAGTTTGAGAAAATCTTCTGAAAGTTTCATGACCCTTAAGTCTATCTCTGATGGAGCAGAATTGGTTTCATCGATGGAAGCGTCACATACCTGATCATCGGAGTCAGAGGCGGATTCTGCATTGGACTTGGCCATGAGGCAAATGAGTGCCTTGTCTTCTCCATCAGACAAAAAATCGGATATCCAGTTTTCTTTTTCAGCCATCAGGCTTCGCTCCTTAGGATTGTACTTGTATTTATTTTTATAATAGTCCGCATCCTTTACCAGTCGTCCTCTGCATTCTTTAGAAAAATTGTAACATCCTGTTAGGAGCGAATAACTCAAATTCTTGGTACTAAAACTTACTTGAATGATCGGTTAGACAGTAGTAGAGCAGCGGAAACAGTATCAATCAAACAGGTAGAAA
>NC_037543.1:12346379-12347708 GCF_001531365.2 Cynara cardunculus var. scolymus
CAGAGGAGAAGTTTCCAGAACCTCTGTGATGGATGATAGAGGTTCTGTCACTTGAATCTTGTATGATTGAGCTTCTTCTGTTGATTGTCCTCTGTTGTCTTCTGTGACAGATCAGCTTCTGTCAGTACTTGCTGTTTTACTTTTTCTATACTTTCACATTCACAGAATGAGAGCTAACAATCTCCCCTTAAGTATGAAAAAGTAAATTAAGCTATAAAGTGCAAAAGCATGACTTGATTGAAAGAAATTACAAAAGGAGATTARACATCATCCTCGAAATGAATTGACTGAAAAGAAATTACAAAACGTAAAAGATAGAGTTTGATACAGGCCCTATACTATTACAGAGGTTTAACCAACTTCAGATTCTAGGAAGTCATCTACTGGATGGATCAAATCTGACTTGATGGTTTTGTAGACTTCAAACATCCATTCTCTGAAGTTGATTTGAATTTTGATTGACTCCAAGATCTTTGACACTTCATTCACCCTTAGATGTCCTTTGTCCAGTTCTGCCGCTGCCTTTCTGAAGATCCATTCAAGTGTCTCTGTCGAAAACTTGTGTGTCTCTGTTGGATCATAGATGCGTAGGATTTCGTCTTTGTCCAAAAACACAAATCCATAAATGGGGTTGTGAATGATGGTCTTTGGTGAATGCCTATGAATCCAACTTGGCTTGCTGTTAGGAGGAGAAATCTTTAGATCTTGTTGAACAAACCTCATTGCAAGCTCGAAGTCCTTCTGGCTGTAGTATTTGACTTGTGTGCGCATAACTTCTATCAGCCTTATGAGCGAGATGGAATAGGTAGACCTCCTTTCCATGTAGATGTTAAGTATTTTATGCATGTAAAGGACATCATACACACAAAGATTATGGAAGTCAGCGTCTGTGAACTTGTAGAGATTTCCATCCTTCCTTTTTACAACAAATTGAGCAAAAAGGATAGACTTCTTCAGCAGAGTCCTTGGAGAGATAGTCACAAGTGAGGCAATAGGAGTCTCTGTGAAGACTTGCTCACGCGGCCTTGTAAGTCTGGAGAACTTGAATTTGGCGAAGGCAGAAGGAATTCCGGTGACCACAGGATCATAAGGAGGTTCAATGTCTTTGGCAGAGTACTTCCATACAAGAATTTCTTCTGGGGTAGAAAGAGGCTCTGTAGGAGGTTTAGGGAATGGAATCTTGCTCATCGACTCGAAGATTTCATCCACCCTTCCTGCTATGGGGTGCTCTGCCATCTTTGTTTCATCCTCTTCTAGTATGGGCCTCTGGGTTGACCCCTCTGCAAGAATAGGTTTGACAGATCCCTGCAGAGTGTCGAACGTACCCGT
>NC_037543.1:12347808-12364300 GCF_001531365.2 Cynara cardunculus var. scolymus
TGATGAACCCGAACTCCTCAGAGTCCTAAAGGAATCCAAGGCAGAGGCTCAGGCAAAAAGGGGCAGAGTGCCTATGCATGTCAGAGAAGGTGAGGCCACATCTTCTGCTGTCCTGCAAGTCCAAATCCCACAAGTCCAACAAACAACGTCCAAGGGTATGTTCGATGCTCTGCAAGGAACCGTTAAGCGCATCCTTGCAGAGGGATCAACCCACAGGCCTATCCTAGAAGAAGAAGAAGAAAAGAAGATGCCAGAGTCTACTCMAGGSGGACGAGTMTMTGAGATTTTGGAGTCTATGAGCAAGATTCCTACGCTTAACGTTCGCACAGAGCCCGTTACTACCCTGGAAGAAATTCTTATATGGAGATACTCTGTGACAGACACAGAGCCACCCTACGACCCAGAGCTCACTAGGATTCCCTCTGCCGTAGCCAAATTACGATTATCCAGACTTACAAGGCCTCGTGAGCAGGTCTTCTCGCGCCACATGATCAAATCTTTGGTGTCAATTTCCCCAAGAACTTTATTGAAGAAGGCTGTGCTCTACTCTCAATACGTTGTAAGGAGAAAAGACGGGAACATCTATACATTCTCTGATGCTGATCTGCATAACCTCTCCGTGTATGATCTCATTTATATGCACAAAATCCTTAATATCTACATGGGGAGGAGTTCAACATATCAAGTATCCCTCAGAAGGCTGATCGAAGTTATGCGCGCACAAGTAATGTACTACAGCCAGAAGGATTTTGAATTGGCCATGCGTCTAGCACAGAAGAATCTGAAGATCATTCATCCTTACAGCAGGCCAGGTTGGGTATCTAAGTTCTATCCAAACACCATTCTACACAATCCTATTTATGGGTTTGTGTATTTGGACAAGGATGAGTAACTTAGATTCTTTGACCCAACAGAAGCACACAAATATTCAATGGAGACAATGGATTGAATATTCAAGTGTATCGTGGCAGAAGTGGATAAAAGACACAACAGGGTTGGTGAAGTGTCATCTCTCTTGGACGCGATCAGAGAACAAATCAACTTGAGAGAGTTCATCTTCGACGTCTACAGAACTATAAAGTCAGATTTTGTTTATGCGGTAGACGATTTCCCAGAGTCTCAAGTCTGATTCTCTTCTGTCCTAGGATCGAGCCTATGTTTCATTTTTTGTCATTCAAGTTTTGTAATTTTCTACATTGTAATTCTTTACTTTGTAATTMTTTTCATCTTAATTCATTMRGAGGATGATGTTTAATCACCTCTTGTAATTTCAATTCAATTAAGTCATACACTTGCACCCAAAGTTCATAGTTTACTTTTTCATACTTAGGGGGAGATTGTTAGCTCTCAGTTCCTTAAATGTAAAAGTATAGAAAAAGTAAAACTACAAGTATTGACAGAAGATGATATGTCACAGAAGACCACAGAGGACCAACAGCAAAAGATGCACAAGCTACAAGTCTCAAGTGACAGAACCTCTGTCGTGTCTCACAGAGGTTCTGGAACTGGTCCTCTGAGAAGACAATGCTACAAGTCTTAGTCGATAGAACCTCTGTCGTGTCTCATAGAGGTTATGGAAGATTTCCTCTGCGTACCTCCAAGTTTCATCTAGCAGAACCTCTGTGTTGTCTAACAGAGGGGTCTGCACCAATGTCTTCTGTGTAGATTATCTTTAAGCTGTTTTACTTAGGTCTTTGAACTGCTCGTGCCTATCACGTGTTCTTGTCTGTAATTGGTTTTGATCGAATGGCTTAGATTAATTTACTTTAGGTCATGTCAGAAAAACGGTTACTTGCTTGTATAAATAGCAGCGTAGGCCTTTGTAATTCAGTGTAATTCCAGTATTGTAATTGTCAATATTTTCATCAATTGAAAATCCTTTGACGCTTTCTCCTGTGTTCATCATTAATCTTCATCGTCTTCTTATTGATTTCTACTTGTTTGATTTATTATCTTTTCCGCTGCACTATAACTGTCAAACCAATCATTCAAGTAAGTAATCTTTACCAAGAAATATAGTTATTCGGTCCTAACAGAAAGCTATCTTATTAACTCTAGTGTTCGTCTATGAACGTTTTGAGGATTTATTTGAGTAGAGGTTCTGGTTGGCTTAACCAGAAGCACTGGTAGTGGAACCAGAGGGGCTCTGGTCCTGTTACTTGTGAAAATATTTTCTAAGGCTGGTTTTTGAAACCAGAGGTCCGATAGACACAAACAGAAAATGGATTTACACTTCATTATGTGAAATGGTTTTATTTGAATAATGTTTTGGTGATGTTCACCATGCAACTACATGGAAAAAGGGATCTCACTAGACCTGTAGGTCTAACCTTCATTTTGTTTTTTCAAATATGTGTTGCAGGAAATACAGAATATAATGATAGTAAGGGGAAGGCAAATTGTGAATTATCTCCCTATGTGCTTAGCCTTATGAAGATCGATGGATGTATTTTGATATTAGATAATATGTAGTACAAGAGCATGTGTTTTGGATTTTTTGAGTTGTGTAGTTTGTATTGTAGCTTCTTGTACTTTGGACCTTTGTGGGCTTGAACATGTATTCTATGAATAGAATATGTGTTATATGCAATGTGAGTTTGGGGGTGTTATATATATCGACCAACACATAGGCGAAGAAGAATGATTATCAGGAAACAAAGACTAATACTCCAAGAATGTTTCAATGAGTAATGAACCTGCGTAAATAGCCTAATAAAGATATGCAATGAGTAATGAAGGTAAATCGAACAAACTATTGAACAGATTCAATCGAAAATCACACAAATTTAACAAAAATGTTTGTAATTTGCATAGAAAGGCTCGAAAAGTGATTACAAACAGGTTTTGTAATAAAAATCTTTCCAAAGATAGATTAAGATGGCCAATTTGATCAAAATCAATCAAGAACAGTCTAAGAACTCAAGAACAGTTTAACACTTCAAAAATAAAAAATTGGAACTCCAATTCAATTTAATTATGAAATTGAATGAATCAAACAGTCACGAATATGAAATTCGAACAAACCTCAATCAAATTCCAATCAAAAACACGCACAAAAATGGAATTTTAATTCAAAATAGTGATAAAAATGGTTCGACCAAAACAGGGAATTCTTAATCTTCAAGAAATTCTACAAATCTGCTTCAAGATCAAATACATGGTTGTTGTTTCCTACTCTGATAACAATTGATGTTTTAGAATTAATCAATCAAACTCAATATTATCAAGATCACAAATACATTTAACAATGGCAATTCTAAGAAATGTAGAGAGAGAAAGTTCTTCAAAGGATTTTGTGTATTGATCTTCAAAGCTTACAATGTAGGAATGGAATGTACTTACAAAAATACAAGGCAACTACACTATTTATACTAAAGGCACATTTAATGCAATTCGGTAGGGTTTGAACACGCGTCAAGCTTTTAAAGAAAAGTTTGTCCTTTGCTATAGTGATTAGTACAAATGCATAATCGTGAGCAGACATCCTTTCATGGAGTTGGTGGCTAATGGAGTCAACTAGTCGGCTCTATATCGTACTATTCTCTAGAATGGGTATGGGTTTGTCCTCTATCTGTGGAAGGACAAGACAAAAGCAATATTGCATTACAAGCTTTATTTGATCGTTGAATGCTGGAATAACACTAAAGGTCTCTTCAGCATTCGCTGAGGCTTGGGCAGTATTCACACATATGTTGACTAGGTTGTAATCACTAAAAGCCGCTTCAGATCACGAACGCGCCAGTTACTAATCTTCAGTTTTAGTCATCGACTTTCATTGAAGGTTCTTTGATGTGAGTTTTGTTTTCTTGAAGTATCGCTGTCGCTATAGGATTTACAATACCTGTTTTAGCGATCACTGAACAGACTCAATGACGATCGTTGGAACTAAAATAACAGAAACGTAATACTTCGTAATAGGTAAAAGGGATTATCATCAAATCAATTAGAGTGTGAATCAATAATCTCCCCCTATTTGATGATAACAAAGAAACATAAAGAAAGTTTCCTTATCAAATAATAGTAAGGAAAAGTTACATATGAAGTACATGTCTCATTTAACTATTTTGGAATCTTTTTCAGTGAATCAGTTTTTTACTTAAAAAGTTTTCTTAAGTTACAAGTTTAAGAAAAGTACAAGAAAGAAAACTGAAACTGTAAGCATGTTCACTGACTTATAGATTGTCAGTGACTGTAAGAAAATACTGGAACTCATAGACATGTGTCCCTTTTACTCTTTTCAATGATCTTTTTCAGTGATGCAGATGAAATACTTATATTTATTCGAAGGAAAAATTACAAGTGTTTCAGTACATTTCTTTGACTTACAAAATATAAGTTGTACACTGAAAGTAGACATAGATACAAAGGACATATAGTGAAAGACAAAGTTACAAGATAGAATTCTATAACTAATCTAAGTTGCTTAGGTTGATGTACCCAGGTACTTCTTCTACAAGCTCCTTTTGACATATAAATTCCCTTATAATCTTAAGGTCCATCATTTCACCATATATATCATCGTCAAGCCAAAATATGATATACGCGATATGTTCCATTAGACAAAGATGTAACTCAAACACTCTTTGAAAGCCGATTTTGCCTTCATAGTCAAGGAATATAAATCCTAAGTCAGGCTTGAGGTGCACAATGTTGGGTATGTAGGGACCCTTTGCTGGCAAGGATAGGTTCAACATAGATATGTATGGCTTCTTTGAAGTCTTCAGGACTTCATCTAAGGAGAACTTTGTTTCATGTTCATTCCTCAGGGTTGGTCCGTCATTAGGACTTCAAGGTATTCTTCTTCCACCTTTGTTTAGTGATGGCTTTTCAGGTACAACGACATATCTTGACATCTTTTTGATCAGCTCAGTAATGACATCTTCAATAATTGGCTTGTGCCTTGATTTTGAGCATTGAATGGCTTGGCAGATCTCCAGCCATTCACTGTAGCCATACTGATCAAGGTAAGAAGGGTACTCCGCGACAGCATCAAGATTGTACCTGGTGATGAGCATTGAGACCAGAACTCTACCGTCTTTCGTCCATCCGCTGATAACGATGTTTGAAATAGGATGAGGACTGATTCTCTTGTCCAGACGTTCTTCGCTACCTTTTCTGTCTCGGTCAGCCACCTTCATCGCTTTTTCTTGCTCAGCTTCTACAATAAAAAGTATCTTAGCCTGGGCCTTGACAATATTCACCACCTTTTTAGACTTCTTCTTTGGAAGAAGTTTAGCAGCAAGAGACTTGGCCAGCTTTAAGCAGTCCTCAGTCTGTTGTCGTTGAAGTCTGAGTTCTTTCTTAGCCTTGAGTGCCTCGAGTCTTTTAGCTTCAGATAGGAAGTCGAACTCCCTACAACTAGAGGTACGAAGAGGGATTTTTACTCTAGTTTGGGCGAGTGACTCCTTTAGCTGACACATCTGCTGGTCGGTGGGAACACTGGAGGTCAGGTTTTTAGGAACCTATTCTTCTAGCCGACTGCAGGTAGTAATGGGGTTGGATAGTTAATAAAGAGAGGTAATGGTGGTAAAGCTGTAGGACACATTACTTAATGGCTCAAAAGGTTGGAAAAGTACCTTGAGGTTTCCTTCTTCCGCAACACCCTTGTCTTTTGACTTGGTGTTCTGGTTCTTTTCTAAGGTCTCCTTCTCTTTCTCCCCTTTCTCCCCCTAGGATGTAGAATCCTTGAGAGAAACACCTTTCATGGCACTGACATGTCTCTGGGACTGTATGGTGAAGTCATCATCATCGTCGCCTTCATCATCATCGTCGCCTTCATCATCATCGTCACCATGATCTTCACCAGCGTCAGGAAGGTTGGGAGAATCATCGTCTTCATCTTCATAATCATTTTCAATATCAACAACATTAGCTGCAGAGGTGATAGGAAGATCTTCGTCACGAGTTTCAATACCAGCTCTAACGGTTTCATCAACGACCTCAGCTTCATTAGTTGTCACTCTACGAGCTTCAGCCTTAGTATGAGTCATTGGTGTTAGGATCAAATTGATCCTAATTATTCTAAAAAGTTTTATTAAGCAATTAGGGCTAAGGACGGAAGACCTGAAGATGTTGTTGAGCTTAAAATGTCTAACCTCTGGTTGGTCTAACCTATGGTTGGTGTGTCCTCTGGTTGGTCTAACCTCTGGTTGGTCTATCCTCTGGTTGGTCTCACCTGTGGTTGGTCTATCCTCTTGTTGGTCTATCCTCTGGTTGGTCTATCCTCTGGTTGGTATATCCTCTGGTTGGTCTAACCTCTGGTTGGTCTATCCTCTGGTTGGTCTAACCTCTTGTTGGTCTAACCTCCGGTTGGTCTATCCTCTGGTTGGTCTAACCTCTAGTTGGTATAACCTCTGGTTGGTCTATCCTCTGGATGACTATCTTCAGAATCTTAAAGGATGATGCTGATTCCATTTTCGATAATGATTATTTCTTTGTTTATAGGAGTTAGTTACCTTATTTATAGGATTCAATTATAATGTAAATATTGCCTGTATAAGAAGTGATACAAGCGTAGAATAGAAGTGAGATGAATTATCAACAATTTGTAACACATAGATCAAACACATCACATGAATGTCGATTAGGGTTTTTGAGAGATTGTAATTTCCATTCAATAAAAAAAGCGGCGGCCGATTTCTATTCATCTTCTTCTACAAATCTCTTTTTAAATTCCTTTGCATTACTCTACTGTCAGATCTTGGATTAACAATTGGTATCAGAGCCAAATCGATTAACTTCTATCGATTCGATCTTTCTGCAGTAGATTCAATTTTCTTGAACAATACTCTTTCATGAACCGCTTCATGTTCAACTGCAGTTTGGACCCAAAAATTCATCAATTCATCATATGATTAAATGTTTTAATCAAATTCCTTTTATGGGATTTGTTCTTGGATGAATACGAACCTATTTTGATCATAAAAAAAATGATTTATTTGATGGAGTTTCTTGGAGTCAGTCGAATTTTTGAACCTTGATTTTGTCAGATCTACACGTAGGCGTTAAGCAGAAGTTCATGGTACTCACAGCCTAAGGCAATTGATGTTCTATTTGCCAAACGTATAATTCTTGGCCATATCTTGAGTATTCATTCATCGTCTCTTTTTGTGGATTTGGATCTATCAGAGCCTAAAGACTTACTTGTCTGTAATCACCAATCCTATATGAATATGGCAATATTCCTTCATGTTTTGCCCTTAGAAGCATTAACAACAATACTGTCAATTTTCTTTGAATTGACCTGCTGTTTCTTGAAGCCATAAAGCTTAATGTTAATTCTTCTCTCCAGTTCTCAATTCCAATGGTGTTTGCTTTGGTTATTGAAGTTATCTCCAATTGGATCAAGCTCTAAAGCTGAATTCCTACTCAACTTGCGGTTCAATGAAAGATTCTTTGTCATAAGACTGGTTGCACTGTTTTGTCCAGAAATTCACACATTTATCTATCCCTTAGTTGGATGAATTTGCTACTTTTGGGGTTGAGTGGCAATTCTATGCTTCAAAGTATGTGTTGGGTTGTAGGCAGATTAAATTTGCATTCTGTCTAATTAGTGGTATTGCATTCACATTGAATCTGATTTGGTCTAAGAGTTGAAAATAAAGAACAAAGAGCTACATTCAGGGGGGAGCTTGAAAATTCCATCCATACCAAGCACACTAAAGCTTTAMTCAAGAAAGCAGAGGGGAGAAGACCTRAAGACTTSATGAAGATGCTTGCTTCATAAAACTTTGGGGGGAGATTGTTAAGATCAAATTGATCCTAATTATTCTGAAATGTTTTATTAAGCAATCGGGGCTAAGGATGGAAGACCTAAAGATGTTGTTGAGCTTAAAACGTCTAACCTCTAGTTGGTCTATCCTCTGGTTGGTCTAACCTCCGGTTGTTCTATCCTCTGGTTGTTCTATCCTCTGTTTGGTCTATCCTCTGGTTGGTCTATCCTCTGGTCGGTCTATCATCTGGTCGATCTATCCTCTGGTCGGTCTATCCTCTGGTAGGTCTAACCTCTGGTTGGTCTAACCTCTGGTTGGTCTATCCTCTGGTTGGTCTAACCTCTGGTTGGTCTAACCTCTGGTTGGTCTATCCTCTGGTTGGTCTAACCTCTGGTTGGTCTATCCTCTGGTTGGTCTATCAGCCGGACGACTAACTTCAGAATCTTGAAGGATGATGCTGATCCTATTTTTGATAATGATTATTTCCTTGTTTATACGATTTAGTTACCTTATTTATAGGATTCAATTATCATGTAAATATCAAAAGAAGTGATACAAACATAGAATAGAAGTGAGATGAATTATCAACACTTTGTAACACAGATTCAAAGACATCACATGAGAGTCGATTAGGGTTTTTGAGAGATTGTATTTTCCATTCAATAAAGAAAGCGGCGGCCGATTTCTATTCATCTTCTTCAACAAATCTCTTTTTAAATTCATTTTCATTACTCTACTGTCAAATCTGGGATTAATAGTTGGGATAGTAGCAGTTTCAGCAGCAGCAACAACATTCAACTCTTTCTCCCCTCTTTGAGATCAACATGATACTCAAAGAAGTTGTTAAGAGCTTTCATCTGAATCTCCACTAGTTCTTCAAGCTTTGTCAGCTCTAGAGCGTGAAGCAGAGTGCATTATAGAGTTTGATCTACCTGGAGGTGATCTTCTGCTGTGAAGGACGGTTCAGGTGCTAGTAATGGTTGGTGGATGAAGTCCACGATCTACAACATCAACGTCGTATGCCTGGCGAGATAGGAATTTGCTTCATTGACCATGCTTGTTAAAGCACAGATGTCCTCAGCGTTAAGTTGCATAACTTCTTGCATCGAGGAGAGCTGTTCATTGACCTCTTTAACTTCAGCCTAGACGGTTGAAAGTTTAGCAGAGATTTCATCCCTAAGAGGCATACCCTTATGTACTTCATCCATTTTGATAAGGACAGTCTCCATAGAAGGGAGGAGTAACTTGACTTTGTCAGCCATGTTGTACTCTTCGTCCATGGCTGGCGTCTCTTCGAAAGGACCTGAAATGGAACATTGGTGAGCATAAGAGAGCTATAGGTTAGTAGAAACGAAGGGGTCGGAAGGTAGAGTACTTGAGGGTTCATCAGCATCATCTGAAGGATTGATGTTGGTTCGCTCTAGGTTGTCTTCGAGACGATAGGCGACCATATGCTGAGATGCTTCAAGAGTAGCAATCTCAGGTCCTGTGGTGGGTGCTTCATCATTAGTTAGGACAATCGCTGAAGAATCATAAGCATGTGTCGAGACCAAGGAAGGAGGAGAGGTGAAAATGGCCGAGACTGAAGGATGTGAGTGTTCAGCAGTGGCTATGTTGATATTTTCACCATCAGTGATTTGGGTCACGGAGGCGGTTGGGAACAAAGCCACATGTACGACAGTCAATTTTGAAATCACTGTTGGAACCCAGATACTCTTAATTCGTAGAAATATTGTTTGCTTAACATAAGAATCAAGAACAACAATGTATTTCTATTGGTTAAACAGGATATTCAAAGAAAAACCGTAAAGCAGTAAATAGAGCTTTGAATAACCGAATGCTTTTATTGAAAATAATGAATAATTGAAGAACAAAAGTAATCTCACAATAATTTGTGTACAGTATAAGTCGGCTCCTTCAGGTGCTTTGAACCTGAGGCGGAGGCCTCCTTTTATACACCTAGGTCTAACTAATTATGCTATAAATTAGGTGTGGTACTCTGAGCTAACTGGTCTGCATTCTTATCTTTGACTTTCCTTGATTAGCGGAGCAGATTTGGTCAAGCCGCCTTTAAGCTGTTAGACGCTTGTGAGAATGTCTGGGCTAACGCACGCTTTCCGTGAAGAAGGTAGTCAGATGCTCTACATGAACATACAGAAGCGCTGCATGTACTATGCAGAGGTTTTGCGTATGCAAAAGCTCTACATGTACTATGCAGAGGCTCTGGGTCTTGGAGTTGCTGATTTGAGTCAAGCGCTTGTGCTTTTTGGCGAACAAGACTTGAACGTTCACGGAGATAGAGCACGGGCTCTGAATGAAAGGATCCTTCACTCTGAATAAGAGCTCTGGTCCTTGATCCTCTGCATGAGAGCTCTTAGCCACACAGCTTCACTAGACTAAGTCTTATTGACTAGAGCAAGATACTTCTTATTTACACTTTTAGAAGTTTGGGGTCTAACAATCACTAAAGAGATGGTAAGGGTAGCTGAAGGTGCCTCGAGGGTAAGGGAAGTTTCAATAGCTGAGACCTTTTGAGAGGTCACAGCCAGAGACGTGGGTATCCCCCTTTTGGCCTTCTTGGCCAATGATGAAGAACCAAGAGTAGGTTGAGAAGAGGATGGACGTTTGGTAGAGAAAGAGGTGGTGGTCGGGATAGACTTTGGAGGGTTTTCCTTAGTCTTAACCACTTGTGAAGAAGAAGAAGGAGGAGGAGGAGGAGGAGGAGGAATTGAGGAGACATGTTGCATAATAGAAGAGTACTTGTCGCCGAAGATCTTGGCAAACACCAAAGCTCACGTCTAGAGTCTTGGATCCAAGCTTATAGATAGGAAGATTACCTTCCTTAGAGTACTTGTCATCGAAGATCTTGGCAAACACCATGGAGAGAAACCTTGTTTATGGTACTACCTTCTCCCTCTGGCGCTTGTTCAGCTTCAGCGCCAGGTTCTCGAAGATCACAATCGCGTAGTTGATTGGGCACTGGCGTATAACATAAATGTTGATGTTGAGCGCGACCCTGAAGGTATGATCTTGTCCGTCAGTATTGCCTCCCATGCATTGAATGTAGTGGGAGAACAAGTACTCCCATACCACAGACATACGATTCTTCTCGATCTTCGACAGCGATTTGAGGGGTTTGCTATAGTCTTTCTTTGTTGGCCATGCATAGCCAATATCATCGAGGCAGGCAATGATGATTTTAGTCGAAAGATCGCTAACGAAGGGACCGTTGGGAAAACAAAGAGCGTGCCATAGCATGGAAACACCAAAGCTGGTGGTCATGCGATTGAAGGTGAAGGAGATTTTCTCCACCTGTTGATCGTGCCTATCCGTGTCTCGAACACATTCAGCAGTCAGCCAGAATTCCTGAAGGACTTCCTTCACCGTGATAGGTTCTTGAGTGAGAGCGTAGTAGAGAGGCGAGTTCTTAAGGAAGGTAGCGGCTTCCTCGTAGTAGTATTTGTTCATAGGGATATCCAACAAGGCCACATGATTGTTGGCCTTGAAGGACACATCCTCGATGGAGAAGTTCACATTTTGGGTAGCCATTTTCTATTATAGGTAGGAAATAAGAAATAATAGTTTTGTTAGTACTCAAAGATTAGGATGTGAGCTTTTAAGTTTTAGAACAATAAAACTTCTTTTGAAAAATCCATAAAAAAAATATTACGGTTTTTTAAGAACAGGTGTTTTGAAACTTTAGATTATAACCAAGTAGAAGAATGTGTTAATAATTTGTAGTTTAAGAACACAAGTTCTTAAAGAAACAAACAACAATTTCATAGAAAGAAGAAGAACAAATCAAAAGTTAAAAGAAAGAGCATCGACCTTAGAGATTTAGAATAAAAGGTTGAAGGATTTCGAGCGTTCTTAGTTATTGGTTCTTGCATGCAAATCTATTTTGTCAGAGGTTCGTCAAAGATTTTGAAAGCGTAAAGAAAAATGAGAGAAGTCTCATATTTATAGGTAGGAGGAGAGAGAGAGAGAGAATGAGGAGAGAAGAAAATACAACTATTCAGGGTGTGCAATTATGAAAAAGTAGCACGTTCTCATCCACGATTGGATAGTATGTTGAGGAGTCGCGTGTTGTTAAACCCCATAATTCTTATGTGTAAAAGTAATGAATAACCAGAAGGCCGACGGAAGACTTCAAGGCAAAATGGCTAAGTCCACAATACAACCAGAGGGTCGATGAATCGACCAGAGATGCAATGGAAAGAGCATCCCCATAGCCCCTCTAGTTACCAACACTTGGAGATGACCAGAGGCATGCGATTAAGATATGAAGATAAGGTTGAATAACTCCCCATGGAAGACATCTGGAGATGACCAATCGACAGCTGGATTCTACAAAGTGTATCTTGTTTTGTTGATTATCCATGTTTAGATAAGCTTTATCTTTCCCTTGAAGATTTGCTAGGTAGTCTCACTAGATATTTATATTCTTGTTTAGCCTACTAGTATAAATAGGTGATTAGTCCTATTGTAATTTTTGACGCTTTTCACAATCATTGGAATAAAAGTAAATACTTTGACACTCAAGTATATTATTTGAATGTTCATCCTTTGTTCTTGAGTGTTCGTCATTTTACTCATCCAAACTATATAATTAGATTATTCTTAACTTAATTATTAGTGTTATTGAGAGATCTGGAATCAACAATTGGTATGAGAGCCAATTGATTGTTTTTCAATCAAAACGATCATTAAAAACTCTCAATACGCCCTTTTTACAGTGTTGGTTCCCTCACCAAACCTCCAACTCTTCAAAGAGAAGAGTATCCACAATGGAGGATAAGGATGGTRAACTTTCTGGAAGGGATGGACATAAATCTTCTACGATATGTCATGGAGGGTCCTTACATTCCACAGACTCTTGTTCCAAGAGTCCCAAAAACGAGCACCACAGCAGAAATTTCAGCTTACTACATGCCCAAGGACGAGAATAATTGGGATGAAGATGATATGGAGCGCGTGGAGACTGACAAGGAGGCCAAAAGATTAATTATCATGGTCATTCCAAATGAAATCTTCTAATCCCTCGATGCATTCTCCACAACAAAGGAACTATGGGATGAGCTGGCAAGTCAATTAGAAGGAGGAGCAAAAACGAAGAAAAATTGTAGAGCTCAATGTCTCAACGAATACACCAACTTCAAGGCTCTTCCTGAAGAACCGATTCAGAAGACGTACGATCGTTTCAACACATTGATCAATCAATGTTGTCGAAACGACATCTACAGGACGAAGGAAGAAAATAATGTGTTATTCCTTAAAAGTCTCGGCGATGAGTGGACACAGCTGTCGATGTCTCTCCAAGCTTATCAGGACATAGACGGCTGGTCATTTCATGACGTCTATGGTACAATTGTTGCAAAAGAGAATGATATCATGAAGAAGAAAGTATCCATCGGTGGACCCCTTGCTCTTGCTGAAGAAAAAAAGGATGTTTCAAGGACCTCTACTAGAGACCACAAGAAAAAAAGGCAAGAAAGCATTAGTAGAATCAGAATCTGAAGACGAGACATCCGAGTCAGATGATGATATTAAAGCTATTGCCAAGTCTCTGGCCTTGATCACAAAACAGTTCCAGAAGAAGTTCATCAAAAAGCCCTATGAAAGAAGAGACTTCAGAAGGGAGATGTACCAGCCAACCTATGAAAAGAAGCCATCAAAATTTTATTAGAGGGAAGATAGAAGAGAGGGAAGAGAAGAAAGAGAAGACAGAAGAGAGGAGAAGAGAGAGGACAGAGACGGAAGGAAGAATGACATGCACTGGTTTAGATGCGTAAAAATCGGTCATTTTTCAAAAGAATGCAGAGGACGTCTAATAAAGGATGCAGACTATTACAAGAATAAATACAAATACAATCCTAAAGAGTGAAGCCTGATGGCTGAAAAAGAAAACTGGGTGTCTGATTCTTCGCTTGATGAAGAAAGCAAGGCAATCATCTGTATCATGGCCACATCCAATGCAGAATCCGTCTCTGACTCTAATGAACATGTATGTGAGTCTTTTATCGACGAAAACAACTTTGCTCCATTTGAGCTAGAGTTAAAGGTAATAAAACTTTCAGATGACTTCTTAAAACTCAAGAAAAATTTAAATTTTGAAAAATTTAAAATTTGAAAAATCTAAAACAATTAAAACGGAAAAAGAAGTCAGTTTCTACAAAAGAGAGACTGATCTTCTGACCGAAGAAAAAGCTGAACTTGTCAAAGAAAAGACTAGCATAGCCTCACTTAAAAAAATCAGAGGAAGAAAAGCTTCTGGATTTGAACAAGAAAATATCTAAGGACTTTGAAAAGAACGCAAAGGCCCTAAAAGAATCCGAAACAGAGAGGCTCAACTCAGTTGCTCTCAAAGATTTCCTTCAAAAAGAAGGGAGATTCTTCACCAGAAGCTTCAAACCGATGAACATCTGATGAAGAAATATAAGGATGCCCAAAATGAATTGGACTCCTTCATTGAGACAAAATAATCCACCCTTGAATCCACCTTCAAACTTGGATGTATTCAAAAACCCGACTTTTTCCCTATACCCAAAGAAAATTTTAAAAGGGTTAAAGTCAATGGAAAATTGTCCTCTTGAGACAGGATTTTGAAAACGTGGTGTACGAGAAGAAAACATGTAAGAATTCTGATGAAGGAAATGATGCCTCCACATCAGAGACCGATGTGAACCCTATGGTTAAATCAGAGTCTCTGGTCATCATTCCCACTTTATCAACAAGTGATGTTGATGAAAAGGAGAATCTTCATAAGGAACCGTCATTTGATGAATCGGTGAACCAACCAAGTAATATTGGAAGTTCATCTAAGTCAGAAACAATGGAACCCCCAACAGATCAATCTGAAGCATCAACCTCTGAACGCACACCTCCCACAAACATCCATGATAATTTTGATTTCGAGAAATCAGCGAGAGACTTTCTTGATTCTGAATCTGAAGAAGAGATAGTCTGTGAATGACAAGAGGTCATTAAGGATAAGAAGCCTCAAAACTTCAAACCTTCAATGAAATATGATGTTCCAGCATCTATGAAAACTTCAGACAAAGGAAAGGGAAAGCTGAGTCACACCAAGCCTTTGAAAATTCTAACCACCACTTTTCCTCTCATTCAGCTGAAGAAAAGCAGTCCTTTCTCAGAAAACAAGTAAAGACCAAAACTTTCACAAATAAAAAATATGAACTAGATAGGAAGTTTGTTAAAACAACCGATGGTAGGACAAGATTTTCATCCCCTGCACTTACTTCTTCATTTTCATCGAATAAAAAGAAAGTTAGACATCTTAATTGCCAATGTTTAGCTCATTTAGAAAACCTTAGGAACCACATGACAAAACCAATGAAAACGTGAAAAAGCCCAAGTCTAAAGGCAAGGGAAATGCAAACAAACCCAAGCCTGCAAAGGCTAAGGGTAATAGAAATCACCCCACTCCTAAGAGGGATGATGAAAAGAGAGAGGTCGTATCTCCCAGTAACCAACGTGGACCCATTATGAAATCTGTCACACCCCGCTAAAGCGCACACACGAGATGTAACAGGTAAGCGAGTCACAGAAACAATTAATAAATAACACCTTTCAAATTTTACAAAATAAAACAAATTTAACATCATTAACCAAAATGGAATAGTGAACTTCATATACAAAAATTTCAAACGCGAACTTAATCGGTCTTGCCACAAATATGCTCCCAAAAACTTCATTTCTTACTTAAATCCTGAAAAGCATGAAACATAAAACAAGGTCAACTACAAAGAGTTGGTGAGTTCACGGGTTTTCATTTGAACAAAAGCATTACAATGCATAAATCATTAATTTGCAAACATATACATAAACTTTTGCACTTAATAAATAGAAATCTACCATGATGCTTAACTTGAGACGCTACTGAGCCTTACCTGACCAACGTGCCCCATTATTTTACGAACGACCATAAGTATCACGTACACTTACTGTTAGCTTTATTCTGAAGCTAATGATAACCTTGAAAAAGTTTTATTAAGCAATCGGGGCCTAGAAGATGAACTGAAGAAGTTTCTGCGCCAAAACGTCTAAAGTCTAGAAGACCAGCTTCTGTGCTAAAGAGTCACGGAAGACCAGAGCTTCTTTCAGAGACTACAGAGCTTCTGTGGAGACCAGAGCCTCTGCAAGACTCTGTAAGGACCAGAGTTCTTGGACTCCAAGTCCCTTGGACCAAAGCCCCTCTGTGAAGACCAGAGCTTCTGTGAGTGCTCACAGAGCCTCTGACGATGCTAACAGAGCCCCTGTTGTATTTAACAAGAGAGACTCTGACTGTGCCATCCTCTGTTATCTTTTACTACCTTCAGATTCCTAATTCTGAATAAGGCTATTCCTGTTCTGGATAGCGTCAATCTTATCCAGGTTTCGTGGGTTACTGCCTATAAATAGGGTGTTTCAGATAGAGAAGAATGTACACTAGACCATCTAGAGAATTCTCTTTGTAATAGATAGATTCAWAATCATATGAGAGTCGATTAGGGTTTCTTGAGAGTTTGTAATTTCTATTTCAATAAAAGAAAAGCAGCCGTTGTTTCTCTGTTTAATCTTCTTGTTTACTTTCTCTTACAAACTTCTAGTGTAAATCGTTCTACTGTCAGATCTGGGATTACAACAAGTGGTATCAAAGAAAAATCGATTTCTTAATCGATACGATCTTTCTGAAGTAGTTCGATTTTCTTGAAACAAACTGTGTCTTGAACGCCTGCTGTTCGACGACTGTTTGGACCGGAAATCTCATCGATTCATCCCTC
>NC_037543.1:12364400-12373371 GCF_001531365.2 Cynara cardunculus var. scolymus
ATAGTCCATAATTCCTCCGTCTTTTGAGTTTGCCAGTCTGATTATTTTTTCAGCGTCATTCAGTGGTGGGGGAGTTGGTGGAAGTGGATGATCAGCCATATTGGAAGAGGTTAGAGTAGATAAAAATACTCTTTGCACTCTTCGTCTTTGTCTGAAAGTTCGCTCGATATCCGGATCTAATTCAAAAATCTCCCCGTGCGGTAGCCTTGGCATACACCACACCCAAAAATCAAGTAAAAAGATGGTAGAAAAATCAAGTCTTTAGATTTACTAAAAAATAAACTTTTGCCTAGTCCCCGGCAGCGGCGCCAAAAACTTGTTACGCGATTTATATAGAATAAATCTCTCAGACTGCTAATAAATGGAGACTAGTGCAAGTATACACTTATCAACCCACTATCGTCTTTAACAAGTAATAGAGTGGTAAAAATACCGACTATCGTCCACGGGAAAAAGGAATAAAAGTTCGTTTTAATAGTAAAAATAAAGATAAGATTTCAGATGGTGAATTCGAGGAAATATTTGTGGTGAGTTGATTAAACACTACTGCTGTGAACAAGTTTTAGAAAAGAGCTTGGGGTGTAGGGATTYGTTAAGATGTTAAATCGATCTAAAAGTAGACAGCATGCTACGGCATGGTTCTATAGCATGCTTTATAAATCACTTATCTTTACAACTAATAGCTTATTTAAGGTACTCTCTCGAGATGTAGAATGACACACAGTCATAGATCCAACCCTCATATCTCTATGCAAGGCTGGAGTCCCGACATTGGCTCAAACTATTCCTTTTATAAGCTAAACGGAGCGAAAACGAGTCTCCTCGATTCTAAGTAACTCTCTCGAGCCTACTTCCATATCATTCAAGTTGACGTGTATTTGTTGGTTTATCTCTAAATCCAACACACTTTAACACTTTTAAACAAGTGATCAACTTGTCCATGGATAATGTTTTGACAATAAAAACTTGAATGACGTAGTTGTAAAGACTTATAATTTATATTTCTACAAACAAGACCGGTCCTTATCTTAACTTCACCCAACACCCAAGCTATATTTTTAGCCTATCATTCTTGAAAAATTAATTACGTGAATAATAATGCATAAGAAATAAATAAAGAAGAAGAAATTCTAGACGTGATTATAAAATTAACTAATGATACTAGACAATGTAAGAATAAGAATAGAAATAAAGCGTAATAAGTAAACTTAAGAGAAGAAAAGAAAACGGAAGAAATAAATGTAACGACGGATTTATAAAAGACACTTAAAAATATTTTAACAAATAATATTAATTGCATAAATAATAAAGCATAATAAGAAAAGCATTAAGACAATAAAAGATGATAAAAGAAATAAACGTAAAAGGAATTATAAAGGAGAAAATACTTGCAAATGAAACTTTAAACTAAGAGAACCTTCAAATTACTTCAAGTGTTTACAAAGATTGTTGCTTACTAATTGCATACTTCTAAAGCTAAACCTCCCCCTTTTATATAGTGGAGGAAGAGAGGGTAAAATCCAATGGGTAAAGACCTTTACCCACCTTTTTGAACAAAACCATGGGCAAGGTAAAACTACCTAGAAGATGTCAAAAATCAGATCTCTAATTAGTCCTTTGAGATCTCAAAAGCTGCAGGAGATGGGCTGCCCAAAAGGGAGGATGTGACCCCAAAAGATTCTCGTACTATTTTCAAGAATGCCCCTGGATCATCCTGCAGTGAGTGCTGAAGCATGCTTTAGCCAAGTACCTATAAACATGGTTATTTTCCCCAAAAATTAACATACATCCAAGAAGTAAACATATTTATCATATCACCTTAGCTCCAATATAAAATAGAAAAACAAACCGAAAAGACTCAATTTGTGGAATTTGGGAAAATAAAATGGGTAAATAAAGTGAAGAAAAAGTGCAAAAGTATCAAATAAATTGGTACTTATCAATCATCATGCTTTGATCTTCCAAAAGTAGATATTATATAAAGAAAATAATCACATTTTCCCTTTCCCCTTAATATCTCTTGACCCCGCAGTTCCTGCATTGCACATTTTTGAAACACAAAATGAGGGTTAGACCAAAAGGGTCTAGTGAGTAAATCTCTTCTTTGCATATGCAGGGTGATAAACACCAAAATCTAATAAAATAACTTTACACATAAATAATTGTATTTCAACAAAATAATGCAGTTCAACAATATGATCAAAATGAGATCAATAGTTAACATCATCCCATAATTCAAATGCACCTCTCTAAAACCCAAAGCTCAAAATAGAACTCTACCTCAACGGGCCAAAGCCCCTCTGACTAAACGGACCAGAGCCTCTCTTTTCAACAGACCAGAGCTCCTCTGGTTCTATAGACCAGAGCTCCTCTGGATCTACAGACCAGAGCCCCTTCTGCCTTACCAACTAGAGCTTCTGGTTGTATTAACCAGAGCCTTTGTATCTAAGTGACATTAACCAACTAGAGGTCCTCTGGACCAAATAAAACTTTAGGTCCAGAAGAGCATAACATAATTTAAAAAGACAACAAAACTAGAATCAGAGCTCATATGACTCTTAAACTTTGTTTGTAAATAATTTTAAAGAAAAGATAATTTTAAAGAATAAAACACAAAACTAAGATACAGAGCTTCTGTATGAAACATACAGAGCCTTTGATTATAAAATTCCCAAAGTATTTAAAAACCCTTTTTTACATAACCAGATGTCATCTGGTCCTTGTTCAAAGACCAACCAGAGCCCCTCTGGATGTATTAAAATATAGATAGAAAGTTAGGCTAAATGCCTTTGATGACAAATCATTTTTCCTTTCTCAATAACATTTAAATTATTATTTCTAAATATAACAATATCACTAATTCATCAAGTCACAAAGATATGATGATTTAGAGTCATTGTATCTAATTAGTGATAATAACAAAAGCTATAGTAATATCCACATATGACAATGCCTCTCTTATTCCATGGTACTCCTCTCTTTGATATGTCACCCTTGTTTCTCTATTAAAGTAGGGTTACGTGCCATAACAGATATAAGTCACCACGTCTGGAAGTACCCATCACCCAGTTCCAAGCCAAAACAGACAAATGTCACCACGTCTGGGGGAACTACCTCTTAAAACAAGTTTCATATCAAAACGGACTTACATCACTACGCTTGGTAGAAACATTTCTCAAAATACAGTTCCATACCAAAACAGACTTGCATCACCACGCTTGGTAGGAACATTTCCCAAAAAATCTAGCTCCATACCAAAACAGACTTACGCCACCACGCTTGGTAGAAACATTATCTTTTCTCTTTAAAAAATATAAAACACCCTTTTTCACAATAACAAATTTAAACCCAAATAATTGTTAAATTATGAAAAATACCAAGAATTCCAAACACTTAGCTTCTTGTGCAGATAGTTGTATCTGGACAGGCTATCCGGACAACACATGTGCGAACAAGCTTGGTCGGACTCCCTATCCGGACGACACGATAAAACAACACACTATCCGGACGGCACGACAATCAGATAGGAACGCGTATCCGGACGGCACTATGGCTGGACTAGGACTTTTCCAGATGGCACTATGGTCGGACTAGGAACATCCCCGAACGGCTCTATAACCGGTTTAGCATTCAAAATTCCACTAACACCTTGTCTGGTCAACACTATGGCCGGACATCATCACTCCAGGCAAGACTATGGTCGGAGATATACTTAACTAAACATTTCAATACTTAAACCCGGACAACACTATGTCCGGATTCTTTCAATCCGGTCACCATAGTGTCCGATAAAGAACCCAAATCGGACATTTGATCTTATTCAAGAACAATATGCAACATTCATACATCAAATTCAAAACCAGTAACAAAATCATATGAAAGGGAGTTTTAAAAAAACCACTCACCTTTATGCAAATTTGAAGATGAAGACAAGACCAGATTAGATTCTCCGGATAAGCAAGCAAACACAACTCTCTCTCTCTCTCTCTCAAAATTTTCCAAATGAGGCAAGAAACCTTGCCTCATGCCCAACTCTCTATATTTATACTTTCTAGATATAGAAAGTCGGCTACCCAAAAAGAGATTATTATGCATGCATCCCAAATACCACCATGCATGCATATGACTCTTTAACTAAAAACCCATGCACACACGCATTAGATCAATTTATCACATATTCACATATTCCCATATCAAATAATCACATAATAAATAACTCAGATGCTAACCAGAGCTCGGTTATCACACAGACTAAATCAAGCAGACACCAAATAACAAATAGTTTCAGTAACCAAATCAATCAAGCAAGCAATCACTAAGGAAATCACCAAACAACTTCAATAAACAATAAACTAGGTCTAATTTAGTGTTTTTTTTCCTTCAAATTAGGTCTAAGATAAGTAAATAAGAAGAAAAATACCTGGAAGGATGAGAGATCAAGAGCAAAATTAGATTTCAACGTCGATTGGAACCAACAAACCGATATTAAGGGAGGCAGTGGAATGTGGAGTGTGATATGCGATAGGGCATAAGTCAAGTGTGCGGATGTGCAATGTGAGAAAACAGAAGCTAAAAGGAAACGTGGGCTTTGCTGCCCCTTGCTTGGGTTGGAGCAGAGGCCCATTTCGCCCAATACATAAAGGACCTTTGTTTATTTTAACTTCTTACAACAAATTAAGTGTATGTGTTTGTATCATCGAAAAACTCTGTTTTGCTTACAATAAAAATAAAGAAACAAATTAAACTACTTAAGATAATTAATTGATGATGGAATTACGTTAAACGAGAGCAAGCAATGTCGAAGTGTCGATTGAGGTTGAGGATTTATCTTCCAAAAAAAACGTAAAACTTCAATAAGTCTTCTCAATTCAAAAGTTCATTTACTCTAGTAAGAAACAATTAAAAAGAGACATTAAGAAGAAGTTTAAGAACACAGTGAGGATCTCAATATGCTTTTAATAAAAAAATGTTTTTAATAAACAGTCTTATGAGAGTTGGTGAGCCAAACTTGCTGGATAAGTTTGCACTCCAATTTCGGCTTGCCAGAAGTAGTATTTGTCAGACTACTTTTGACTTTATCTTGTATTGATCTTTTTTCGGCTAAATGACAGTCCAATCCGCTTTGGTGAAGATTTTGACCTAACTTAAACTCATATTTGATTTTGGTGAAGGCTTTTTGTTTTTAGATCAATAAAAATAGTTACAAAGACTTTTACAACAGAAAAATCATATTTGTCTTTCCGAATTATAAGCTATAAAACGGATTCCAGCTAGACTTTTTATAAAGTGAAATATTCAGATGATTAAACCATCTTACAAGATTTTGGGAATCAAGATTGAGTGAATATGTGAAGTGTTCAGTTCCATTATTGACTCTAAAAGATGTAATGTCAGATAGGATATTTGATCTCAAAAATATTTTCTAAGATGTAAATCTGAATATGGTTATTGACACGTAAAAACTAAGTCCTTAAATGAAATCCAATATAAGAACTGAGTTCGAATGTCAATACATTTTATTAGATCTGAACGAATGTTGTAAATCGGATGCTATAGTTATGAGGCAAAAATATTTTCTAAGTGCTGAATCTGATGTTCTTTGTATCATTGTCAAATGCGATGGTTGAGACCAACAATATGTATGTTGTGTCGCTCTAACTTGACATTTGGAGCACTCCACACAATTTACCACATGTATATCTTTGTGTAACGACTCATTTAGTTGACTCAACGTCATGGATCATGATAAAACGCACAAGCATTTGAGCAATTCAGTTACCCACATTCAAGAAACGAATTATTTTAAAAGAATTTTTTTATTTTTATAATTTGTCGGACAAAATAATTAACATTTTTTTTTGATAATATGTCTAATAATACAATATGTGTAGGAAAACTAAAATTGGTTTTGCATCCAATATGGGGTGTTTTCCCCATACATGCTATGCTCCTCACATTGTAAATTCAAGGGTAAAAGTTGGGACGCCTATAGCCTAAGAGAAAAGTCTAAAAAAACCCGATGGACTTTAGTGTATGGAATGATTAAGTTATTGGACAATTTTTTAAAACAAGTAAGGCGCTGTTTACTTGCTTCTTATTGACACTTATCAAATAAGAGCCTCTTACCTTGATAAGAAGTGGCATGTTTACTTATCTCTTATTATGAAAAGTGGGTCTGACCGTTCCTCTGACTCGGCAACAATCGGTCAGCAAGGTTTACCATCCTTATCACAGTCAGAGATACGGTGCAGATTTTTTTCCCATTTTATCCTCCATTCCCCCTATTTCAATAGCATTCTTCATCCTTTCAAGAACAATCGATCCCTGTTTCAGAAGCAATCAAGCTGTAGAACTCGTCATTAGAGTTCATCGATCTCCTGTTTTCAATCCTCATTCTCTCGTTCGTCTTTCTCTGTTTATCATCGGCAATACGCTTTATTCAGGCTCCATCTTCAATTTCAGGTATGTCATTACCATTCGTTTATGTCTAAGGTCTTCAAGATTAGGGTTTTTATTTGATGAGTAATGATTTGTTACCATTGAACTATTTAGGGCTTCTTTATTTAGGGAACAATTATATTGTTTATGGTGTTACATCGTCTACAATTCATCCTCATCTATGTATACAATTTTCTTCTATGCTAAACAAGGAAGTTCTACAGCTAATTCCCTCAACTTCATAAATAGATTTTAATCCTCCTACCCCTAATTTCCCTGAAAATTTTCTTAAATCAATTATCTGAGATGTACATTTCTTTCTTGCTTCCTTTCTCGTTTCTTATAGTATCAATGACAGTATGATGGCATTCCTCATTTTCTCATTTATCCTTAATTTTTCCTTTCAATATGTTGGCTTCATGCATGACTCAAAGTGCATTCATCGATTGATGAACCGTAACTGACTTTAATATAACAGCAAAGGAACCAATTCACTGTTCCGTGTGAGATTATGAGATAATTAAAGCATTGCGAAGAAAGGATCCATGATCCATCTATGTGGTTACAAGGCAATGCACATTGGTAAGTTATTTATAAATGAGAAAATGAGGAACTCCAGCCATTAATCTTTGGTAGTATATGTGTTGGTCTGTTAGATATGGAACCTGATTTAGATTCACCATGAGGCTAACCATTGCACTTACATAAGGTTTAGTCGTGTGAACATTTTATCCTATTAATCAATGAGCACGCAGATATTTATTAACAGCTTGATAATTGAACGTTATACTATAGGACATTGAATTTTTTTTATACCCATTAAGAATTGAACTAACAGGACTGTTGATAAACTATGTTTGTTTCTTGTTGCACAATAAAGCCACTGTTAGGCTCTACAACTTTTGTGGCACTTTGGTATGACATATACAATATGTCTTAAATAAATGTCTTGAGTTGGTTTAGCAAATCACTAGAAAGCCATCCAACAGGAGATTTATTCAAATGAGGGACACAAAATGGGCAAAATATTCAATGTGACTGTACATGAACCATAGATTTCAGTTATCTTTCAACTGTTCACATTAATGGTCATTTTATCTAAAAAGATGGGTTAAACATGTTCCGTCTTTAACACTATTATTTACTTACCGGGTAAGATTTTAGTCAACCAAAACGACATTGTATGCAACAATTTACCCGGTAAGTACTTACTGGTAAACTTTAACACTATTATTTACTTACCGGGTAAGATTTTAGCCCACCAATACGAAATTGTATGCAACAATTTACCCGGTAAGCGATTACCGTGGTAAGAATCGTCGCCCTCACTTATCGGGTAATACTCATGATCCTTGTCTTGCTTTTATCGGGTAAGATTCTTGGTCATTTTTTAAAAAAAAATGATTAAACTTGTTCTGTCTTTTTGTCTTTATAAAGGAACTTCACATTACTATTATTACATAATTTTCCTAAGTTCTTGGACATGTGCAGTTAAGCACACAGATGCCTCCTTGGCCCAAACCTTAAGCTCACTTGGATAGGATTTGTATGGTTCTCAAAGTAGTAGGATTTGTATGGTTCTCAAAGTAGTACTTTGTTTCATTGATGAGACCAAGACAAAATAGACAAGGTTACATATAAGTATCAAGCTGATGTTCAAAGACAAATTATGGTTGTGGATTGTTATACCAAAAGAATAAATGTTCAATCATGCTCATGCACAACTTAGAAATGTTATCGAGCGTGCGTATGGTGTCTTAAAAGCAAGATTTCCAATCCTGAAACAAATGGCTCCTTATCCATTTTCAATACAGAAAGATGTGGTGATTGCTTGTTTCGCGATTCATAACTTTATAAGGAAATGCAATATCCAAGACCAATTATTTATGGAACACGATGAGAACACCATGTTTACCGCCAACAAAAAACAACATGAAGGAAGCAATGACATAGAAGTCGATGAAATGCAGTGGAGTTATCAAGRTAGTGAATATATGACTAGTTTGCGCGATCAGATTGCAAATCAGTTATTGTCTAATATTTCAAATTAAGATCTTTGCGACAATTATTATGTTTAAATTCAATTTATTTTCCCGTTTTAATATATTAATTATGAAATTTGTATTTTTGTCCCTTTTCAACAATTATTCATACATAAATTTTGGTAAATAGTTGCTTCAGTTTAAACACTTCATCACATATAGGGTTATAATGGTCATTTTTTTATTAGTCAGCACCAAATCCAGAATACTTGGTAAATAGTTTTTTACAAACAACACTTACTCCAGACAGAGATGCTTACTTTGATCAGACCTCTTATTTCAGACAGCGCTTATCAACTATGTTGGGTCACCTATTGATTTGGTGATGACCCACTGATCTGTTCCTCTACCTTAGCAACACTTAGTAGTTATTGGTTCTTTGTAAWTTGGTGTCTTGGTACATACTTAAAGCCATTGGCAAAATCGAAGACTAGCCGATGTGAAGACATAAGGTCACCAATGCGGTGTTGTGGATCAACTGTCTAATATAC
>NC_037543.1:12373471-12375225 GCF_001531365.2 Cynara cardunculus var. scolymus
AAAAGGTGTAACATTATAAGAAGACCCGACACATATCACAGAGGCTCTATTACCCTTAGGCCTCTAACAGAACTCTCTTAATAGTTTTTGTCTATTGATATGGTACGCGTGGTTCTGTGGATAAGGGTTAGAACCTACACGCGTGTGTCAGAAAAGGGTGCGCACGTCATCAATCGCACGTCTTCCCAACATGGCATGTCATACCTTTTTGAGCCGTTTCAACCCAAAACCACTCATCACGACCTTTCGTCAATAAAACGGTTCATTTTAAATCCCTCCTTATAAATACCTCTTTCCCCCCAAATCAAAAACCTTTACCACTCTCAAATACTCCGGCGAACCTGCAACCACAAATTTATCAAGCAAAAACCTGCAAAATGTCTTCTTCATCCGCATCTGCCCAATTCGTCAATGCTTCGAGTGACAACGAAGTGACCCAAGCTCAAGCACTGACTTCCCACGCACTGTCTTTCGTCCAAAACAGATACGAGAAGGTCGTGCTCGTCAAAAATCCAAACAACTACTTCTTCGTCCCATCTGAAACAGGTTTTCCTAATTTTACCTATCCTCTACTTGAAATAATTCGAAATCATCCTCTTTTCTTTGCCCTATCTGCTACCAAACCAACCCCCGAACCATACCTTACCCAATTTCTCCTAAGTTCCTACATAACCACTCTTGATAATTCTGGATTGACCATCATTGGATATGCCTCACACCCCATTAATAAATCCTTGGTTCCTTTGGAACTTAATGTGAACATTTTAAGAATTGCCTTGCGTTTACCCACATTGGAGGATCTTCAATTGAATGCTTATGCTGCTACCCCGACTGATGAGGAACTGATTCAATTCCTCGAATTCCACTCCTACGCGACCCCAATTTTCAAACGAAGGCAGTTCAAGCACAAAGGATTACCCCCTGTCTGGAACACCCTTTTCTCGATCATAAACTGCTGCTTGATAGGAAAGGTCGGTAGTCACGACCAAACCTCGCACACGATGATGTCCATTGTCTACGGGATCTACTTCAACTTGCCACTCGATTATGCCCAACTAATTTTCCAAGACATGGTAGGTCTCATCAAGAAGAAATGTGCGAGTCAAAGGGGCGAAAAATCCAAGGTCAAGGCTCAAAAGAAGGCCAAGGAAGACATGAACCAACCTAACCTCATTCTGCAACGCTTCCTTGGTCTAGTCTATGGAGATGTGATAGCAGCAAAGCTTCCCTCTGTGGAGCCAAACGCAAGGCTATACCCGTTCAAGGAATTTCACCCAACCGAGCATGAGCAAGGGTACAGAAGTCCTAGACCTTTATCAAGAGCCATGCTCAGGTTTCTTAGCCATGGAGATAGAAAAGCCTATAGACATGGATTCAGGCGACCAGAACCGGTCCCTGAGACCCCACCACGAATAGGAATCCCCCTAGGAGAGCGAATCAAAAAAATGAGGGCTGAGGGACGTTCGGAGGAGCCTGCAGAGGCTGGTAAGACGAGTGAGGCCGTCCCTAGAATCCCAAGTCCCCCAGTCAAGAAACAAAAGAAGACACAGAAGGGTACCGACTCTTCTGTGAAAAAGAAGGCGAAGAAGAGGCTTGCAGAAGAAGAAGGCCCAAGTGTTCCTCTGCCAAAGCCTAAGAAAAAGAAACTCAAGAAGGCTCATCCAACGGAGCCTGTGGTCACAGAGCCTGTGGTCACAGAGGCTGTGGCACAGAAGAGCCCGGCAGAGGCTACCACTCATAAGCGCAGAAGATTG
>NC_037543.1:12376625-12378275 GCF_001531365.2 Cynara cardunculus var. scolymus
TGAAAGAGGGTGACCTCCTCAGAAGCGAAATCTACAGAAGTGTCTCCAAACTAAAATGGTCGACAGAGATCGACATCAATAACGCCTCTGAGCTTGCAAATAAGGCAATCAAGAAGATGAAGAAGATGGCCACCAAGATATTGTATAGGTTGGAGAAGGCTCCCCTGGATACATGCAAGGCAGAATCCAAAAAGAACCATGACGATCAAGAAGGTGATGATCATGATCGTCATGAGGGGGAGAAGAAGGTTGAGAAGAAAGCACAAGAGCCAAAGAAGACTCCTGCCAGAGGCATCAAGATTGTGGACTCTACAGCTGCCTTGTTCTCTAAAGGCAAGGAAAAGGCTCCAGAGCCTAAAGACAAATGTAAAGGCAAAGTTGTAGAGTCACCACAGAAGGGGTCGTCGTCTAGCACAGAGACTCCACAGGCCATAAATGAAGAGGAATACAGAGACGACCCAGCGCTCCTTGAAGCTTTATAGGCATCCCTTGCAGAGGCTCTACCATAGAAGGGCAGAGGCCCCATCCCTCACAGAGCAGGAGAAGGCTCTTCATCACAAATCCTACAAGTCCAAGAAACGTCCACGGGTACGTTTGACGCTCTGCAAGGAACCATCAAACCCATCCTTACAGAGGGGTCAACCAAGAGGCCAATTCTGGAAGAAGAAGAAGCCAAGGTGCCAGAGTCCCCCACGGTAGGAAGGGTGTCTGAAATATTCGAATCTATGAGCAAGATTCAAATGCCAAAAGTACGAACAGAGCTCGTTACTACTTTGGAAGAAATTCAAGTGTGGAGGTACTTTGCAGCAGACACAGATCCTCCCTATGATCCAGAGCTTATAGGGATCCCTTCTGCCGTCGCCATGTTCCAGTTCTCTAAGCTCACAAGGCCTCGTGAGCAAGTCTTCTCAGAGCACATGATCACTTCCCTAGAGACAATTTCTCCGAGGACTATGCTAATGAAGAAGGTGCTCTATGCTTAGTATGTAGTAAGGAGGGAAGATGGCAACCTTTATACATTCACAGACGCTGACCTCCACAACCTCTGTGTGTTTGATGTTATCTACATGCACAAAATTCTCAACATTTACATGGAGAGGAGGTCAAGCTACTCAATATCGCTCAGAAGGATGCTTGAGGTCATGCACGCACAAGTAAGATATTATAGCCAGAAGGACTTCAAGCTCGTCGTAAGGTTAGTCCAAAAAGATCTAAAGATCTCCCCTCCTTACAGCAGGCCTGGTTGGATACTTAGGTATCATCCAAACTCCATTATTCACAACCCCACTTTTGGGTTTGTGTATTTGGATAAGGATGAAATCCTAAGGTTCTATGATCCAACAGAATCACACAAGTACTCAACAGAGATGCTAGAATGGATATTCAGAAGAGCAGCGGCATAAGTGGATAGAGGACATCAAAGGATAAGCGAAGTGTCTCGCTTCTTGGAGGTGATCAAGATGCAAATCAACTTCAGAGAATGGATCTTCAACGTCTACAGAACGATCAAGTTTGACATGTTATACGCTGTTGACGACTTTCCAGAATCTGTAGTTTGATAAACCTTCTGTACCAGTTTTTGGCCTATGTTTCACAATTTTGTAATGTCTCTTAATTCTTGTAATTCTTTTCAGAGGATGAACTTTTATC
>NC_037543.1:12379485-12382280 GCF_001531365.2 Cynara cardunculus var. scolymus
GGGTTTTAGGTACCCATTTCATAATGGGTCCTCGTTTGTTAGTAGGGGATTTCACACTCTTTTCATTGCCCTTAGCCTTTGCAGGCTTGGGTTTATTTGCCTTTCCCTTGCCTTTGGGTTTGGGCATTTTCACGTTTTCATTGGTTTTAACTTTGTATCGATAAACGAGTTGTGAAAGGAGCAGTGATGTATCAACATGTGATTCCTCAGGTTTTGTAAAAGAGTTAAACATTGACAATGATGATGCCTTGGATCTGTATGTCTAACTTTCTTTTTATTCAATGATGATGCCTTGGATCTGTATGTCCTAGCATCGGTTGTTTTTACAAACTTCCTAACTAGTTCAGATTTTTTATTTGGAAAGGTCTTTGGCTTTAGTTCTTTTCTCCTAAGGAAGGTCTGCTTTTCTTCAGCTGGATGGAAAGAAAAGTTGTGATTAATAATCTCAGAGGCAGGCCACTTCTGTTTTTGCTCACGAGTAAACTTGATGAACCTGAAAGATGTACTAGGGCCTTGTGAGTTATCTTTGGCAGATTTACTATCTTTCAGTTTTCTCTTTTCTTTGTCTGAAGTTTTCATCGATGAAGAATACTAGATTTCATTGAGGCTTTTGAGTTTTGATTCTTCTTATCCTCAATGATCTTTGATGATTCACAACTTATCTCTTCTTCAGATTCAGAATCAAGAAAGTCTTTTGCGGATTTCTCAAAATCAAAATGAGGATGGATTGAATTAGAAGATGTGAGTTCAGAGGTTGATGTTTCAAAGAGATCTGTTTGAGGTTTCATTGATTCTGACTTCGATGAACTTGCAATTTTACTTGGGTTGTTCATCGATTCATCAGCAGAAGGTTCCTCATTTGGTTTCTCTTTTTCATCAACAGTACTTGCTGATGGAGAAGAATTGACAATCAGAGATTCTGGTTTGACCATAGGATTTCCTTCGGTTTCTGATTGAGAGGCGTCATTTCTTCCATCAGAATTCTTACTCGTACTGTTCTTGTATATCACATTTTCAAAGTTATGTCTTGAAACGACAGTTTTTACATCGACTTTAACTCTTTTAAAATTTGCTTTTGTGTAACAACCCTCACATTCCTATTACATATAATTCACATCATCATACTCATAATACTCATAATAGTATTATTACAAAACTAGAGCTATCAAAATGTATCTTTAATACATATATGCACACAAGCTAATATCATCATTCAGACCTTTCCCTTGCCTTTATCTTTCTTAGTACGCTGACCTGCAAAACAGGTTAGTCCAACATTTGAGCGTTAGACCATAAGGTCTAGTGAGTGTATAATCTCATACAACAATATACATTCCAAACAATCAGTTTAGAATCAAACCTGTTCTGAAATATGAATGTATTTATGTTTCTCGCGGTTACACCGCCATCTCATCACTCTCGCGATTACACCGCCATCTTATCACTCTCGTGGTTACACCGCCATCTTATCACTCTTGCGGTTACACCGCCATCTCACTTGCAGTTACACTACCATTATATCACTCTCGCGGTTACACCGCCATTATATTATTCTCGCGGTTACACCGCCATCTCACACGCAGTTACACTGCCATCATTTCACTCTCGCGGTTACACCGCCATCTCACATGCAGTTACACTGCCATTATATCAAAAACATTTCTGAAAAACATTCTCTTTTCACTCGGTTTAGAAGTCCGATCAACTTGTCCGGATTAGAAGTCCGGTCAAATCACTTTGAAAATAAACCAACTCCCTTGTCCGGATTACAAGTCCGGACAATACTTCAAATATAATGTTGTCCGGTCTAAAATAAACCGGACGATACACCGTTCACTCTTTGTCCGGTTTAGAGTATACCGGACAATACATCATTCTATCTTTTGACCGGTTTAGAGTATATCCGTCACCTCTTAGCCGGTTTAAAGACTTGAAACCTTTTGACACAAGCGGTTTAGAAATAAACCGATCACCACATGGCCGGTTGATAATGATATCCGGTTACCTCTTGACCAGTTTAGATGATACACCGGTCAAAGCATGAGCGGTTTTCTTATCCGGATATCAATCCGGATAACCCTTGAACGGTTTAGACAAAAATTCCATACAAAATACTATAGGATTCATAATAACCAAATCTAAATGCATATCAATTTGTATGAAAGCATTTCATATTCAAAGCTCTTAATACACTCACCTTTTTGAATTGAGAATCAAAGCTTTTGAAAACCTTCTTCTTCTTCCTGTGCAAATCTCTTGATTTCTTCAGAGAGATAACTTTCTAATAAAGGAATGTGTGTGTACTTTTCTCTTCACAACTCTATATATACATACATTTTAAGGAAGGGAGGTGATGGGCGGCTCACTAGCCGACCTCCTTTTCCTTAATTAAAATAAAAAGAAAAGTTTTTAAAATATTACACATATATATATATATATATAATCAAAATAAACCAGATTATTACAATATTCCCTCCTTAAAAGGATTCCGTCCTGGAATTCACTTAAGCAAAAAGGTAGGGATATTTCATTCTTATTTCTGACTCTGGTTCCCAGGTGGTATCTGATCCTTTATGATAACGCCACTGAACCTTTACTAACCCAATCTCTTTGTTTCGTAACTTCTTCATCTTATAGTCAGTAATCTGCTCAGGGGTTTCTTCAAAACATAACTTTTCATCTACCTTAATCTCATGTAATGGTACTGCCACATCTGGATTCATTAGACACTTCCTCAAATTTGACACATGAAACGTGTCATGAATTCCACTTAATTCTAAAGGAAGTTCTAACTT
>NC_037543.1:12382783-12383911 GCF_001531365.2 Cynara cardunculus var. scolymus
TGTACTTAACTTAATTTGTGAACCCATTTCCCTCTGAAAACTCTTCCAAAACATAGAAGTGAAACGACTATCTCTATCAGATACAATTGATAGCGGAACACCATRTCGTGTTACTATCTCATCAAGATATAACTTTGCTAATCTTTCCATCAAATATGACTCTTTCATAGGTAAGAAGTGTGCAGATTTATATAACCGATCCACGATTACCCATATTGCATCATACCCCTTCGATGTTTTCGGTAATTTGGTTATGAAATCCATAGTAATATGATCCCATTTTCAAACCGGAATTTCTAAAGATTGCAACTTACCACAAGGACGCTGGTGTTCAATCTTTACTTGAAGACAAGTCAAGCACTGTTCAACATGTTTAAAAATATCTTTCTTCATACCTGGCCACCAATAATGTTGCCTCAAATCTCGATACATTTTATTTGTACCTGGATGTATCGCAAAACGTGACTGATGAGCTTCATTCAAAATACACTTTCTGAGATCACCATAACATGGTACCCAAATTCTGTTCTGAAATTTCCAAAATTCTCTATCATCTCTCACCAAATCAGCTATTAATCCATCCAATCTTTCACGTTTGATCTTATCCTCTTTCATTGCCTCATGTTGAAATTCTTATAACTCTTCTTGAATACTGGGTAATAACTCAACTCGTAAAGCGGTAGCTTTGATCGTTCCACTTTTCTCTTGTCGACTTAACTCATCGGCTACTACATTTGCTTTGCCTGGATGATACAAAATCTCACAGTCATAATCACTCACCAATTCCAACCATCTTCTCTGACCCATATTCAGATCTTTCTGATGAAATAGATGTTGCAAACTCTTATGATCTGTGAAGATTTGGCACTTCGTTCCATACAAATAATGTCTCCATATTTTTAAAGCAAACACTACTGCCGCTAACTCCATATCATGAGTAGGGTACTGTCATTCATGATCTTTTAACTATCCGGAAGCATAAGCTATTACCTTTCCACGTTGCATCAGAACACAACCCAAACCCAACTTTGACGCATCACTATATACCACAAAATCTTCCCCCCCCCATCTGGCAAAGATAGAATTGGTGCACTACACAATTTATCTTTTAACATCTGAAAAGCCCGA
>NC_037543.1:12385728-12387808 GCF_001531365.2 Cynara cardunculus var. scolymus
CTGGATATCACATACTTTTGAAGATTTGATTCCAATCCCCAGATATACTTTCTCACCCTGCTGTTTTCATATATAATATAGGCTTCAGCAAACCTAGATTGTTCCATAAAAACTTCAGTATACTGCCGAACTGACATATTTCCTTGTTCAAGACGAAGGAAATCATCTTCCAACTTTCGAACTGCAGCTTCATGACAATACTTCATCTTAAACTTTACCACAAATTCTTCCCAAACCATAGTTTTCAGAATATTCGGGTTTGAACTAGACAGAACTTCCCACCAGTACAAAGCACTTGATCTCAAACGAGATACAGCAAACATTACTTTGTCTTCTTCTGTACTTTTACTGATTTGCAGACTTAGTTCGATCTCCTTAAGCCAACACATAGCTTTAACAGGATCACGTTCACCAGAAAACTTAGGAGGTTTACAAGTAAGAAACATTTGATATCTCCTCCTTTTTGCACTGAGGACGAAGTAATAGGTACAGATGTACCAGTCACCGGTGTACTAGCTCCAACTTCCTCCTAATCATAATTTCTTACCACATTTGGACTAGTTTGTTTTGTACATCTTAACAAATTTACCAAACTTTCCTGGAATTTTCCCAGCTCTGCCGCCAACATATCTTGAGTAATATACTCGGGATCAAAAACATTATGTCCACCCCTAGCTCTTCCTTGACCACGGCCAGACATTGCACTTTCTTGAGCCATCAATTCATGTTCCTATCTAGTACCTCTACCTCTACCTCTTCCTCGTCCTCTGCTACGACTTCGTGTTTCTATCACATTTTCTGGATCCTCTACTTGTATAATCTACATTTCTCATAATAGTTTCAGCTATAACATATTCTTATGTTCATAGACCCAGTGAAACCTATTATCTTAACTTTCCACAACACTAGTTTAAGTCTAAGTATTTTGCAAATACCCAGATCCCTTAAACTAAGGCTCTGATACCAACTGTAACAACCCTCACATTCCCATTACATATAATTCACATCATCATACTCATAATACTCATAATAGTATTATTACAAAACATGAGCTATCAAATTGTATCTTTAATACATATGCACACAAGCTAATATCATCATTCAGACTTTTCCCTTGCCTTTATCTTTCTTAGTACGCTGACCTGCAAAACAGGTTAGTCCAACATTTGAGCGTTAGACCATAAGGTCTAGTGAAGATATAATCTCGTACAACAATATACATTCCAAACAATCAGTTTAGAATCAAACCTGTTCTCTAACATAAATGTATTTATGTTTCTCGTGGTTACACCGCCATCTCATCACTCTCGCGGTTACACCGCAATCTTATCACTCTCGCGGTTACACCGCCATCTTATCACTCTCGCGGTTACACCGCCATCTCACTTGCAGTTACACTGCCATTATATCACTCTCGCAGTTACACCGCCATTATATCACTCTCGCGGTTACACCGCCATCTCACACGCAGTTACACTGCCATTATATCACTCTCGCGGTTACACCGCCATTATATCACTCTCGCGGTTACACCGCCATCTCACACGCAGTTACACTGCCATCATTTCACTCTCGTGGTTACACCACCATCTCACACGCAATTACACTGCCATTATATCAAAAACATTTCTGAAAAACATTCTCTTTTCACCCGGTTTAGAAGTCCGGTCAACTTGTCCGGATTAGAAATCCGGTCAAATCACTTTGAAAATAAACCAACTCCCTTGTCCAGATTACAAGTCCGGACAATACTTCAAATATAATGTTGTCCGGTCTAAAATAAACCGGACGATACACCGTTCACTCTTTGTCCGGTTTAGAGTATACCAGACAATACATCATTCCATCTTTTGACCGGTTTAGAGTATACCGGTCACCTCTTAGCCGGTTTAAAGACTTGAAACCTTTTGACACAAGCGGTCTAGAAATAAACCGATCACCACATGGCCGGTTTATAATGATATCCGATCACCTCTTGACCGGTTTAGATGATACAACGGTCAAAGCATGAGCGGTTTTCTTATCCGGATATCAGTCCGGATAACCCTTGAACGATTTAGACAAAAATTCCATACAAAAT
>NC_037543.1:12389018-12406513 GCF_001531365.2 Cynara cardunculus var. scolymus
TTTTATCTTCTCTTCTTTCTTCTCTTTCTTCTCTCCCATCTCTTCTATCTTCCCTGTGATGAAATTTGGATGGCTTTCTTTCATACGATGACTGGTATCTTTCCCTTTTGAACTCTTTTCGTTCATAGGGTTTCTTGATGAACTTTCTTTGGAACTACTTTGTTATCAAGGCCAAAGATTTGGCAAAAGCTTTAATTTCATCATCTGATTCAGAAGTTTCATCTTCAGATTCTGATTCTACTACCAATGCTTTCTTGCCTTTCTTTTTATGTTCTTTGGTAGAAGTCCTTGCTTTTTCCATTTCATCGACAGCAAGGGCAAGAGGTCCACCAATGGAAACCTTCTTTTTCATTATGTCATTCTCTTGTGCTRCAAGCGTTCCATACAGATCATGAAGTGACCAGCTGTCTAGGTCCTGGTTTGCTTGAAGGGACATAGACAGATGAGTCCATTCATCGCCCAGACTTTTTAGGAATAAAACGTTGTTTTCTTCCTTAGTTCTGGAGTTGTCGTTTCGATGACATTGATTGATCAATGTGCTAAAACGATCATACATCTTCTGTATTGGTTCATCAGGAAGGGCCTTGAAATTAGTATATTCGTTGAGACATTGTGCCCTACGATTTTTTCTCCTTTTTGCTCCTCCTTTCACTTGGCTTGCCAGTTCATCCCATAGTTCCTTGGCAGTGGAACATGCGTCGAGGGATTGGAGGATTTCATTGGATATGGCCATGATTATCAATCGTTTAGCCTTCTTGTCTGTTTCTACTCTTTCCATGTCGTCTTCATCCCAATTCTTCTCATCCTTGGGCATATAGTAGGCAGGAATTTCWGCYRWGGTGTTTGTTCCTGGAACTCTTGGGACAATAGTTTGTGGAATGTAAGGACCCTCCATTACAGATCGCAGGAGGTTCCTGTCCATTCCTTCCAAGAAATTCACCATTCTGATCTTCCATTGTGGATATTCTTCTCGTTGAAGAGTTGGAGGCTTGGTGAGAGAGCCAACACTATAAGCAGAATTCCAGTTGGCCATTGAGAATTTTGAAGAGGAGGATTAGTGTTTTGACGAGAGAGAAGGTCAAAAATTGTGAGATTTTTGTTTGATCGTTTTGATTAGAAAATCAATCAATCGGCTCTGATACCAATTGTTGATCCCAAATCTCTCAATAACACTAATAATCTTGTTAATAATAACCAAATTATAGTGATTTTATGAATAAAGTGATGAACACTCAAGAAGAAAGTAAGAACAATTAAGAACAATCTTGAGCGTCAAAGATTTCACTTTTTAAATAATAGAAACGAAAAGCTACTTATGAACGACGTATTTTACAATAGGCCTAATCACCTATTTATACTAATAAGCTAATAAGAAGATAACTATTTAATTAGACCTGTTAGCTAATCTTCTATTAACAGATAACGTTTATCTAAACTATGGATAAACTTTAATATCAAAGATAAACTCGAAGTCTAACTGTTGACTTGTCATCTCCAGCTGTCATTCATGATAATGGATCATCCTTATCTTTAAGTCTTCATCGTATGCTTCTGGATGATTTGCTGGAGAATTCTCTAAGTGTTGATGACCAGAGGATCGATGAGGATGCTCTTTCCATCGCATCCCAGGTCGTCCATCGGTCCTCTGGTTGTGCTCCAGACTTAGCCGTTTCTTCCTTTGTCTTCATCGGTCTTCTGGTTCTTCATAACTTATTGTTTTTTAATACTTTTTACATTATGAATTATGGGGTTTAACATATTCCCTCTTCATCTAGGCAACCTCCGTAGAGCCTAGTCGATGAAATTATTCAGAACATGGAGTCGCTGTGGAGACGTCCAGAGCTGCCACCCAGGGAACCCATAATGATAGAAAATGTCCATCAATACATGTATCATGACCGCGAAGAAAGTTTGACCCTCAATCCTCCGATTCTATCACCAGAGTCCATGGATCTCCTACACCATAGGTTTGTTAGACAGACCACCCAAGCACCACAGGCAGTCTTCTCAAACAATGGGATAAGGAGGGTTATGGATCTAAAAGTGAGGACCTTCGCCAATAGAGCCATAAGATACATCGAGTACACAGTGGAAAGAGCACATGGTCAAATCAGCGTGTTCAACAAAAATGACCTCATCAACCTCAATCCCTATGACTTGATACGAACTTTTGCATACACGGCTCAGCGACAGGATCATGGCATCAAATTTGGGATGGCAAATAGAGCGGTTGTGAAGACAATGGAGACCCTGGTAAACCATCGAGCCAAGAGTGATTTTGAAATTGCTCTTCGCTTAGGCATCAAAAGACTCTCCTGCGCTCCACCAAATGAAGACTTTCCAGTCCTGCAGGAGAAAAGATCTGCCTCAGTCTTAACTCAACCCGAACTTGGACTTGTCTTCAAGAATGAGTTCGGGGTAAAGAAATTTTTCAGATTGACTAAAGCCTTCAAGTATTCAACTGATACACTTGGGTGGTTTCAAAAGATCATCAGAGAAAGACTTGGTAGATCCCATGTGCCAAGAGAAGATGGGAATCAACACATTCATGAGATATCAACAGTCATCGGCTATCGAAGACTGCTTCTGTGCTTTTGGGATATATCTCAAGGTAGATCATGATGAGTTGTAAATTTTTTTTCCTTAAAAATGATGTCTTTTGTTTCCAGTATTGTAAGAATTCATCATCCAATGGAAATTTGGAATTTGATGTTTTTCTTTAGATTAGTCTCTGTTCTTCAAATTTTGTTTATAGATTAGTTTATGTTCTTTCATTACTTAGGGGGAGATTGTTAGACCCCATAATCTGTAAAGGGTAAAAGTAATAAAAAACAATAAGTGATGAAGAACTAGAAGACCGATGAAGACATCAAGGCAGAATTGACTTAAGTCTGGAGAACAACCAGAGGGTCGATGAATAATCAGAGATACGATGGAAAGAGCATCTTCATCACCCCTCTGATCAACAATACTTAGAGTTTTCTTCAGCAATTCAACCAGAGGCATACGATGAAGATATGAAGATAAGGTTGATTCATCATCCCATGGAAGACAGCTGGAGATGACAAGTCAACAGCTGCACGTCAAGTTTATCTTAATATTATAGCTTATCCATAGTTTAGATAAACATTATCTGTTAATAGAAGATTAGCTAAATAGTCTCACTAGATAGTTATTTTCTAATTAGCTTACTAGTATAAATAGATGAATAGTCCTATTGTATTAAATGTCTCTTTTACGTTTATCTTATTAATAAAGTGAAACCTTTGACGCTCAAGATTGTTCTTTAATGTTCATAATTTATTCTTGAGTGTTCATCAAAACACTATAATTTGGTTATTCTTAACTTGATTATCAGTGTTATTGAGAGATCTGGGATCAACAAAAGTCTTCTTGAATGAATATATCTGGTTGAAGTAATGCTTGAATCTTCTAAGTGTTAGAGAACATAGGGGTTATGGAGATGCACTGTTCATCACACCTATTATTGAACCCCAGATACTCTTAATTTGCAGAAAAACACAGTTTATAAATAATAGGAATGAAAACAAATAGTGTACCATGAATGATTAATCGAAATATTCAAAGTATAAATAACAACAATAAAAACACTTGAATATGTCGAATGCTTTTATTTAAGAATGTAAAGAACAATCAAAAATCGTAATATCACAATAATTAGGTATAGTATAAGTCAGCACTCTCAGGTAATTTGAATCTGAGAAAGAATCCTCCTTATATACACCTAGGTCTAAAAACTATGCTATAAAATAGGCTTGAAATACTGAGCTGACGAGTCTGCATCCTTATCTTTGACTTCCCTTGAAAAGTGGAGCAGACTAGGTCAAGCCGCCTCAAAATAGTTACATGCTTGCAAGAATGTATGGGCTAGCACGCGCGTTTTATGGAGAGAGTGACCAGAAGCTCTGCTTGTAACATACAGAAGATATGCATGTACTATGTAGAGGCTCTGTATATGAAAAATCTCTGCATATGCAGAGGCTCTGCATGTACTATAAAGAAACTCTAGGTCTAGGAGTTGTAGCTTTGTGTCAAGCGCTTATGCTTTTTGGCGCATAAGGCTTGATCGTCCATGGGGATAGAGCATAAGCTCTGTATGAATGGAACCTTCACTCTTAAGTAAGAGCTCTTGTTCTTGATCTTCTGCATGAGAGCACTTAGTCCAGACCGTTTTATTAGACTAAGTCCTATTTACTAGAGTAAGAGACTTTTTACTTACACTTTCACAGGTTGGGGTCTAACAATCTCCCCGAAGTCTAATCGAAGCCAGAGGTTAAAAGGAACCTCTGATTTATATTCACTTTCTAAAAAAGTACAATACGATTGAATGGAAATTACATTGACTTAAAGATAGAAAAAAAACTTACAAAAGATAAGGTCTAAACGTTTTGAAGTCTGATGAACTTCCTAAGAAGTTCATGAAACTCTAGCATGTTGCGAATTGACCTTAAGATGATTTTTGCTCACTCTTTTGCTCTTGGGGAGTTGTCTCTGGTCCTGAATAGGTTATCTCTGATGTAGCGCAGAGTAGAGTTCGAATACTTGTAGTTCTGGTTATCTCAAAAAAAGATCTTATTTTGTTGTGCATTTCGAAATACCACTCCCACTTCTGGTTCCACCAATACAGTCCAAGAGGGGATGCTATTGATGCCCTGTAGATCTTCATTTGGTGCAGCGACAGTCAATTGATCCACTCCCAGATCCAGAGCTAGTTGAAAATCAAACTTGCATCTGAAGTCGAGTAGGTCTGTCATCGTTTATCGTATAGTAGAGCTGGTGACCCTTCGGGACTAACAGTTGGCCACAACATATTTAAGCCCCTTATTCTTCTTGTGGTATGTGAAGTAATACAGAGATAGAAGATCCAACGGATTCAGATTTATAAGGTCACAATCTATGAACCAGCAGATCTGTCCATAGACCTCTCCACCGTATACTCATGGAAGACGATCTAGTTGTGCGTGAAGGTCCGCTTCTTGATGTTGATGACTTTCTTGATTCCATCGACGAACTGGACTGCAGAGATAGGCTGTGTGTAGCGATTTAGGAAACTCTGCTTGATATTCTCTTGGATCATTGGATGAACACTGAGCTTTTGGACCGGTGTCTCTTCTCGCAGGTTGTAGAGAAATTGGTAGATGTCCTCGCTATCTGCTTTGTCCTTTATTGGCTTGTCAAGGGGTGTTGGCGTAAACATTGCATCCATCTTTTCCTTGATCCTTTAAACTCGATCAAAGGCATGCTTTCTTTTTGTCCTGCTGCTTGCGCCTTCTTCTTCTGCTCTGGTAGGTTTGACAGGGACCCTCTGCCTCATAGCAAGAGTGACTACTTTGGTCCCTTGCGCAGGGACCCTAGCTCTGTGTGTGTTCTTTGGTGGTGGAGGAGCAGCAACTATAACATTTTCAAGAGGTACGGCAACAGTAATGCGCAAGAGTGTTGGATCTACTACATTCACTGCTACCACCTCTTCTTCTTGTCCTCTTGTTGGAGCAGCTGTGTCCATGGCATATTCGGTTGAGGAAGACCGAGCCAGTTCTGAATCAGATGAGTCATAGACTGATAAGAGATCAATCACGTCTTTATTCTTTTGTTTCACGGCTGGCTCTGCCTGGGATGCCATGGGCATCTTTCCCTTTCGGAGCGCCTCTGCTTGCTCTGGTGCTGGTTGACTTGGTGCCCTCTGCCTTGAAGGATCATGCATTGGTTGGCGTGGGGCAGAGGCAGATGGTGAAAAGGGGGCAGTCCTTTGTGTAACACTTAAAGCGGCGGACCGTTTCTCCCCCTCTTGACAATTTTGAGGACCAGACTGGTTTGGGTCCTCATCATCGTCAAGTCTTCTTCTATTCGACGCCTCGGCACATATTGAGGAGTCCATTCTTCTTTTTGTCCTTTGCTCCTATGCTTGAGGCATGGACTTGAGTTTTGCCTCATACAATTTAAGGAGACCTTCTACTGCTTCTCCAACTTGTCGAATCTCAAAGTCCGAGCGGTAGTTAAAGGCAGCCAGAGAACGTTTGATGGAGTCTGCTGCTTTTGTGGCTTTGCTGTTGAATTCTTCTGTGAAATTCACCACCTTCTGTAGAATTATGTCACCCAGAGCATTCATTGCGCCTTGAGTGACTTAATCTACAAGTACGTTGAGAGGGATGATCGCCTGGGCATCATGAGAAGTGGACGTTTCACCCCTCTGCATGGATGTTATGACCCTTTGCAGGGCCTCTACATTTCGCGTTGTTAATTCCTATAGGGTATCGAGATGAGAGGCATTCATCGAAGATTCAGCCCTCAATACTACTAAGGGTGCTCGTATCTCATCCAGAGCAGATGTAGAAGGTGACAGCTCTGCATGGGCCATGATGAGTTTTAGCTCTTCCAAGGAGCACAGCAAAGAGATGGCAAAGGATTGGAACTCTTCCCTTGTGATGTAGGCTGTTTGTGTAACCTTTGGCTCAACACATGGGACAGATTTAGTCCTTGTCTCAAGGACACCTTCTTGCTCGACTTGTTTGATGTTGGTCAAGGAAGGATTTCCAACAGATCCTCGTGGTTCACCTTGAGAAGAATCTACTACTGTTATTCTGTCATGAAGAGTATCCAAGGTAGGTTCAAAGCCATCTACAGGACTCTCCATGAGTGGACAAGAAGGTTGGTCGAGAACCTCCATGTCTTGTGCACCTAATCCTTTCTCTGAACAAGGTAGGGAAACTCTATGTGCAAAGGAAACGAATTCCTCTGTGGGGGATAGTGGTGTGATATGGGAAGACATATCATTTATTCTTTCAAAGGTTGCACCCCTTTTGAGAGCGTGTTCCCTGAGGTGTGGCTTCCCTTTGGCTATCATAACCAGAGGCAGATGCGACCTCTGGTTGGTTTGGAGGGTTAAGGTTTGAGATATGCACCTCTGTTTCAATGACCTCCGTGTCTCGACCACTGGATTCCGATGATGTGTTTGCATTGGGAGTTGGGGTATTGAATCGTATCTACATATTTACCCTAAGTTGCTCTGGCTCGCCCTGAGGCAGAGCAGCTGCTGCACCTCCTCCCTCTTCTCCTTCTTCTTCTTCCTCTTCACTTTCCTCACTTTCTTCTTCTTCCTCCTCACTCTCCTCACTTGAAGTATGAGATCTAGCAGCATCATCGAAGTGCTCATGGTCATCCTCTTTGTTAGATCTAGAAGATTGTTCCAAGCCTCGATTAGCTTCTTCTTCTGCTCTGAGTCCAGCCTCTTCCCTTAGGCGAGCAATCTCTGCCTGTCGAGCTCTCTCTACTCGCTCTTCATCTTCTCGTACAAGAGAAAGTTCTGCCAGTCTGACTTTCTCTGCACGATCTTCCTCTTCCTACCTCTTTCTCTCCCTCTCCACCCTCTTTTACTTTGCTTCCTCCTTCTTTCTTTGTTTCTCTCTCTCTTTCTCCATCCTTACCGCCTCTTCCTCTGCCTGAGGCCTAAAAGTGTCCTCTGTTCTCTCTTCCTCTTCGGCTACTTCTATGTGTGCTGGGGTTCGAGGCACTGGTTCTAGTGCCTCGTATGCACGTCTGTACGCTCTCCTTACCTCCCTCGTCTTCATATACGCAAAGAGCTTCTTTGGGATAGGTCACTCTGACGCGTAGCCCTCTTTGTTGACGGTTAGCTTGTAATGAGTGAGCACGTTCACCTTGTGCATGGGCAGACGACCCACATCTATGTTGTTGTCGTCAAGAACAGGCCTTAGGAGAAGACCCAAGAAGCGGGGAAACAATAGAGATGGCGATTCCTTTCCTTTGGCTACCTCTTGGCATTTCTTGGCCACGACAGCCTTGAACTCCGTGTAGAGTATCAAGGAGTACTCCAAGCACAAATCAAAGAAGATGTCGTACAAAATTTGGATAATGTTCATGGAGCACATGTCTAAAAAGTGGTATTGAAGGATGTCTATGATTGGGTGGTATTTTTGGTCAAAGTTTTCTAGAGAAAGGTGGAGGGCACGGTTATTTGGCTTGATTGGAAGAGGAACCAAGTTTTGACTGGTTTCCTCAACGGTTTTTAGGGTAGTGGTATAGGTTTGTGAGTTTACAGATTCGGAAGACGACATTGTTGCAAGTTCTTGGTGAAAAAGAAGGGTTTGGAAAATTAGGGTTTCCAAGAATCGGTTCTTGATTTTTAAAATAGGTTGAGGAAAGGGTTTGTATGACTTACTTGACAAACGAGATGAAGATTCAATCATTGATTGGAGTTCTAGAAACTGGTTTGAAATCTTGAAGGAGAATCAATGGCGGTTGGAGCGTTGAAGACGACGAGTTCTTTTGTAATTCTTTGTAAGCATAAAAAGAAATTGGGGGAAAAATAAATTGTTTAAATAGAAAAAAATAAACACTTATATCATCGTATTCAGAGCTAGAAGCTCTGTCTTCTTCATCACTCTCCATGATTAGAGCCTTCTTTCCCTTCTTCCTTTCCACTTTGGATCTTCGCTCTCTGTGTGGCTGTCTAGATCCTGTCTCTTTTGAATCAGAGACAAGAGCCAGAGGTCCACCAAAAGCGACCTTGTCTGCACCTCTTTTTATTGAGCTTGCAGAGTCCCATACACGTCGTGCAACGTCCATTGCTCCAGATCTTGATTCTCCTGGAGAGACATCGTCATATTTCTCTATTCTGCATTCAATTTCTTTAAAAAAAAGCATGTTGTTCTTCTCTTGAGTTCCGATCACATGACATTTGCGACATTTATTGATCAGAGTATTGAACATGTGATAAGTCTGTTCTAAAGACTCATCGAGAATCGCCTGAAAGCTGTTATACTCGTTCAAGCATTGAGCACGATGATTCTTCTTCATCTTTATACCTCCTTCCAACTGGTTTGCTAGTTGATCCCATAGATCCTTGGCAGAGTCGCACGCATCAAGAGATTGAAAAATCTCATTGGGAAGTGCCATGATCAAAAACCTTTTGGCTTTTTGATCCACCTCCACTCTGCGTTTGTCTTCATCGTTCCAGTCACGACGAAGTTTGGGTACTCGCCTGGCAGGTACCACAACCATATCACCAGCAGCAGGATTACGAGGAATAATGGTGGTAGGGACATAGGGGCCATTTAAAATTTACTCGTAGAGTTCGAGGTCAAGACCCTTGTAAAAATTCATCATCTGAATTTTCCATTGGGGATATTCTTCCCTAATGAGAGTCGGAGGTTTGGTCAACGAACCGGCACTGTACATGGAGTTCCATGATTGAGACGACATTTTTGATTAAAAATTTTTGAAAGGAAGATTGACGAGAAATATGATTGACAGAAAAATGATTTCCAGATTACGTAAAAGTAAACGTTTTAGACGGAGAAAAATAGGAGTGAAAACCCTTTTAAAACAAATAATCAAAAAGAATTAAGAGTAGAATCCAGACGGATATCGATCGACTAATCAATGAGTTTGATTAGCAGGCTCTAATACCAATTGTTGAAACCCAAATACTCTTAATTTGCAGAAAACACAGTTTATAAATAATAGGAATGAAAACAAACAGTTTACCACGAATGATTAATCAAAATATTCAAAGTATAAATAAGAACAATAAAAAGACTTGAATATGTCAAATGCTTTTATTTAAAAATGTAAAGAACAATCAAAAATCATAATCTCACAATAATTAGGTATAGTATAAGTCGGCACTCTCAAGTAATTTGAACCTGAGGAGGAAGCCTCCTTATATACGCCTAGGTCTAACAACTATGCTATAAAATAGGCTTGAAATACTTAGCTGACGAGTCTGCATCCTTATCTTTAACTTCCCTTGAAAAGCAGAGCAGACTAGGTCAAGCTGCCTCAAAACAGTTAGACGCTTGCGAGAATGTGTGGGCTAGCACGCGCGTTCCATGGAGAGAGTGACTAGAAGCTCTGCTTGTAACATATAGAAGCTCTGCATGTACTATGCAGAGGTTCTGCATATGCAGAGGCTCTGGGTCTTGAAGTTGTAGCTTTGTGTCAAGTGCTTATGCTTTTTGGCACATAAGGCTTGATCGTCCAGACCACTTCAATAGACTAAGTCCAGACCACTTCAATAAGAGCGCTGGGTCTTGATCTTCTGCATGAGAGCTCTTAGTCCAGACCACTTCAATAGACTAAGTCCTATTTACTAGAGTAAGAGACTTTTTACTTACACTTTCACAGGTTAGGGTCTAACACCTATGGACCTTTATCGCATCTCTGGTTGGCCTGGACACTTAGGATTTCTTTCTGCTTTTCTTCCATCGGACCTCTGCACTTCCACACTTGTATGTTTTTCATTACTATTTCAATAAAAGTGATGGCGTCTAACAGCTCTAGACGCCAAGTGCCAACACAACCAGATCCCCTCTGGTTGGTCTTCACTTTGGACGACAATCTTCAGAAATCTGAATTATCGAGATCAGAGTTAAGTTGCTCAATCGGCCAAATCTAAGTCTGAAGACTTCAGAGTTAGGGTGCTTCTCAAGTGTACAAGTATAAGTCTGAAGTGATATTCTTCAGAGTTACAAAAGTCTAAATACTTTAGAGTTCGGGCGACAACGCGCACAAATCTAACTCTGAAGAGTTACTCTTCGGAGTTACAAAAGTATGAAGAATTGTGTTCAGAGTAATTTCAAACCCAGATAGCGCCTAAGTTACAAATTCTGAAGAGATAGAGTTCAATGTTATTGTAACTCTGAATGAGAGAAAAAGTCTAAAGTGCCAAATCTGAAGACCTCGACTTCAGAGTTTCTAACTCTGAATGAGGAGGTTAAAGTTGATCCGATATTCTGTTGTTAGCGATATAGATTGTCATTCTCAGATTATAGGATTCAGTTTCGTTATTTAGCTTATCTTAATTCGCTTTATATGTAGGTTTATTTTTCTGTATGAGAATCCCAAATCTTCAAATCATATAAAATTCAATCAAGAACAGAAACTGAATAGAGAGAGAATGTTCATCAAAGGATTTTGTATTCAAATTCTTGAAGAATACAAAATGATTATCATTGATTTCAATTAGTTACTCTAACAAAGAGAAAAAACTATTTTTACCTAGAAAGCTTGAAAGAAAAAATTTACAATGTGGAGAAACAACTTGAATACAACATTAAATGCAGCTTAAACCCAACATTCTCCCCCTTTGGATTCAAGCTCGAGACATTGTAAATTTGGATCTTCTAAAGCCCAAATTTTTCTGGCACCTCCTTAGAGCATTCCGATATTGCAATTTTTCGTCAAGCAGCTTGAGAGAACTTATCAACAAATACCTTTCCCTTAGATTCAACTTATCACGACCTGTGGCTTTATCATTAGAAGCCTTTTTGCGTTCAAGTCCACTTCTCACTATTTTTATGGTACCGTCACGGTACTTGTTTAGTTCACTGAACCTCAAGAATCTTTTAGATCTTTCAGCATTCTCATAGATGACACCAAATTCTGGATCTTCAACTATAAGGAATAATAGGTAGCCTTCGATGTCTTCAAGCTCTTGGTTTGGTCTCTTCAAGTTCACAATCTTCTGATTGCTTTCAAACCCTATCTGAACATCCATAACTGAAGATAACTTGACACGACATTTAAGATAGCGCTTTATTGCTTCAAGGCCCAAAACCACTCCTTCCTTTCTGACTGCTTGATCTCAAATCTCATGATAGAATTGCTCTAAATCTTCGAGGAAAAGATTCAGGAAGTCAGCTTCACTGAAATTCCAAACATGACTATCTTGTCTCGTTACATAGAGCATTGGGTACCACACTCTGACGAGTTTGTTGGCTTCAATATTCTTGATAGAAACAATTCGATGTCTGGTTCATACTTGGCTGATCGGTAGGCATTTAGCTTTAAGAAAGTGTATGTATTCAATGCGATACTCACTTGTTTCTTTGTGAATACCGAGGATCTTGATGCCACTAAATGCTTTCCGATGACGAACGAAGATGCCAAAGTAAATGTCTTCAAGAAAAAGTTCTCTGATCCATGCTCTATCGAACCCTGGAACATTAGCTCGACTTGCATATTGTACATCATTTTTCGTGAAAATCTCTGTTGGATTGTGTACCGCCTGAGAAGTATCAGGATTTCCTTGAGAATCTGTAGAAGGATGTTCAGGAGCTTGTTGATGTTCAAACTGAATAGGAAATATTGTATCATTTTCATCGATATTCGCTTCAAAGTCAAAGAACATGTCGTCTGAATCATCAATTGTGTCAATATCGGCTCCATAGTCCTGAACTCCACCTAGTTCTCTAGAAAATACTTCATTGAATCCCACATTAGCTGACAGATCAAGAAGCAACCTTGTTCTACTATGGCGACCGCCGGCTTTTCAACCATTGGCTCGATCATTAGATCTATAGCTTCAATCACCTCTTGGCCTGCAGTCCATTCAATCAAACCAGCTTGAACCGGACTTTGATCTCTTTGCTCCTCAGAGTCACTCTCTACAGAAACACCTACACCACCCTTTGAAGACTCAGCCAACCTCTACTTCTTGTTCTCCCCCTCATGGTGATCAGAATCATCCTGATCATCATGCCTTCGTTTGAGAGAGGTGGCTTGAGCACGGCATGCATTTTCCAAGGCTGATACCTATTCAGAAAGGATGTCAATGGAGTTTCACAAATGGGATAAGGCTTCGGTATTTGAATCAATTGTAGAACTAAGCTTTGAAAAGTTAGAAACTAGAATGCTCTAGAACGAATTAAACCTTGTGGCTTTGACAGTAGGGGTTTCTTTAATGGAATGACGTAACAAACCAACCAGATCTGCATCCGCCGAATCTGAAGATTGAGTAGAAATCAACTTAGCATAAAGAAGCGATTTGAGCTTATCTACTGATAAATCCAATTCCCTCGGAGGTTCAGGGGCAGGTGGTCGCGGCAGTGCAGAAACTTCTTCAACCATTGTTCCCTTCCCTTTCAGCAACCTTTTCAAACCAATTATTTCTTCAGTGAACACATCCTGAACAGCCTTTAGGGCACCGTCCAAATACTCCTTTAACACAAAGTCAGGTAAACTAACACTTAGATCACTTAGATTACCAATTGAAAGAACAGTTGAATAAACTATTGTGCCTACGTTCAGTGTTGGCAGAATGGTAGCACTGGTAGGACTTCCGTCTGGTCCTTGTGGAAAGTCAAAGGACTCCACTCTGGTCGTTCCGGCTTGTTCACAAATAACAGTAATTTGAGCAACAGATACTCCCAACTCCTGTGTACCTAAAGTATATATTGTCTCGAGACTCGATGTGCACACAAAAGAAGTCATGGACAGGGGCAGTTATCTACTAGATTCAATATTTACATTCTCCTAATGAGAAGTAGATAGGCGTTGTGCTTCATCCCCGCAACATAGTGAAACTATTATTTGTTGAGAAGCAATAGAGTGGGTAGGTGGGGTGTACAATTGCATAGATGGGCTAGCTATGTCTTCTTCAATACCAACATTCAACGAATGAATGTTGATAGCAGATGTGGTTGTCCGGCTATATGTTTCAGTTAGGATAGGAACTTCATTTTATTTTTATGTTCCTCTGACACCCTCACCATTTTCTTCTGTGTCCCTTTCACTCAACCTCTCAGCATTTTCAACTGTAACTCCCTCGTCCGGCCTTATATCATCCAATAATTGATCTCTCTCCAAAATCAGCATAATCTTCAATATCGAAGGAAATATCTTGAAGACTTGGACAATCTTGTTGAGTTTGATTTGCATCAAAGATTTGGGATATCATCAACAATAGCACCTACATGAACAACTTTAGTAGCAGCAGGATGATCATCATCATCATTATTATCAGCATCATCCGCAGCATCATCATTATTATCATCGCCAGACTGAGTAGCCGATTCTGACAGTAGCTTCCAAGCTTGAAGAAGCTGAGGAAGTACTACCAATAGAAGCGTGTCGCTGATCAGAGTCTCCCATCTCCAAACCCCTCTCATTTTCATTTTCTCTTAGCTCAATACCTTGTTCAGGTACCCCTTGTACCTGAACGATCTCTTCTAAATCTAGACCCTCTCTCTTAGCTGAGGCATTGGGTGATCCCGGGGTAAGTTCAACCGGTTATGGTCGAACTATAGGATCTATAACTCGCCTATACTCTAGAACACACGAAGCACTATGATCAGCGTAGGCTATTAACTCAGCTGAAATGTTCATTATATAATCCAGATCTTCAACTTCAATATGTGGCCTTATGCATTGCATCTCAAAAACCGGACCAAATTGGCTATTTAGTCTGGTCAGAATACCCTTGTTGGCTCGCTTCGTTGCTCTGATGATCAGCTGAAGAAATCTTTAAAACGGCACGAATTTTTTGCTTTTGAAGCAAACTTCTTGGCATGAACCAACTCTGCAAGTTCGTTCCAGATCACCACCGCGAATTCATATTGGCGATTGAGTACAATTCCCTGAATTCAGGAATGAGCAGCTGTGAGTGTCGATACCCGCAGTTTTAGAAGTCAAACACCGATTGAGAATTGAAAACAGCAAGTGCCAAACGGATGGAAGAAAATTGTCTTCGCAATTGTGATGGATTGATGAGCTCTTGCAAATATCCAAGACGTTTGATATCGTGGCACAATTCTTGATCTGAGATGAATTCTTCGAACTGTGGTCACCCAAAAGCAGAAGTTGGGTTTCCCAAATGTAAGATTCTTCTCAGCCTTTTAAGAGTCAGACGACTCATGTACTCATCCACGTGCCCTTGAAAGAAGAATTGATCTCCTTCTTTGATGAATGATAAGGTGTGCCAAAACTGCTGTAGCTGATAAAGCATACGCGATGGGATGTCCTCGAAGGATGGTAGGGATGATTGTATATGAAGGCATATTGAAGTTGAAGTGGTGGTTGTTACGTTTTATGTCAAGGTAAATAATTCTAGGAAAAAGGGGTTTCATCTGAGATCAAGTTATTTACTGACTGAGAATTGTTTTCAAATCTGATGGAAAGGATTTGGTTTTCCTCATCAGATCTTTGAGAGTGATAGGAATTTTCCGCAGACATATTTCTTGTAAAGGAGAAAACATATTAAATCCACAAATGAAAAAAAAATCACAAAATTTAAAAATGACACAAAGACCAAAACACTATATTTTGCCAAAATTAATTAAAATTGCTTCAAATTCTAAGAAAATTTCGTTCTGACTTTTTCCACTCAACATAAAAGAAAAAAATATATAAAAAAAATACAATCAAAACATATAAAACAAAACAAAAAAAATTAACAATAAAAAAAATTAACAACAAAAAAAAAATTCTAACTCAAAAAAAATAAAGCTAAAAAAAATAAAAATTCTAACAAAAAAATTTTAAAAAAAAATATATATATATATATATATATATATATATATCTAAGAAAGAAAGAAAAAAAATTAAAAATAAAAATCTAAGTAAATTTTTTTTTAAATATCTAATAAAAAATTTAATCCTCCGGTGACCATCTCTGGATACCAACTCCGGTGGCCATCCAATCACCTTCTCCGGTCAACACTCTAAAAAGATTACCAAGCTCGGTCAAAATAATAGAAAACACTCAAAACTCCCAAAATAAACCCTCTCTGATTAAAACACTGGATCAAACAGGTTTTAAATCTAACAGTCCTTAAGAAAATCTAATCCAAATCGGTTAAGGTTCAAGATCATAAAGTTCATTAACAGTCCACAAACTAAAACCAAATCCGGTTAAAAGTACAAGGTTATTAACAGTCCTTAATATGAAGTTCTTTAGAGTCCAATATTCAGATTAACATTCTCTTTAGGTTTAGATTCAAATATTAAGAAGTTAATGTTGAATTAAGTCCAAATGAATCCAACAATTGATGAGTTCAACACAAATGTCCAAAATAAACAGATGAAGATACACAGAAAATGAGTAGAATAAGAGTTCTTGAAGACTATGAAGAACGACCGGAGACGATGATGAAGAGAAATAATCTTGAGTAAATTCGTTTGAAACAGTAAAGAGTGAAAGTAAAATCGAACAATCGCTTATATAGGATGAAAAACGACTCTTTACTATCCCACGTTGTCCGGATTTACTCTTCATCGGACAATGTTTCGTCCGGATTGGAGTATCATCGGACAAAGACTTTTCCAGATACGACCCAAAACGACTCTAAGGACAAACTCAAAGGATAAGCAACAAGGAACACTCAATACGTAAGAAGCCTTGTCCAGATAGGCTAAAGTCTAGACAAGCCATTTACCGGATTCATATTTCAATGAAACACCAACTTTAGATCCAATCTAACCTTGTCCGGATATGAATTCACCGGATAGCCTTTGTCCGGATATACCCTTATCGAACATAGCTTTGTCTGTATATGACACTCTCCGGACAACACTTCATCCGGATAGAGTCCTTATCGGACAATGCTTTGTCCGGATACAGTCTTAATCGGACAACACTTATCCTAAAAATTCACATCTTTCAAAGAATTAGATTTTAGTAATACATGTAAAAAAATATAACAATTAGCACAGTATATATATATATATATATATATTTACTCCCCCCCGAGAAATGAACCCAAATACTGAAAAATATTCAACACTCCCCCTCAACAATAGAATCAACATTCAAAAGTTTTCAATCACATAAAAAAATGAAATATTGATTTACATTTGAAAATACAGATATTTTGAAATACTAAATTTGACTTAAATTGAGGTCAATAACATTGAAATCAAAAATTTATTAGTGAAACTAATAAACATAAGATTTTCAAGTAATTGTACAGATTTTAAGAAAAATTCAGCATACCCAACTTAGATATTAAAAAGCTAAATCATTTTTCATCTAAAGCTTTTGTAAATAAGTCACCTAGCTGATATTCTGTATTTACAAAATATAATTCAATAGTTCTTTTTTCCACATGATCTTTTATAAAAAGATACCGGATATATATGTGTTTTGTTTTGGTATGTTGAACAGAATTGCAAGATGTTGGTACTTCCGCCTCATTGTTCCCTCGAGCGGGTCAAATCCGCGATTCTTAAACCCAACGCTCATGTAGCAATGCAGGAGCATCCCACATCAGTGAGGCTAGGGGGATTCGTCTTCCTTATAAGGAAGGGGGGATCTTACTCCTACCAGTGACGCGTTTTAAAGCCGTGAGGGGTTGTTGCCGGGAGGGGCAGCCCAAAGCGGAGAATATCATGTGGGCGGTTCCCTAGTATCGGTCCAACAATTGGTATCAGAGCTAGGGCCGCACCAATGTGGGGGGGGAATGTTAGGACTTCTGCCTNAATATCATGTGGGCGGTTCCCTAGTATCGGTCCAACAATTGGTATCAGAGCTAGGGCCGCACCAATGTGGGGGGGGAATGTTAGGACTTCTGCCTCATTGTTCCCTCGAGCCGGTCAAATCCGTGATTCTTAAACCCAACGCTCCTGTAGCAATGAAGGAACATCCCACATCGGTGAGGCTAGGGGGATTCGTCTTCCTTATAAGGAAGGGGGGATCTTACTCCTACCAGTGATGCGTTTTAAAGCCGTGAGGGGTTGTTGCC
>NC_037543.1:12406973-12409873 GCF_001531365.2 Cynara cardunculus var. scolymus
GGAGGGGCAGCCCAAAGCGGACAATATCATGTGGGTGGTTCCCTAGTATCGGTCCAACACAAGAAATTGCAATGGAACTTTTAGAATCATAATAAATTGGAATTTTATTGAAAGAAAAACCGTAATCTCTGAGTTGTGTGCGCATCCAGATAACTTGAGAACAGCAGCTAACAACAGCTACATATTCTGCTTCAGCGATAGAAATGGACACACAATTCTATTTCTTTGACGCCCAACTTTGTTGGGTTCAAAGTTGTGCTTTGCTAGACCCCATCATTCATATTTGTAAAAGTAATGAAAAACATACAAGTGTGAAAGAGCAGAAGGCCGATGGAAGAATCTCAAGAAAAAATTCTAAGAGCCCAATACAACCAGAGATGCGATGAATGTCCATAGGTGCGATGAACTGCGCATCTCCATAACCCCTTTGGTTACCAACACTTGGAGTTTTCCACAACAGTTCAACCAGAGGTACTCGATCAAGAAGACCACAAGACTCATGGCTTAACAAGTCATCAAGAAGATAGCTAAAGATGGCAAATTGACAACTGGATTCTCCTTACCTTACTTTGCTTTATTTAGTTTCCATAATTCTTGATTGCTTTCTCTCATAAAGAGATTTGCGATATATTTTCCATAGATAGCAATCTTCATATTTAGATTACTAGTATAAATAGGCTTTATCATACTTGTAATCGTTTACGCTTTCCAATCAATCATTTGAATAATAGTGAATCATTTGACACCCAAACTTATTCTTGAATATTCTTGTGTGTTCTTCACTATTTTCCATCTACACGATATATTTAGGTTATTCATAACTTGTTCGTGTTATTGAGAGATCTGGGATCAACAATTGATATCAGAGCTAATTGATTGTTCTTCAATAAAAAACGATCAATTCAAAAATCTCTCAAATTTTTCATCCATTAAAATTCACTCTTCTTCACCAAAAGTGTGTTCTTTCTCTTCAAAAAATTCTCAATGGCCAATTGGAATTCTGCATATAGTGTGGGTTTCGTCACCAAACCTCCAACTCTTCAAAGAGAAGAGTATCCACAATGGATGATATGAATGGTGAATTTCCTTGAGGGGATGGACAGAAATCTCCTCAGATCCGTCATGGAACGCCCGTATGTTCCTCAGACTCTTGTTCCAAGAGTCCCTGGAACAAGCACTACCGCAGAAGTGGTTGCTTACTACATGGCACAAGAAGAGAAAAAATGGGATGAAGATGATCTTGAACGTGTAGAAGCAGACAGGAAGGCTAAGAGGCTGATCATTATGGCCATTCCAAACGACATCTTCCAATCTCTCGATGCTTGTACTACAGCAAAGGAGATTTCGGATGAACTGACGAGCCAACTAGAAGGAGGTGCAAAGACGAAGAAAAATCGTAGGGCTCAATGCCTCAATGAATATACTAATTTCAAGGCTGCCTGATGAACCAATTCAGAAGACCTATGATCGTTTCAACACATTGATCAATCAATGTTGCCGAAATGACATCGCTAGACAAAAGAAGAAAACGTCTTATTTCTTTAAAGTCTAGGTGATGAGTGGGCTCAACTGTCGATGTCCCTCCAAGAAAATCAGGACTTAGACAGTTAGTCGCTTCATGACGTCTATGGAACTCTTGTTGCACAAGAGAAGGATATAATGAAGAGGAAGGTGTCCATCGGCGGACCCCTCGCCCTTGCTGTAGAAGAAAAGGAAGTTACAAGGAGCTCCACCAGAGAGCACAGAAAGAAAAACAAAAAGTCACTAGTAGTGGAGTCATAATCCGAAGAAGAACCATCTGATTCTGAGGATGACCTCAAAGCTTTTGCCAAGTCTCTGGCCTTGACAACTAAACAATTCCAGAAGAAGTTTGTCAAGAAGCCCTATGAAAGAAAAGACTCTAGAAGGTAGAAGTACCAACCTTCATATGATCAGAAGCCAATGAAGTTTCATCAGAAGGAAGAAAGAAGAGAAGGAAGAGAAGAAAGAGAGGAGCGAAGAGAAGACAAAAGAGAAGGAGACGGAAGGAAAGATGGTATACGATGTTACCGATGCGGGAAGATAGGACATTTTTCAAAAGAATGCAGAGGACAATTGGTAAAGGATACGAACTTTTACAAAACTAAATACAAGTACAATCCTAAGGAGCGAAGCCTGATGGATGAAAAAGAAAACTGGGTGTTTGATTTTTTGTCGGATGAAGAAGACAAGGCACTCATTTGCCTCATGGCCAGGTCCAATGCAGAACCTGCCTCAGACTCCGATGATCAGGTATGTGACCCTTCCATCGATGAAACCAACTCTGCTCCATCAAAGCTAGAGTTAAGGGTCGTGAAACTTTTAGAAGATTTTCTCAAGCTTAAAGAAAAATTGAACTTTAAAAAATTTGAAAGGTTAAAAGCTGAAAAAGAAGTCAGATTCTACAAAAGAGAGATTGATCTTCTCTGAAACAACCCTCACATTCCAATTACTTAAATTCACATCATCATACATAATACTAAAATAGTATTATTACAAAACATGAACTATCAAAATGTATCTTCAATACATATGCATATAATCTAATATCAGCATTTAGACTTTTCCCTTGCCYTTATCTTTCCTCGTACACTGACCTGCAAAACAGGTTAGTCCAACATTTGAGCGTTAGACCATATGGTCTAGTGAGTGTATAATCTCATACAACCATATACATTCCAAACAATCAGTTTAGAATCAAACCTGTTCTGAAACATAAATGTATTTATCTTTCTCGTGGTTACACCGCCACCTCATCACTCTCGCGGTTACATCGCCATCTCACACATATCACTCTCGCGGTTACACCGCCATCTCACACATATCTCTCTCGCGGTTACACCGCCATCTCACACGCAGTTACACTGCCATTATATCACTCT
>NC_037543.1:12410121-12412308 GCF_001531365.2 Cynara cardunculus var. scolymus
TATATCACTCTCGCGGTTACACCGCCATTATATCACTCTCGCGGTTACACCGCCTTCTCACACGCAGTTACACTGCCATTATATCACTCTCGCGGACCGCCATTACATTTCAAAAACAACATTTCCAAAATATACTCTTTTCATCCGGATTAGAAGTCCGGTCAAACCTGTCCGGATTAGAAATCCGGTCAAAACACTTTGAAAATAAACCAACTCCCTTGTCCGGATTACAAGTCCGGTCAATACTTCATTTATAACGTTGTCCGGTTTAGAATAAATCGGACGATACACCGTTCACCCTTTGTCCGGTTTAGAGTATACCGGACAACACATCATTTAACCTTTTGACCGGTTTAGAGTATACCGGTCATCCCTTAGCCGGTTTATAGACTTAAAACCTTTTGACCCAAGCGGTTTAGAAGTAAACCGATCACCACATGACCGGTTTAAATGATACACCGGTCACCTCTTGGCCGGTTTAGATGATACACCGGTCACCTCTTGGMCGGTTTAGTTATCCGGATTACAATCCGGACAACACTTGTACGGTTTAATCAAGAACTTTCATAAAATGCTATAGAATTTAGTATAACCAGTTCCAAATGCTTATCAAGTTGTATGAAAGCAATTCGTATCCAAAGCTCTTAATACACTCACCTTTATAAATTGAGAATCAAAACTCTTTGAAACTTTCCTCTTCTTGTTCCTGAGCAGATTCTTCAAAACTCTCTAGAGCAATATTTCTAAATATGGAATATGTGTGTGCTTTTTCCTTCACAAAAACTATATATACATGCACAACCTCAAAAGAAAATTAAGGGGCGGCTCAACAGCGGACTCCCCCCTCTTTTCTATATTTAAATGCTACATATATCACTCACATATATATACATATATATATATATATTTAAATAATTACACATATATATATAATCAAAATAATAACCAGACTATTACAATATTTCCTCCTTAAAAGAATTCCGTCCTGGAATTCACTTAAGCAAAAAGGTAGGGATATTTCATCCTCATTTCCGACTCTGGTTCCCAGGTGGCATCTGATCGTTTATGATAACGCTACTGAACCTTTACTAACCCATTCTCTTTGTTTCGTAACTTCTTCACCTTATAGTCAGTAATCTGCTCAGGGGTTTCCTCAAAACATAATTTTTCATCTACCTTAATCTCAGGGAATGGTACTGTCACATCTGGACTTATTAGACACTTCCTCAAATTTGATACATGAAATGTGTCATGAATTCCACTTAATTCTAAAGGAAGTTCTAACTTATAGGCAACTTCTCCAATTCTCCCAATAATAGAGAATGGTCCAATATATCTTGGACTTAACTGCCCTCTCTTTCCAAAATGTACTATTCCTTTCCAAGGTGATACTTTCAACATTACTTTATCACCTATTTGGAACTCAATCGGCTTCCGACGCTTATCTGCATAACTTCTTTGTCTATCTTGGGCCGCTTTCATTCGTTCTCGTATTACCCCAATTTTATCTGCAGTTTGCTGAACTAACTCAGGCCCAGCTAACTGTCGTTCACCTATTTCATTCCAGTACAAAGGAGTTCTACATTTTCGCCCATACAGAACCTCAAAAGGTGTTGTCTGAATAATCGAATGATAGCTATTGTTGTATGCAAATTCAACCAAAAGCAAATGACTATCCCACGACCCTCCGAAATCAATAACACAAGATCTCAACATATCTTCTAAAGTTTGGATAGTTTGTTCACTTTGTCCATCAGTTTGAGGATGATAAGCTGTACTTAGCTTAATTTGTGAACCCATTTCCCTCTGAAAACTCTTCCAAAACATAGAAGTGAAACGACTATCTCTATCAGAAACAATTGATAACGGAACACCATGTCGTGTCACTATCTCATCAAGATACAACTTTGCCAATCTCTCCATCGAATATGACTCTTTCATAGGTAAGAAGTGCGCAAATTTAGATAACCGATCTACTATCACGCATATTGCATCATACCCTTTTGACGTTCTCGGCAATTTGGTTATGAAATCCATAGTAATATGATCCCATTTCCAAACCGGAACTTCTAAAGATTGCAAMTTACCATAAGGACGCTGATGTTCAATCTTTACTTGAAGACAAGTCAAACACTGTTCAACATGTTTAGCAATATCTTTCTTCATACCTGGCCACCAATAATGTTG
>NC_037543.1:12413160-12414789 GCF_001531365.2 Cynara cardunculus var. scolymus
GTTAATGGAGTAGCAATACAAGAAAAATCCTGTATAAACTTACGATAATACCCAGCCAATCCCAGAAAACTTCTGACTTCCATTGGAGTCTTTGGAATTTCCCATTTCTCAATAGCTTCAATCTTGATCGGATCCACTTTAATTCCTTTTTCTGAGATGACATGCCCCAAAAATTGAACTTCTCGCAGCCAAAACTCACACTTTGACATCTTGGCATACAGTTTCTCTTGTCTCAACAATTCCAGAATTAATCTCAAATGATGTGCATGTTCTTCTTCTGACCGGGAATATATCAGAATATCATCAATGAAAACAATCACAAATTTATCCAGATAAGGGCTACACACCCTGTTCATCATATCCATAAATGCTGCAGGCGCATTTGTGAGTCCAAATGGCATCACTAGAAACTCATAATGACCATAACGTATACGAAATGTTGTTTTAGACACATCCTCATCTCAGATCTTCAATTGATGATAACCAGACCGTAAATCAATCTTTGAAAAGTAAGTAGCCCCAACCAATTGATCAAACAGATCATCAATTCTTGGGAGAGGATACTTATTCTTGATCGTCAATTTATTCAACTCCCGATAATCAATGCACATTCTCATTGATCCATCCTTCTTTTTCACAAACAACACCGGTGCACCCCATGGAGAAGTACTTGGTCTGATAAAACCTTTTTCTAACAGTTCTTCCAATTGAGACATCAATTCTTTTAACTCAGAAGGAGCTAACCGATATGGTGCACGTGCCACAGGTGTTGCTCCAGGAATTAATTCAATCTGAAAGTCTATCATTCAATCCGGAGGTAAATTTATCAAATCTTCCGGAAATACCTCAGGAAATTCCCTTACAACTGGAATATCCCCCATCTTTCCCTTCTCTTTCTTCATATCTATTGAATATGCAAGAAAACTAACACATCCTTTCTGTACATATTTCCTAGCCTTCAAAACTGAAATTAGGCTAGAATAACGATCACGCTTATCCCCATATATCACAACTCTTCCTTTCTTAGGTAAGTCTATATGAATCATCTTCTCATTACAGACTATATTGGCTTGATTTTCAGCTAACCAATCCATGCCTATGATTACATCAAATTCTCTTAAAGGTAAAGGAAATAACTGTATAGGCACCTCACATCCTTCTATACTTATAAGACACTCATCAATTCTTTCCTTCACCAAAACCTCACTATCATTTGTTGTTTCCACAATTAGATCCTTACTTAATGCTTTAGATTCTAAATGTGCACAGTGAACAAATGATGGTGACACAAAAGAACGATTTGCACCCGAATCAAATAAAACTTTGGCACATACTGAATTAACAAGGAATGTACCTGTYACCACTTCAGGGTGCTCTTCTGCCTCACCTCTCGTCATCTGAAAGGCTCTCCCTTTTGCATTACCCTATGTCTGTCTGGTCCCTCCCCGTCCACTAGGAATAACACGATTATCCATTTGCCCATGACCTATTGACACATAACCAGATCCTCGACCCCCAGAATATCCAGATCCCCGACCTCCAGCAAAATCAAACCCTCTATTCTTTGCTTGCGGACAATCAGTACTTATATGTTGGGGTGAATTACAAATATAACATCTTCGCATCATC
>NC_037543.1:12415148-12416197 GCF_001531365.2 Cynara cardunculus var. scolymus
TTTTCAGATATAATATAGGCTTCAGCAAACCTAGATTGTTCCATGAAAACTTCAGTATACTGGCGAACTGACATATTTCCTTGTTCAATACGAAGGAAATCATCTTCCAACTTTCGAACTGCAGCTTCAGGACAATATTGCATCTTAAACTTTATCACAAATTCTTCCCATACCATAGTTTTCAGAATATTCGGGTCCGAACTAGACAGAACTTCCCACCAGTACAAAGCACTTGATCTCAAACAAGATACAGCAAACATAACTTTAACTTCTTCTGCACTTTTACTAATTTGCAGACTCAACTCAATCTTCTTAAGCCAGCACATAGCTTTAACAGGATCTCGTTCACCAAAAAATTTAGGAGGTTTACACGCAAGAAACATCTTGATATCTTCTCCTTTCTGTTCTGAGGACGCAGTAATAGGTACAGATGTACCAGTTACCGGTGTACTAGCTCCAACTTCCTCTTGCTCAGAATTTCTTTCCACATTTGGATCAGTTTGGTTTGTATGTTTCAACAAATTTACCAAACTCTCCTGAAATTTTCCCAGTTCAGTTGCCAACATATCTTGAGTAATATATTCAGGGTCATAAACATTACGTCCACCCCTAGCTCTTCCTCGACCTCGACCAGACATTGAACTTTCTTGAGCAGAAAATTCATGTTCCCCACGAATTTCTTGTCTAGTACCTCGCCCTCTTCCTCGTCCTCTACTACGACTTCGTGTTTTAATAACATGTTCTGGATTCTCTTCTTGCATAACATTCCTTATTCCCCGACCTCTTCCATAGCAAGCAGAGGTTCTTTCTGATTGATTGGGATTATCTGCCATTTTCTCAGTATGTAACCTTTTCTTTCACAATTAAACACACATGATTATTCTCATAATCATAGCATAATAACACATTTATCCTCATGCCCACTCATAACTCAGATTATATCAATYATATATAATCTACCTTTCTCATAATAGTTTCAGCTATAACATATTCTTATGTTCATAGACCCAGTGAAACCTATTATCTTAACTTTCCACACCTCTAGTTTA
>NC_037543.1:12416974-12420336 GCF_001531365.2 Cynara cardunculus var. scolymus
TACACTGCCATTATATCACTCTCGCGGTTACACCGCCATTACATTTCAAAAACAACATTTCCAAAATATACTCCTTCATCCGGATAAGAAGTCCGGTCAAACCTGTCCGGATTAGAAATCTGGTCAAAACACTTTAAAAATAAACCAACTCCCTTGTCCGGATTACAAGTCCGGTCAATACTTCATTTATAACGTTGTCCGGTTTAGAATAAACCGGACGATACACCGTTCACCCTTTGTCCGGTTTAGAGTATACCGGACAACACATCATTTAACCTTTGAGCGGTTTAGAGTATGCCGGTCATCCCTTAGCCGGTTTATAGACTTAAAACCTTTTGACCCAAGCGGTTTAGAAGTAAACCGATCACCACATGACCGGTTTAAATGATACACCGGTCACCTCTTGGCCGGTTTAGATGATACACCGGTCACCTCTTGGMCGGTTTAGTTATCCGGATTACAATCCGGACAACACTTGTACGGTTTAATCAAGAACTTTCATAAAATGCTATAGAATTTAGTATAACCAGTTCCAAATGCTTATCAATTTGTATGAAAGCAATTCATATCCAAAGCTCTTAATACACTCACCTTTATAAATTGAGAATCAAAACTCTTGGAAACTTTCCTCTTTCCTGAGCAGATTCTTCAAAACTCTCTAGAGCAATATTTCTAAATATGGAATGTGTGTGCGCGTTTTCCTTCACAAAAACTATATATACATGCACAACCTCAAAGGAAAGTGAGGGGCGGCTCAACAACCGACTCCCCCCTCTTTTCTATATTTAAATGATACATATATCACTCACATATATATATATATATATATATTTAAATAATTACACATATTTATATAATCAAAATAATAACCAGACTATTACATTCTCATTGAAGAAAAGGCTGAATTGGTAAACGAAAAAACTCGCATTGCATCACTTAAAAAATCAGAGGAAGAAAAACTTATGGATCTAAACAAGAGGATAACCAAAGATTTAGAGAAAAAGGTAGAGGCCTTAAAAGAATCTGAGGCAGAAAGACTCAACTCAATGGCTCTTAAAGATTTCTTTCAAAAGGAAAGGGATATTCTTCATCAGAAGCTTCAAACTAATGAACTCTTGATGAAGAAATACAAAGATGCCCAAGATGTCTATGAAAAACTTAATGGTCAAATAGATTACCAAGGGATTGGATTCAATGATCTTGATACTTTTATCGAAACCAAGAAATCCACCCTTGAATCCACTTTTAAACTTGGATGGATTCAAAAACCCGACTTTTTCCCAAAACCTGTTCTCTTGAGGAAAAACTGTTCTCTTGAGGCAAGACTCTGAGAATGTGGTGTATGAGAACAACACATGTAAGAATTCTGATGAAAAGATTGATGCCTCCTAACCAGAGACCGATGGAAACCTTATGGTTAAACTAGAGCCTCTAGTTATCAATCCCACAAGTTCATCAACAAGTGATATCGATGGAACAGAGACTCTTAGTAAGGAACCATCATCTGATGGATCGATGAACAGTCCAAGTAACATTGGAAGTTCGTCTAAGAAATCAGAAGTGTTGGAACTCCCAACAGATCAATTTGAACCATCAACCTCAGAACCCATCGCTCCCAAGAACATCCATGAAAACTTTGATTTTGAGAAATCTGTGAGAGACTTACTTGATTCTGACTCTGAAGAAGAAATAGTCTGTGAATCACTAGAGATCATTGAGGATAAGAAACCTCCAAATTTTGAAGCCCCAATAGAATTTGATATTCCAGAACCTATAAAAGAGTCAAACAAAGGAAAAGAAAAACTGAATAATGTTAAGTCTGCCAACGATACTTCATATGACCCAAGCCCTGCATCTAAATTCATTAAGTTAACTCGTGAACAGAAACAGAAGTGGCCAGCCTTTGAAAATTCTAACCTACACTTTTCTTCTCCTTCAACAAAAGAAAAAAAGCCCATTCTCAGGAAAGAAGTAAAGCCCATGCCTGCCCCATCAAAAAAATGTGCACTAGATAGGAAGTTTGTAAAAACAACCAATGCTAGGACATAATTTTCATCCTCTGCTTTTACTTCTTCTTCATCGAATAAAAAGAAAGTTAAACATTCTTGTCCAAAAACTCCCAACTGCCAATGTTTAGCTCTTTTACAAAACCTGAGGAATCACATGTTAACTCATCGTTGCATGTTTTCCAAACATGTCTATCGCTACAACAATGTTCAAACCAATGAAAACATGAAAAAGCCCAAGTCTACAAAGGCCAAGGCTGGTTGTATAGACCAGAGATTCTGGTCATCTCATTCACCTCCCTTATTGATTCTAGGGGGAGTTTTCACTCATTGCAAAACCCTATGCATCATTTGAGGGGGAGTTTTGCAGTTCACATTCATCTCTAATTATCCAATTTGAGCCAATCATACCTCTGATTGTACATCTCCATTCAACCAGAGACCCTCTGGTTCAATACCTTGGTTCTTTAAGTTTCCATTTTCCCACCCAGAGCCTCTGGTTCGTCTATCCAGAGCCTCTGGATCACAAAAATGCTATATTAATAAAGTATCTCATCCCTTGCATTCAACCAGAGACCCTCTGGTTCTTCATAAACGATATGTTTTTACATCTATGGGTTCAACATGAAAATCCTGAGCCTCTGTTTCATAAGACCTAACATTAAATGATGAATTTGTTCATCAATAACAACCAGAGACCCTCTGGTTCCCTCACATCCTTGTCATGTCCAACCAGAGCCCCTCTGGTTCAATGACAAATGACTTGATCTCTCATAAAACCCATCATTTGTTGAAAACATTTTTTTTAAAATATTACAATAAAGGTGGAATTTAAAATTTTAAATTTTATTCATATATTTATTCTTAAGGTTTATCCTTTAGAGTAATTATTTTTCAAATATTTTCTAAATAACCCAAACGCCCTTTTCCCCCACACATGCCTGACAGCTTGCAATAGTTGTTCCCTAGCAACCCTTTACATCTCCACTCAACCCACCCTCACTCGACACGTGTCCCTATCCACTTGTGCAATTATGATCATGAGCAGACTTTACGGCTCACGATCACAATCATACCCACCTTTTCACCAAACGTCCCCCAATACCATCATTACCTTTATTATTAAAATAATTTTTTAAACCAACCCATCCCATTCCCCCATTATATATACCCATCGTCCCCACCATTATACTCTTTATGCACACAAAACATTCTCAAGAACATTCAAATCTAAGACGAACTTGCAACTTTTTTTATTGCAAAAATGGTGTCGTCCGCTTCCAATGAATCGAACAACAACGACTGTCACGTGCAGTCGACCGACACCGACAGTCGTGCTATTGTCTTCCTCTCCAT
>NC_037543.1:12421241-12435372 GCF_001531365.2 Cynara cardunculus var. scolymus
TGGGATAATGAGGGACATCGACGTCCCAAATGACATGGTCTATTCAATCAAGATTTCCCRTGCCAAAATCTCCAAGGTGTTGTTCATTCCAACAAGACAGGAGCTCGGGATCGCACACTATGCCGAGCCGCCAACCAGTTCCGACATCTTACGTTTCACCAAGATGTTGGGCTACAACAGGGACTTGTGCAATGCCTCGGACTTCAAGAGCAACTTTTTCCCCCGATATGGAATATGTTCTTTTCCATTCTCAACCAAGCTCTGACTTGCAAGCTCGGAAGCATGGACCAGGGGAACATCAAAATTATGACCATCATGTATGGTCTATTCTTCAACCTTCCCCTGGATTATGTCTTGTTGATCTACAACGAAATCCATGCAGCGGTGGTCAAGAAGAACAAGCTAGTGGCTGCAAGAAAGCTGCTTTCATCGGTGCTCTTCCCGCGTTTCCATGTGTTGTTTATAAGGGACGGAATGAAGATGCACCAGTTGCCTAGCGATGAGCCATTCACCCCTCAATACCTCATGAATGGCCATCGCCCAACCATCTCGAATGATGGTTACCCAGTAGAGAGGCCCCTTTCAAAGGCAATGCTCAGTGTGATACATGCTACCTCTGCTTGCCGTAGGGCATACGAGAGCTCCATGTTGGCCCAACTACCGAGGCCAGGTACCTCGGAGCACATAGAGTCGTCCCCCGACACAAGCGAAGGATCGCAAGAGGAGTTGTCTTCATCGGATGATGAAGATGATGATGACGACACTCCTCCCACATCCCCCAGCCCCATACACACATCAATTCCATCACCCCCTCCCCAGACAACCACATCCACTACCCCTGGCGATCAAGGCCAAAGGGGTATTGAACAAGGACCACCCAGTCCAAACCCAACCCAAGCTAGCCATCCAAAGGCCATTCTTCGGGCCTCTGTAGATGATCATGCTAAGGAACCACACCATCCATCACCTTTCTCCCAACAGGGGAGTGATGAAGAGATAAGAGCCACTTCGCCTCATGGCTCACCACTACCCACTCACACTGAATTTGAAATTCCCATCGATCGTTCTGAGCAATCATCTAATCTTGCACATGCCCCTTTGATACTTGATATAGTAAAGAGACACACATTTACTTCCCTTCATCGGACTCTGAATCCAATGAAGAAGAAGTGCATGTCACAACTTCACAAGATAGTTCCTTGCTTGAGGGCTATCAAAGACGTGTTGGAAGTCCTCCCTTGCCTCACTTCACATAAGGCATCGATGGAGGTGCCTCTGGGACTGAGGCTTAACCTACAGCATCCATTGTTGTAGGGGTTACCCCCCCAACTTACGGACTTGGTCACAAAGGCTAAGTTCCAAGCTTTTGTTGATTTAATTCAGCGGTCCTTGGATGACCTTAAACTCAGCTTGGCAAGGATTGCTGAATCCCCCACCGATCGATAGACCTTTCATCGATTCAGCAATCGCTTGCATCCTTCGAGGCTCAATCGAGGGACAACACCACCCGGATTCAAATTTTTCAACAACTGATGGTTCAACAACACAACTCCCTTTCCACCCTCTCAATCGCCCGAAACCAAACCATCACAGCCACCCTTGCAACCCTTACGGCCCAAATTTTTGCGACCGATGAAGCCATCGTCTCCCTCACCACCCAAATAAACTCCATAAACACTTCCCTCGCCACCCTACCCACCACCATAATAGCCAACTTACCATAAACAGCCCCCCTTCCACCCCCCTCTATAGCTCCCTCAACCGATGAAGCCTTCACCTCTTTTGCTGCAGAGGTAAGACAAATGATATCCTCCATCACCATCCCTCAACCAGCCTCAACTTCCACCCCTACCCCATCAGATGCAGTCACCAGAGTTGACATGCATGCCCTCTCTAAGGAACTTATCTCCTCTTTCAGCGAGATAAGTGCCAAGTTCGTGCATCGGGCTACAGAACCAGCCAAGGCTCTCTCCAAGAGCCTTGAGATCTAGCAAGCTCGCACCAAATCCCTACTACTAACAATGGAGGAGAATCGAAGAAGAAGGACCCTGAGGAAGTATCTCTCTTCCTTTAGGATGACGAAAAAGATGAGTAGAGCCTCCTGCTTAACAAGCCGCCCCCTTAAGAGGTCGAGGCATAACAACCCAGACCAAGATGATCATGGTCTTGGTCCTCATGAGGGGGAGAACCCGGCTCAGGCACCAATAGAAACAGCTGCACCACCACCTCCGCCACCACAGAGTCACCAAACCCAAACTACCCAAGGAACCCAAGAAACTCAAGCAAGGGAACTAGAGGCTCAGCCCTCTAAAGATGTATAAAATGTGCATGTTCCCTTCGCTTGCACCCAAGAACCTCAACCCACAATCAATGAGTTCTCACCAATAGTGGTGAGTTCTTCATCATCTGATAACCCTCCTTCCCCTCAGCCAGAAATAAACTTACCCTTCACTCTATCACCAACGCCTCCTCAACCAGAACCATCCATTGCCTTACCTACTCAACTAGAACCCTTCATAACCCAACCTACTCAACCACAACCAGAGCCAATTCAAACAGAACCTATCACCCAACCAGAGCCCACAAAACCAGAACCTACCCAAAAAGAAACCACTCAACCAGAAGCCATATATTCCCCAGAACCCTTCACCCAACCAGAACCCTTAACCCAAACTCAACCCATCACCCATCAACAACCACCCATCACCCAACCAACCCAACAGGTGCAAGAAAATGTTCCTTCCTCATCAAGGCAAGCTTCACCTCAAGGCATAGTCGATGAAATCATCTCAAATTTTGAGTCATTAAGAAAACATCCACTAGTACCCCCGAAGGAACCTGTCATGATGGAGAATATCTATCAATATCTCTACCATGACCGTGATGAACAGCTGGTCCTCAACCCTCCCATCTTATCTTATGAGTCGATGGACCTGCTGCATCACAGTTTCATGAGACAGACGACCTCTCCACCATAAGCCGTCTTCTCAAACAATGGAATCAAGATGGTCCTAGACATCAAGATGAGAACCTTCACCAATCGAGCAATCAAACATATCGAGTATACCATGGAACATGTGCATGGGATGATCAGCATCTTCAATGACAATGATCTAATAAATCTCAACCTATGGGACTTGATAGATCTTTATGGCCATACAGCTCAGTGACAGGATCAAGGGATAAGGTATGGGATGGCCAACAGAGTGATAGTGGAGACGATGGGAACCTTGGTTAAGTTCAGGGCAAAGAGCGACTTCCAAATCGCTTTTGAACTAGGTATTGAAAGACTCTACTGCACCCCTCTGAATGAATATTTTCTAGGCCTATAGGAAAGGCGAATCTGCATCGGTTTTAGCTCAACCAGAACTTGGATTAGTTTGCAAGAACGAGTTTGGTGTTAAAAAGTTCTTTAGACTAACTGAGGCCTTCAAGTACTCAACCAATACACTTGAATGGTTTCAGGTAGTCATTCGAGAGAGACTAGGCAGACCTCATGTGCCGATGAAGGAAGCATAGGAACTTATTCATGGTATATCCACAGTCATTCGATTCAGAGGACTGATGATACGATTTTAGAAAATATCTAGAAGAGACCATGATTAAAATATTGTCATCATGTAATTTCATTTCATTCACTATTTGTAAGAAATCATCCATCTCTTTTGTCCAATGAAAAAGTTTGGCAAAAGGATGTTTTTCTAGATTAGCCTCTGTCTTTCATTATTCTTTCATGTGTCCATAGACTAGTCATTGTTTGTGTTTTCATTACTTAGAGGGGGATTGTTAGATCCCATCATTCATATTTGTAAAAGTAATGAAAAACATACAAGTGTGAAAGAGCAAAAGGCCGATGGAAGACTCTCAAGCAAAAAGTCTAAATGCCCAATACAACCATAGATGCTATGAAGGTCCATAGGTGCGATGAACTATGCATCTCCATAACCCCTATGGTTACCAAAACTTGGAGTTTTCCACAGCAGTTCAACCAAAGGTACTCGATCAAGAAGACCACAAGACTCATGGTTGAACAATTTATTAAGAAGACAGCTGGAGATGGCAAATCAACAGTTGGATTCTCCTTACCTTACTTTGCTTTATTTAGTTTCCATAGTTCTAGATTGCTTTCTTTCATAAAGAGGTTTGCGATATATCTTCCATAGATAGCAATCTCCATATTTAGATTACTTGTATCAATAGGCTTTATCATTCTTGTAATCGTTTACGCTTTCCAATCAATCATTTGAATAATAGTCAATCATTTGACACCCAAACTTATTCTTGAATATTCTTGAGTGTTCTTCACTATTTTCCATCTACACAATATATTTAGGTTATTCATAACTTGAATATTCGTGTTATTGAGAGATCTGGGATCAACATGCTTTAATGTTGTATTCAAGCAAGTTTCTCCTATTTTGTAATAGTTTAGTCTTTTAATGCTTTCTAGTATAAATAAGTAGTGCCTTGTAATTAGTGTAGCTAATCATCATTTTGAGAGATAATTGTTATTAGAGAGATAATTTGTGTAATCATTGAAAAATTAAACACAAAATCATTTGGGTTGAAATTCTCTCTACTTGTTCATCTTTTTCTATAAAAGATTTATCTGATTTGGTGATAATTTGGGACAAACAATTGGTATTAGAGCAGATCTGCAGAGATTTGATTAAAGATTTGCATGAATTTCGAGGATTTTCTGCACAATTTCTGGATTTTTAGCATATTCATCGAACTGTTCATAGACTGTTCATTATCTATTCTTGAATTTATCGACATTTTTCATCTAATTCATCTCAAATCTCAATCATTTTTGTGATTTAATTGTTAAAACTTGGATCACTGTGTGCGAATTGATGATATGAATCTTTGTTATTCATTATTTTTCATGATTAGATCATATTTTTGAAAATTTGAAGGGTTTTGATAGATTTCGAAAACTTTCTGTTCTTGCAACATTCATAAAATTTTGAGTTTTTGATCCATTTTTGCTTGAATCTTAAAGAAAGTTTGTGTTTTTGGTTGAAGGTATTCGGGTGAAGTAGTGTCTATATTTGAAGATATATGTATATAGCAATGTTCGTATTTGACTTTGTGTGGTGTTTCTAAGTAAATTTGACTGATATCCGTCTAACTCATTGATCGTATTATGTGTGAATCCGAGTGACTCTTTGTCCGTATTTTGTGATATCCGGTTATTTCATTGTCCGGATTTTATAGTAGTTTTGCTTAAGTGTTTGATTGCTATCTGTATATTGTTTGTTAATCGGATTACTTGTATTCTGAATTAAGTGTTGAATATTTTGATAACTTTGTTGACCGTATTTCACTTTGATCGATTTGTTGACTTGTCATTTCGTACTGCTAACCGTTTTATTTATGGGACGAGAAACCAATCTCCAGACCTTTAAAGCTTCAAACTGATTCAGATCCTCTTGCATCGCGATTATCCAATCCGGGTCCACTAAGGCTTCAGAAACCTTAGACGATTCAATATTGCTCAAGGAAGTGGAGTAAAGACACTCATTGGCAGAAGCAGACCTAGTACGAATCAAAGCATATGGATCACCAATAATTTGAGTTATTGAATGATCTCTGGTCCACTTGGTACTATGAAGTAGGGGAATGTACAAACTTTGATCAGAATTTTGATCAGTGTAAGTATTGGGGGAATTGTCTTCAACAGGTTCAGGTAAAGGTTTAATATTTGGTACTGAAATAGGCTGGATATCTGACTGAGGTAAAGTGTTCTCATCTTGAACGACCAAAACCTCTAGCAGATTGATGTTCGAGCCCTCTTCACACTGAACTGGACAATTTAGATTTTCCATTTCAATTTCTTCAAACATTTCTTCAGTTAAAGTAACTGGAACATCAATAGATGAACCAAATAACTGTTGTTCAGATTGAACATCGCTGGACAAAATATTAGATTTATCAGGCTTGTTTATCAAAGTAATCATCATAAAAGTTTTCAAACAATGAATCTAAATCAGAAATATTAGGATCAGAAGACTCATTAAGATTTGGGTTCCGCGAAGTGTTATTTAGCTCGGGTCCTAAACTGTTTTGTTCAGAAGCCACATCAACCACTTCATGGAATGGAACATTTACACTCTCATTTACAACTTTCATCCTTTTGTTGTAGACCCTGTAAGTAGCAGAGGTTTTTGAGTAACCAATAAAGACGGCTTCATCGCCCTTGGCAAGCGAACTTGCCTCTGTCCTCTTTGTGAGTCAGAATAAAACACATGCAACCAAACACTCGAAAGAATTTGATATTAGGTATTCTTTTATTTATGAGTTTGTATGGTGTTTTATCAAACCTTTTATGTATGAGGGATCAGTTCTGGGTAAAACACGCTGAAATTTTTGAATGGGCTCAATTTTTGTTGTCTGAATCTAAAACTTTTTCCGAAAAATCAGACATCTTAAAAGTTGAATTATTTGAATCTTATGAGAAGTATAAAGCGTTAGAATTGGTGAATGAAGAACTGATTGTTAAAAACAATACTCTTACTTTGCAAATTAAAATTTTAAATGAAAATTTGAAGGCCCAAGAAGAGAAGTTGTATAAGAGTGGGCAAACTGACCAAACTATTTTTCTGAACAAGCCGACCGAAACGAGATTTTTTAATCCTTGGGAAGGTTTAGGCTATGAGAATCCAAATTGTTTAAAAAAGGCTCTATATTTTACTCCAACTTTATATAAATTTGAATATCTCGACCTTGGTCTTGAGTTTCAAATTAAATTTACAAAATTTTCTAAAAAAGTTGAAGAGCAAGAAGATCTGAACAGAAAGAGAAAGGAAAAAATGCAAGTTCCATTTGCCTATTCTGAACCTAATGAAAGTTATCAAACACAAGTTCCTGCACTTTCTACTGACTATTTTCACAGTTACTCAAAAGCAGAACTTGAATCTAAACCAGCTGAACCAAAACTTTATACTCCACCTTCGGTTTGGGATGCTAGAGGTAGGGGAATGTAGGAAGATTGATCATAATTTTGATCGGTGTAAGAATTGAGGGAGTTGTCCGGAACTGGTTCGTGTGAAGGTTAACAATTTGGAATTGAACTAGGTTGAATATCTGGCTGAGGTAAGAAATTTTCATCTTGAATGACTAAAACCTCTGGCAGATTATTATTCGAGCCCTCTTCACACTGAACTAGACAACTAGGATCTTTCATAACAATTTCTTCATCAACATCTTCAATAATATCTTCAGAGACAGTAACTAGAACATCAAGATATGGACCAGATAACTGTTGTTCAGTTTGAATCTGTTGTTCTTCACTAGACAGAGTATTAGACTCATTAGGTTTATTATCAAAATAGTCATCACAGAAATTATCAAATAACGAATCTAAATCAAAAGTATTTTGAAAAGAAGAAGATGACTTAGTGAGATTTGCATTCCGCGAAGAGTTATTTATCAGCTTTGGTCCTGAACTATTTTCTTCCGAAGCCACATCCACAACCTCGCCAAATGAAACGTTGACGCTCACATTCACACACTTCGTTCTCTTATGATAGACCTTGTAAGCTGTTATAACCGGGTTTTAGACAACATGGGTCGAGGTAAAATATACGTGATTAATTGATAAACTACGTGATGGCATGCATATTAATTGGTTAAATGTATGATAGTATGCGTAAATATGATAACATACATGATATATAAAATAAATATATACATGTATAAACAATATGCATATTTTATTAAGATAATGGAATCTTAATGGTGAAGCAAAGTGAGTTTTAAAATAATAAAACTGCACCGCCTTAGTCAAATCGTATTTATAAAATATCTTCCACCGCCTCGGTGGGAATATTTAAAGAAAAAGAAAAGATAAGATTCATTTTATCACTGTTATCTAAAGAAATAAACTTTTTAGAGAGTAAAAGTATTCAAGACGGTGGGATTTTTGAAGGAAATATGTTGCTTCAAAAGTGTGTGAAGATTCTGGGTTTAGTGAAGCACTTGTTGTGTGTTAATCTGCAAGCAATCTATTTGATAAGGTGAGGTTTAAATTGTTGTTGCTTATAAATTCTGAGTTTTTATTAACCAAACCTTTATATTTGTGAATATTGAACTGTTAAGTTTTGATGATTTGGGCATAGAAAGAGCTTGGTGAAAAGTTGTTTTCTAAATGATTTAACACAAAGATTATGAGTTTGGAAATTTGAAACTGTTTTGGAAGGAATCAAACAGTATCTGGGTTTAAAATATTTTGAAAGAGGTTTTGTAGGAAAAACAGAATTTATAACTATTTTGGAAGAACCGATTGTTCTTGGGAATAAAAAAACGGTTTTGAGTATAAACCTATATTGAAACCATGATTTGGTTTGGGAATTATGAACGGGTTCACTCTGACATATATGACTGAGGTCTGTCTTTGGATGAACTACTTCATATGAATTAATGGGAGGATATAGGGTTGGTCATTGTCTGCTTGGCCTAACTCTTAATATGATAACTATTAAAGTTACAATAGATTGGAGTTCTCATTTCTTGGTGATTTGAGAATTTAGAGATGTTGTCTTTAGTAGAAATGATAGTAATGATGTTATGGGATTGGAGAAAATATACAACTCATAACTATTGGTTGGGAATAAAATGCTTTGGGTAAAAGCATTGATTATGAGGAAACAGATGAGCTCTGGTTATACCTTGCAAGGAACCATAGGGGCTCTGATTGACCCTCATAATAGAACCAGCGGGTTCTGGATATTGATTTGAAAGTTTTGCAAGTCTTTTCATAAAATGTTTTAGTTTAAATAGAAGCTCTATAGCTTTCAAAATGAATTCTATGTGTGATTTAAAGTTTTTAAAATAATATTTCCAAAGATTTTGTACTTAGAATCTTTTATTGAAAATCAGACCAGAGGAGCTTTGTTTGGCCTTCGCAGGTAAACCAGAAGCTCTGGTTGGTCTTGAATAGGAGCCAGAAGCTCTGCATAGTAGAACCAGAGGCTCTAGTCCTTCATGACAATTTAAAATATGATTTAATTTCTTAAGAAAGATGATTTTTATTTATAGAATTGATCAATGAGTTTTCATGAGAATTGTTATTCAAGAGGCTCTGGTTGGCTTGTTCTTATGAACCAGAAGCTCTGGTTAGAAGAACCAGAGGCTCTGGTCCTCCTACCTTGAAAATATTTTCTAAGTATGATATGTGGAACCAGAGGACCAATGGACTGGAAATCAATTATTTTCCAAGTATGGGATTTTGAACCAGAGGCCGATGAACCCAAATAGAATGTGATTCATTATTTATCCTTCATTATGAGAAATGATTTTTAGATAAATGTTTTGGTGATCTTCACCCAACATAACATGAAAAAGGGAAATCTCACTAGACTTTTGTCTAACCCTCATTTTATGTCTTCAAATATGTGTGCAGGAAATACCAGTTATATTATTAATAAGGGAAGAGGCATTTTGTGATTATTTCCCTTATATGCTTAGATGTTGAAGATCATGCCTGGATGTGTTTTTGGAGGATAACCATTATAGTTTACAAATGCATGTATTTTGGTAATTTTTAAGTTATGCATTTTGTATGGTAAACGCGTAGCAAAGTCTCTTGTACTTTGGACCTATGTGGGAATCTATGTACTCTATGAATGAATTTTGTGTAATATGCAATGTATGGAGTTTGGGGTGTCACAGATTGGTATCAGAGCCTAAGTTTAAGGGATTTAGGTGATCAATTGCATGGTGATGCCAAGACTTAAACTATTTCATTGCATATTAGGGTCCCAGACGTAGTTAGCTCCTTTGTAATAAATATGATAAGTTAAGAGATCAGTGTGTAAGGTATATTCGGATTACATCTGGCCAATGTAATTTTGAATCTACAGGTACATATCTGAACTTGAGCACTTTATTGTATTGGGAATATGAAAATGTGTTATTTAATCATGAAATTTACATATGACAAGTCAGTCCAGAAGATCACAAAGACTAGCCCATCTTGATCCTAGCGAGGCATAAAATTATCCCATTGAACCCCCTATTAATACCTCACAAGGTAGAGGTAGAGGAAGAGGGAGAAATCAAACAAGGGAAAGAAATTATCAATCAGAAGGCTATATTAATCAAGCAGAATCTAACTCTGGGGATAACAATCCAGAGCCAGCACCAGAGCCAAAATTTGTAACTAGAGATATGTTGGCTGAAGAAATGGGAAAGTTAAGAGAAACCTTAACATCAATATTGAGAATGCCTTCGAGAGTGGAAACAGAGCGAGTAGAGATAAATTCTTCTATACCAACACCAAACAGTAGAGGAGGGGATATTAAAATATTTCTTGCATGTAAACCACCAACTTTTTCGGGTGAGCGAGATCCAACTAAAGCTATGTGTTGGATAAAATAGATTGAATCAGTATTCAATACCATACGATGTCCAGAAACCGACAAAGTTAGATTTGCTGTATCGGTTCTAAAGTCTAATGCTTTATATTGGTGGGAAATAGAATCTCTTGGAAGATTAGATGTTTTGCAAACCTTGTCATGGACAAAATTTGTGAGTTGATTTAAGGAACAATTTTGTCCCAAGACCGCAGTTAGAAAAATGGAAGAGGATTTCCTAAAATTGGAACAAAGCATTGGATCGGTTAGAGAATACACAGAAAAATTTATAGAGTATTCTTGATTTGCTGAGCATTACATATCCACAGAGGCTAGAAAAGTTGAGAGATATATCTGGGGTTTGAAACCCTCAATCAGGGAATTTGTTATAGCGATGAATCCTGCCACTTTTCCATTGGTAGTCGATGTAGCTGAAGTCACAGAGAGGAACAAAAAACAGAAGCGATGAAGGAAAACAAGTGGAAAAGAGGAAATGGGAGGGATCTTCAACAGGATACAGAGTATCCAAGTCTTTTAAATTCAATAAAAGACCAATTCAGAGGCTGATGGAGAAAGTCTGCCCTAAGTGTCGACAATATCACCAAGGAGAATGCAAACCAGAACCAATGAAATGCTTCAATTGTGGTGAGATTGGACATTCATCGAGATATTGTCCAATGAATAAAAGATGTTTCAATTGCAATTCACCAGATCACTTTAAAGACAAATGCCTACAGCTCAAAACTCCACAACTAAGTTTGGGAAATAGTACAACGAGTACTCGAGGGAGACCAAGTGTGATTAGAGGAGGGTTAGGAAGGGCGCAAGGACGATCCTTCCAAATGACTAAAAATGAGGCAGAGGCAATTCCAGACATGGTAACAGGTACTTATTCCATCAACTCCGTATATGCTAAAGTGCTATTTGATTCGGGTGCAAACTTTTCATTTGTATCCCCTACTTTTGCTAAAATTGCATGCTTGATTTATGTGCCTCTTGACAAAAAGTTAGTGGTTGACACCGCTAATAGTCAAGAAATTGTTGCTTATGTGTTCCATGAAAATACCATTTCCATCAAGGGTTGTGAGTTGCCTATTCGGTTATTCCCCATGCCAATGAAAGAATTCGATGTAGTGGTGGGTATGGATTGGTTAGCCAAAAATCAGGCAGCTATTTTATGTAACCAAAAGAAGATTGAAATTAAGATGCCAGGCAGAAAAACAGTTATCATAGATAGTGATCATCAGGATTGTCATATCAGTCTTCTCTCCATATTGAAAGCTCGTAAGTGTATACAGAAGAAATGTCAGTGGTTTCTGGCTTATGCTATCAATGCAAATAGAGAAGAGAAAGAATCAGAACAGATCCCAATTGTCAAAGAATACCCAGAGGTCTTTCCCAATGACTTGTCTGGTCTTCCACCAGACAAAGCCATTGAGTTTAAAATTGATCTGATACCCGGGGCATCACTAGTAGCCAAAACACCATACAGATTAGCCCCATCATAGCAGAAAGAATTGGTGACTCAATTGAAGATCTACTTGACAAGGGTTTTGTTAGACCAAGTACTTCACCTTGGGGAGCTCCAGTCTTATTTGTTAAAAAGAAGGACGGATCGATAAGGATGTGTATAGATTATCGAGAGCTTAACAAATTGACAGTCAAGAATAAATATCCATTGCCTAGGATTGATGATTTATTTGATCAATTAGTTGGGGCCAGTTACTTCTCAAAGATTGATATGCGATTTGGATATCATCAATTGAAAGTCAGAGAAGAAGATGTTCCTAAAACTGCGTTCAGAACAAGATATGGACATCATGAATTTTTAGTTAGGCCTTTTGGCCTAACCAATGCACCTGCAGCCTTCATGGACCTGATGAACAGGGTATCCAAAGAATATCTTGATAAGTTTGTTATTGTGTTCATCGATGACATCTTGATATACTCYAAATCAGAAGCAGAACATGCAGAACATCTTCACCTGATTCTAAGTCTCTTGAGGAAAGAAAAATTGTATGCCAAGTTATCAAAATGTGAATTTTGGTTAAGGGAAGTCCAATTCCTTGGCCATGTTGTGTCACAAGAAGGAATCAAAGTGGATCCATCAAAAATCGAAGCAGTAGAAAAATAGGATGCAGCAAAAAATCCTTCAGAAGTCTGAAGTTTTCTAGGCTTGGCCGGTTATTATCGTAAATTTATTCAAGATTTTTCAAAAATATCGGTACCTCTGACCAAGTTGACTCGAAAAGACATCAAGTTTCATTGGGCCGAAGAACAAAGAAGGGCCTTTCAAACCTTGAACGATCGCTTATGTAGCGCACCAGTTCTATCTCTATCCGATGGAACAGAAGACTTCATTATTTATAGTGCTGTATCGAATATTGGCTTAGGATGTGTTTTGATGCAAAGGGGAAAGGTAATTGCATATGCATCACGTCAATTGAAAGATCATGAGAGGCAGTACCCAACACATGACATGGAATTAGCAGTTGTAGTTTTTGCCTTAAAAATTTGGAGGCACTATTTGCTAGGAACAAAGTGCAAAATTTATACAGACCACAAAATCCTTCAGCACTTGTTCAACCAGAAAGAGTTAAACATGAGGCAGCGTCGATGGATAGAACTAGTCAGTGATTATGACTGTGAAATTCTTTACCATCTAGGAAAGGCTAATGTTGTAGCCAATGCTTTGATCCGAAAAGAAAGGGGTGGAACCATCAAAACCGTGGTGATGAATCGTAGTGTGACTCTAGATCTTCATACAAATATTCAAAGATGCCAAGCAGAGGCTGTCAAAGAAGATCATTTAAAGGCCGAAAGATTAGGAAAAAATGATTACTACCCTAGAAAAGAACGATAAAGAAATTTTGTGCTTCCAAGGACGAATCTGGATACCACGCTATGGGAATATTCATGATATAATTCTGAAGGAAAGTCATGAAWCYCGATATTCCATTCATCCAGGTACTAATAAATTGTATAAGGATTTGAAAACTTTTAATTGGTGGCTAGGACTGAAGAAAGACATAGCAAGGTATGTAGAAAAATGTATGACATGCCTACAAGTGAAAATAGCGCATCAAAGGCTGTTGGATCTTAAATTCAGCTTTGATATTGATCTAATACTCTAGAAGAGCTCTTGAACAATGAAATGCATCGGAAGTAATAATGAGAGCAAAACAGAGTATTAAGAACACACGGTATTGACGAAGAAGATGAACACAGGAGAATTGCTTCAAAGGTTTTTCAATCAATTCAATTGAAAAATTAGACGATTACAATACAGGAAGCACCACGATTACAAAGGCCTTAGCCGCTATTTTTACTAGTTCCTAACGATCTTAGAGATCAAATCTTGACGCGTGTCTTCATCTGAGTCGTCCAAATAAAGTCGATTAATCCCTAGTCACGTGAGAAGCACATGCGGCTAACAATCTTCATAAACTGATGGAACAGAAACTTCATAGAAGACGAAATCCTCAGACCCTCTGTGAGCCATCTCAGAGGCTCTGCTGTGATTGACTTGCATGTTCTATATTACAGAGGACTATTTTCCAGAACCTCTATGAGACATACCAGAGGTTCTGCCACTCTTAATATGACCGATCAAACGGTTTCTATTGTTAGTCTTCTATGGTCTTCTGTGGAGTTATCCTTCTGTCAAGACTTGCAGTATACTTTTTCTATACTTTTACAAAATAGGAATAATTGAGCTAACAATCTCCCCCTATGTATGAAAAAGTAATTTTGGACAGTTGGGTGCAAGAATT
>NC_037543.1:12438679-12440288 GCF_001531365.2 Cynara cardunculus var. scolymus
TGCGTTTGGCTCTGCAAAGGGCAGCTTCTCTGCTATCATATCCCCAAAGACCAAGCCAAATAACCTTTGTAGGATTAAGTTTGGATGATTGAGGTCCTCTTTGTCTTTCTTATGTGCCTTCACCTTTGACTTCTCACCCCTTTGAGTAGCACACTTCTTTTTTATTAAGCCCACCATGTCATCGAAGATAAGTTGCACGTAATCAAGGGGCAGATTGAAGTAGATTCCATATACAATGGAAAGCATGGCATGTGAAGCTTGGTCATGGCTGCCGACCTTCCCTGTTAGACAATAATTAATTATGGAGAACAGAGTGTTCCACATTGAGGGAAGGCCCTTCCTTTTGAATTCAGTCCTTTTTACGATTTTTGTCTTTGCTGTGTAGGAGTGAAATTCAAGGAATTCGATCAATTCGGCGTCTGTAGGAGATGGAGTGAAGGTATCCAAATTGAGATCTTCCAAGAAGGGTAGATGCAGGGCTGTGCGCAGGGTATTTACGTTTATTTCCATTGGAACAAGCAATTTGACAGTAGGGTGTGAAGCATAACCTACTATGCTTAATCCATAATTCTCCAGGGTAGTAATATAGGAACTGAGCAAAAATTGGGTAATATAGATTTCTGGGGTAGGTTTAGTTGCTGTGAGAGCATAATATATAGGGTGATTTCGAAGGATTTCAAGAAGAGGATATGTGAATTCAGGGAAGCCAGTTGGTGAGGGAGCGAAAWWGTAGTTGTTAGGTTTCTTTACAAGTACCACTTTCTCATATCAATTTTGGAAGAACGATAGGGCATGAGAAGTGAGTGCTTGAGATTTATTTACTTCGTTGTCGCTTGAGTTATTCACAGATTGAACGGAGGCAGATGAGCTTGAAGACTTTGTTGCAGGTTTTGCCGGAAAGCTTGAGGTTCGTCGGAGTATAAGGAGTAATGAAGTGGTTTACATTTTGGGGGGAAGGGTATTTATAGTGTGGGATTTTGAATGGGAACCGTTTATTTGGCTATAAAGCGTGATGAGTGGCTTTTGGGATAGACGAATCAAAAATATGACAAGCGGTGTTGGGAAGACGCACGATTGATGACGTGCGCCCCCGTTTTTTACACGCGCGTGGTTAACTTTAACCCTTATCCACAGAACCACGCGCACCATATCAATAATAGAAAACTATATAAAAGAGTTCTCTCAGAGGCCTAAGGGTAACAGAGGCTCTGTGATATGTGCGGGGCCTTCTAACACGTTACACCTTTATTTACCTAAACGGTTTGAAAATCCTCAGAGAGATGAGTACTTGCTCAGTTCAGACCCATAGAGCCTCTAATAGAAGTGCCAGAGATTCTGATGAGTTGACCTATGAGATCAAGATACTTCAAAAGTTTTGGCACCTTCTGAGGTTTTGATTTTCAATTCAAAACTCCCCCTTGAAGCCAGCTTCCACGGCTCCCCCTTAAAACAAAAAAATTTAAAAATCCTAAGAACAAGTATCGACAGAGGATCCGTTCAAAGAGCCTCTGAGAGTTATCACAGAGGATCTGTGAAAAGACTTCTGTGATGAAAAACATTTTGCTTCTTCAAAAGGTTTTATTCTTTTCAAGCACATACTCTCCCTCAA
>NC_037543.1:12440388-12454963 GCF_001531365.2 Cynara cardunculus var. scolymus
ACTGTACTTGCTAATGAAGTAGATTTGACAGGCAGAGACTCTGTTTTGTCAATAGGGTTTGTGGCGATCTCTAGTTTTGAAATGTCATTAGTACAAGTATTTGCTCATAAACCACATTTTCAAAATCCTGTCTTGAAACGACAGTTTTTCCATCGACTTTAACTCTCTTGAAATTAGCTTTTGGTTTTGGAAAAAAAGTCGGGCTTTTGAATGAATCCAAGTTTGAAAGTGGATTCAAGGGTGGATTTCTTTGGGTCGATGAAAGAATTTAATTCATTGAATCCGATTCCTTGAGTATCCTTTTGGCCATTAAGTTTTTCATAAACTTCTTGAGCATCCTTATACTTTTTCATCAGAAGTTCATTGGTCTGAAACTTCTGATGAAGAACATCTCGCTCCTTTTGAAAGAAATCTGTAAGAGCGACATAATTCAATCTTTCTGCCTCAGATTCCTTTAAGGCCTTAGTTTTCTTTTGTAGGTCCTTAGTTATACGCCTGTTCAATTCCAGAAGTTTATCTTCTTCTGTTTTCTTTAGAGTGCTTATGCGAGTCTTTTCTTTAGCTAAGTCCTCTTTTTCTGCGGTTCGAAGATCAGTTTCTCTTTTGTAGAAACTTGCTTCTTTTTCCGCTTTTATTCTTTCAGATTTTTCAAAACTTAATCAGCATCCTTGATCAAACATCCTTGATCAAACATCCTTTGCATTCCTTGGAAAAATGACCAAGTTTTCCGCATCTGAAGCATGGAAGGTCATTCTTCTTGTCCTCTCTCCTTTCCTCTCTTCGTTCTTCTCTTCTCTCGTCCCTTTCTTCTCTTTCATCTATTCTTTCGTTGCTTTGATAGAATTTAGATCGCTTTCTATCATAGGATGACTGGAACTTTTCCCTTCTGAACTCTTTTCGCTCGTAGGGTTTTCTGATGAACTTCTTTTGGAATTGCTTTGTAATCAAGGCCAATGATTTGGCGAAAGCTTTAATATCATCATCTGATTCAGAAGTTTCCTCTTCAGATTCTGATTCTACCAGCAATGCTTTGCCTTTCTTCTTGTGTTCTTTGGCAGGAGTCCTTGATTTTTCCATTTCATCGGCAGCAAGAGCAAGAGGTCCTCCAATGGATACCTTTTTCTTCATTATGTCTCTTTCTTGCACTGCAAGAGTTCCATACACGCCATGAAGAGACCAACCATCTAAGTCTTGGTTTGCTTGTAAAGACATGGATAGCTGAGTCCATTCATCGCCTAGACTTTTTAGGAATAAAACATTGTTTTCTTCCTTGGTTCTGATGATATCGTTTCTTCGACATTGATTTATCAWTGTGTTGAARCRRTCATAGGTCTTTTGTATGGGTTCATCAGGGAGGGCTTTGAAGTTGGTGTAATCGTTGAGGCATTGTGGTCTACGATTTTTCTTCGTCTTTGCTCCTCCTTCCAGTTGACTTGCCAATTCGTCCCATAGTTCTTTCGCAGTGGAGCATGTATCAAGGGATTGAAAGATTTCATTGGGCAGGGCCATGATTATCAATCTTTTGGCCTTTCTGTCAGTTTCGACTCTTTCTTTATCATCTTCGTCCCDATTTCTTTCATCTTTTGGCATGTAATATGCTGGAATTTCAGCTGTGGTACTTGTTCCTGGAACTCTTGGAACTAGAGTTTGAGGGATGTAARGACCMTCCTGTATGGATCGCAGGAGATTCCTGTCCATACCCTCCAGAACGTTTACCATTCTGATTTTCATTGAGGATATTCCTCTCTTTGAAGAGTTGGCGGCTTTGTGAGGGAGCCAACATTGTATGCTGAATTCCAGTTGGCCATTGAAAATTTTTGAGAAGAAGAAAGAATTTTTGATGAGAAAGAAGAAAAATATTGAGAGATTTTAAATGATCGTTTGATTGGAAAATCAATCAATAGGCTCGGATACCAATTGTTGATCCCAGATCTCTCAATAACACTAATAATCTAGTTATAAATAACCAAATTATAGTGATTTTACGAAGAAAGTTATGAAGACTCAAAAATAAAATAAAAACATTCAAGAATAGTTTTGAGCTTCAAAGGTTTTACTTTATAAATAATGATATGAAAWAYRTAAAAGAGACTTTTTCTCTATGCGCGCTTTTTACAATAGACCTAATCATCTATTTATACTAGATGGTTAATACTAAGATAACTATGTATTGCTACTTTCTAGCAAATAGTCTAGCTAATAGATAAAGGTTATCTTTTACATGGATAAGCATTATTAACAAGATAAACTATAATTCCAGCTGTTGATTTGTTATCTTCAGCTGTCATTATTAATGTGATGATTTCATCCTTATCTTCAAATCTTCATTGCACGCTTGGATGAATACTTAGAAAATCTTCTAAAGTGTTTGTCTGTCCAGAGCATCGATCCTCTGGTTGAACTTCGTCCATCGATCCTCTGGTTGAAGTTTCCATCGATCCAATGGTCTAACTTCGTCCATCAGTTCTCTGGTTGTTCTTTCCATCGATCCAATGGTCTAACTTCATCCATCGGTTCTCTGGTTGTTCTTTCCATCGATCCAATGGTCTAACTTCATCCATCGGTTCTCTGGTTGTTCTTTCCATCGATCCAATGGTCTAACTTCGTCCATCGGTTCTCTGGTTGTTCTTTCCATCGATCATCTGGTTAGTCTGTCCATCGATCCAATGGTCGAATCCAGACTTGGTCGTTTCTGCCTTGATGTCTTCATTGGTCTTCTGGTTCTTCATCACTTGTTTGTTTTTTCATTACTTTTTACATTTTGCATTGTGGGGTTTAACAATCGCGATGAAGGTTTGACTCTCAATCCTCCAATACTTTCACCAGAATCCATGAACCTCCTACGCCATAGATTTGTTAGACAGACTACCCAACCACCACGGGATGACTTTTCAAACGATGGAATAAGGCTGGTCATGGACATCAAGATGAGGACCTTCGCCAACAGAGCCATCAAGTATATCAAGTAAACGGTGGAGCGAGCCCACGGTCAAGTCAGCGTCTTCAATGACAATGACTTGATCAATATCAATCCCTATGACTTGATCGAACTTTATGCATACACGACTCAGTGACAGGATCAGGGCATACAATTTGGGATCGGGAACAGAGCGATCGTACAGACGATGGAGACCTTGGTGAAGCATAGAGCCAAGAGTGACTTTGAAATTGCTCTTTGGCTTGGCATCGACAGACTTTCCTGCACTCCACCCGATGAAAACTTCCCTGGCCTACAAGAGAAGAGGTCTGCCTCTGTACTTACTCAACCAGAACTGGGTCTGAAATATAAAAATGAGTTTGGCATGAAGAAATTCTTTAGGTTGACTGAGGTTTTCAAGTACTCAAATGAAACACTTTAATGGTTTTAGAATGCTATCAGAGACAAGTTAGGCAGACCTCATGTGCGGATAGAAGATGGACAGAGACTAATTCATGAGATCTCTACAGTCGTCCAATAAAGAGGACTACTAATGCGCTTCTGGGATATATAACAAAGGAGACCTTGAATGTAGTCTTACTTATTTTGTGTATTGTAATTTCTTTCATTTCATCGTTGTAAGAATTCATCATTTTGTTCCAATGAAAATTTGGCAAAAGATGTTTTTCTTTAGAATAGCCTTTGTTCTTCACTTATACTTCGAATGTTCCTAGATTAGTTCATGTTTGTTCTTTCATTACTTAGGGGGAGATTGTTAGACCCCATAAGTCTTATGCATGGAAGTAATGAAGACAAACAAGTGATGAAGAACCAGAAGGACAATGAAAGACTTCATGGAAGTAATGAAGACAAACAAGTGATGAAGAACCAGAAGGCCAATGGAAGAGTTCGAGGCAAAAAGACTAAGTCTAAAGAACAACCAGAGGGTCGATAAACTGACCAGGGATGCGATGGAAAGTGCATCTTCATAACCCCTCAGGGTACTAACACTTGGAGTTTTCCTCACCAGTTCAACCACAAGCATGCAATGAATATATGAAGATAGAGTTGAACCAACGCCCCATGGAAGACAGCTGGAGATGACCAATCAACAGCTGGATTCTACAAAGTTTATATTGTTTTAATGTTTATCCATGTTTAGATAAGCTTTATCCGTTCGTAGAAGATTAGCTAAATAGTCTCACTAGATAGTTATCTTCTTATTCAGATTACTAGTATAAATAGGTGGTTAGGCCTATTCTAATCTTTGACTACTTTACGTTTTTCACATATTTGGAATAAAGTGAAATCTTTGGCACTCAAGTATATTCTTAGAACGTTTATTAGTTGTTCTTGAGCGTTCATCATTTTATTCATCCAAACACTATAAGTTGGTTATTCTTAACTTAATTATTAGTGTTATTGAGAGATCTGGGATCAACAGTGTCCATCACTACCTCTTCTCCTCAAGTGGCCAGGGCAAGGGTAACCCCCCCCCCCCCGAGTCCAGCCAAGCCACCAAAGCCCCTTCAAAAAGACCCTCTCAACCAACTCTTGGTTCTCCTCAGAGAGCCAAGAAGGCCAAAAAGGGGACAACCACGTCTCTGGCTGAAGCCTCTCAAAAGGTTTCAGCTATTGAAACTAGCCTTAACCCCAAGGTGCCTTTAGTTAACCGTCCTAGCTCTTCAGTGATTTCTCCCATCACTGTCGTATCAGTGGCACCTACCCCAACCGCCTCAGTGACCCAAATCACTGAAGGTGTGAATATCAGCGCTGCCACCGCTTAACACCGATGTCTCTTCTCAACCATTTTCTCTTCTCCTCCTTCTTTGGTCTTTACACATGTCGACGATGTATCAGGGACTGTCCTCCCTGATACTGAGACACACACCACTGGACCTGAGGTTGCTCCTCGCGATGCTCCTCAGTATATAGATGTCCATCCTCTCAACGACATCTTTGCTCATACCAGTGACAATCCTTTGAATTTCATTGATGGCCCCTCAGGTACTCCATCTTTCTACCCTTTCATTTCTACTAACCTGAGTCTTTTGCTCACACTTCCTCTCTTGCAGGTCCTTCTTCTACACATCAGCCTGATGTTGAGGAAGAGAAAGAGGATGGGGGAAAGAAAGAAGATGGAGGGGATGAAGAGATTGATGATGACTATGATATGGCATCTGATATCAAACTTCTCCTCCCCGCTGTTGATTTAGTTCTCTGCAGGATAACTGAAGTTCACTAGGAGATGCCCCGCCAGGATGACCTTGATGCGAACTTCCTCGCTATCCAAGCAGACGTTCAAGAAGTTCAAAGTCACCTCCTGACTCTCCAAGAAGCTGTTCAAGCTAACACCGATGCCATTGCTGCTCTTTCCAGCAGGGTTGACGATGTTCAGGCTCTCGCTGTTCAGCAGACTGGACTTCTTCAGCAGATCCTGGATGTTGTCCGTCAACCATCTCTAGTGATCCCACCTTATTTCTCTACCAATGATCACACCCAGCTCAATCAGACGCATGAGGCAACGATAACTCTAGTCGGTGCTCTGTCAAGGCTAGAGGAGGTGATGGTTCTCCAGCGTCAGCGCTTGGATTAACTATCTGGCCAATTCTCTCAAGTATTAGCCAGAGAGGGGGAGATGAGGTCCAACTCTCCTGGACCATCTGATGTTGCTGCTGCTGCTTCTTCTTCTACTGCTACTCCAGTATCAGTTATAGTTGAAGCTGAAGTTGAGGCTCCTAGAGCTGAAGCGGTTGCTGCTCCTGTAATCCCGACCACCGAAGCTGTTCCAGCTGAGGTAGTCGATGCCATCCCTAGGGATGATGCTCTTTCCATCACTGCTGCTGGTGATGATGATGAAGACGAAGATGATGACGATAAAGATGATGAACCTACCATCCCTGACCCTGGAAGTGACCTAGATGGTGACGACCACGATGATGATGAAAATGACTTTACCATCAAGTACCAGAAGCCATCAACCGCCACCAAGGGAGTCACCCTCAGGGATTCTGCATCCCAAGCGGAGCAAAGGGAAGGTGAATCTGCTCCATCAAGGAACCAGGACCCCAAGTCAAAAGGCAAGGCGGTCGCTGAAGAAGGAAACTTGAAGGTATTGTTCAATATCCCTCAACAAACTTTATTTGAAGATTCTACCTCTCAGGTAGTAATCACTTCAAAGTATCAACTTCAAATTCCATCAACCACCTGTGGTCGACTGGAGTGGGTCCCTGATCACCCTGTCTCCAGTGCTCCTACCGACCAGCAGATGACTCAGCTAAAGGAGTCACTCGACCAGACTAGAGTAAAAATTCCTCTTCGTACCTCTACTGGTGGTGAGTTTGACTTCCTTTATGAAGCTAAAAGACTCGAGGCATTGTGGGCTAAGGAAGAGCTAGAGCTTCAGAAGAAGCAGACTGAAGACAGCTTAAAGCTGGCCAAGTCACTAGTTGCGAAGGTCCTCTCCAAGAGAAAGTCCAAGAAAAAGGTGAACGTTGTCCAAGCCTAGGCTAAACTTCTTTCTATTGCAGAAGCTGAGCATGAGAAGAACCAAAAGCCGGTGGAAAAGGACAAGAGGTGGAGCGAATCAAAGCTGAACAAGAGAATTAGTCCCCGTCCGATTATCAGTGTCAGCATCAACGGACGGTCAAAAGACGGTGGAACGCTGGTCTCAATGCTCATCACCAGGTATAATCTCAATGCCATCACTAAGTACCCTTCCTACCTTGGCCGATATGGATACATCGAATGGATGGAGATCAGGCAAGCCATTCAGCGATCCAAGTCAAGACATAAGGTGATTATCGAGGACACCATCAGCAAGCTCATCAAAAGGATGTCCAGGTATGTCGCGGTCCCTGACAGGCCATCTCTGAAGAAAGGTGGGAAGAAAAAACTCAAGATCTCTTATCCTAATGATGGACCATTCCTAAAGAACGAACATGAAACAAGGTTCTTCTTAGATGAAGTCCTGAAGGGTCATCAGAGTATAGATAATTCTATGTTTGAATCTTGACTTTCCAGATAAGGGTCCCTATACACCCAATGTTGTGCATTTTAAACCTGAGTTAGGAGTTATATTATTTGACTATGAAGGTGAAGTCAAATTTCAGAGAATGTTAGAGCTACATCTATGTCCAATGGGTCATTTGGTTTACCTCTTGCTCTAGATAGATGATAGCATACCTGGAAAAGTCATTGATCTGAAGATACGAAGGGAATGACTACGTTGAAGAAACCTTGGTGAAGATGTACCTAGCTACATAGATCTAAGTGTTCTAGAATAGTTTCTCTTTGTAACAACAATCTACTTTTCCTTGTAACTTTTTGTACTATGTCTACTTTCAGTTATTATTCTTATAGTTTGTAAGCATTAGACATGTGCTGAACTACTTGTAATATTACCAATGATAATAAAATGAGTATTTCATGTACTTCACTGAAAAAGATCCCTGAAAAAAGTAATAGGGACACAAGTCTATGAGTTCTAGTGTTACTTTTTACATTCACTGATAATCTATAAGTCAGCGAATAAGCTTTCAGTTTCAGTTTCAGTTTCCATACTTGTAATTTTTTCTTAGATATAACTTAAGGAAATTTCTCAAGCAGAGACTGACTCACTGAAAAAGATCCCAAAATAGTAAAAAGGGGCATGTACTTTATATGTAACTTTTCCTTACTATTATTTGATWAGACAACTTTCTTTATGTTGTCTTGTTATCATCAAATAGGGAGAGATTATTGATCCTCTCTCTCAGTGATTTGATGATAATCCCTTTTCACTTATACATTGTATTTATGTTTCTGTCTTTTCATTTCCAGCGATCATCACTAAGCCTGTTCAGTGATCGCTGAAGAACTTATATTGTAATTCAATCAGAGACAGCGATACTTCAAGAAGACAACACTCACACCAAAGAACCTTCAGCTAATATCAAAGACTGAAACTGAAGATTAGGGACTGGCGAGTACGTGATCTGAAGCGGTACTCAGTGATTACAAGCCTATCTACATATGTGTGAAGACTGCTCAAGCCTCAGCGAATGCTGAAGAGACCTCCAGGTTATTCCAGCATTCAGCGATCAAATGAAGCTTGCTTAGCACGATTGTTGTTGTCTTGTTCTTATACATACAAAAGACAAACCCATACCCTTTTAAACGTTGGTACGGTACGGAGCCGACTAGTTGACTCTATTGCCCACCAACTTTAGGTAAGGATGTCTGCTTATAAATAGTGATTTTTGTACTATTCACTGTAGCAAAGGACAAGCCTTCCTCTTAAGGCTTGACACGCACTCTAACCCTACCATTTTGCATTAAATGAACATTTAATGCACTAGGTATAAATAGAAGTGTTTTTTCTCCATGCAGAGTGCGCGCAACTCACTCTCTAAACCTAATTCTTACTTTGAGCATTTCCTAGCTTAAGTAAAGGAACTTTTCTTTACAGCATTTCTTTTCTCATTTGCTAAGAATCTGTGTGTAACCAAAGATTGTTTAGATAGGTTTTCTTACCTTATCTTTCCGCAAATAGTCTTGTAAAATTTGTATTGATCTTCTAAATTAATATACATTTTAAAGTTGAAAATATTGTGTTTGTATTCATCACCCCCTTCTACAAGCTATTTTACTTATCTTGTAGACCCTCAAGGGCCTAACAAGCTGCACTATTTCTTGCAGGACCAAGATATATACAATCAATGGTCTTTGGCCCAAGCTTCGTCCTTTTTGGCAAAGGTACTTGGACCTTTACAAGGCAACCCCACACTTTCATCCTTTTATAGGAAGGAATTTTACCTTTCCATGATTCATACGGTGATTTATCACTTTTCTTGTGAGGAATTCTATTTAGTATCGAATTGGCAGCAAGGCATGCTTCACCCCATAAACTATGTGGTGCTTCCGAAGTAATTAACATTTAGTTTATCATATTCTTCAATGTTCTATTCTTTCTTTCGGCCACTCCATTTTGTTGTGGAGTGTAGGGAGCCGTAGTTTGATGGATAATGCCATGAACAGAACAAAATTCTGCAAAGTCCTTGGATTCGTATTCTCCACCTCTATCGGACCTTAGAATTTTGATTCGTTTGTCAAGTTGGTTTTCAACTTCATCTTTGTTTATCCCAGATCTCTCAATAACATGAATATTCAAGTTATGAATAACCTAAATATATTGTGAGGATGGAAAAATAGTGAAGAACACACAAGAATGTTCAAGGATGTATTTGAGTGTCAAATGATTCACTATTATTCAAATGATTGAATTGAAAGCATGAATGATTACAAGAATAATAAAACCTATTTATACTAGTAACCTAAATATGGAGATTGTTATCTATGGAAGATATATCACAAATCTCTTATGAAAGAAATCAATCTAGAAATATGGAAACTAAATAAAGCTAAGTAAGGTAATGAGAATCCAGTTGTCGATTTGCCATCTCCAGCTGTCTTCTTGAGGACGTGTTCAACCATGAGTCTTGTGGTCTTCTTGAATGAATACCTCTGGTTAAACTGTTGTAGAAAACTCCAAGTGTTGGTAACAATAGGGGTTATGGAGATGCGCAGTTCATCGCATCTCTGGTTGTATAAGGCACTTAAGACTTTTTTCTTGTGAGTCTTCCATCGGCGTTCTGCTCTTTCACACTTGTAAGTTTTTCATTACTTTTACATATACAAGTGATGGGATCTAACAATCTCCCTCTAAGTAATGAAAAAACAAACAATGACTAGTCTATGAACAAATGAATGAATAATGAAAGACATAGGCTAATCTAGAAAAACATCATTTTGCCAAAAAAAAATTCATTTGACTAAAAAGTTGGATGATTTCTTGCAAAAATGAATGAAATGAAATTACATGATGGAAATAATTTAATCATGGTCTTGTCTTAATATTTTCCAAAAACGCATCATCAGCCCTCTGAAACGAACGAATATTGAGATACCATAGATGAGCTTTTGTCCTTCCTTCAACGGCACATGCGATCTGCCCAGCCTCTCTCGAATGACTGTCTGAAACCATTCAAGTGTATTGTTTGAATACTTGAAGGCCTCAGTTAGTCTGAAGAACTTTTTGGCTCCATACTCGTTCTTGAAAACCAAGCTGAGTTATGGTTAAGCTAGGACTGATGCAGAGCGCTCTTCTGTAAGCCTGGAAAATCTTCATTCGGAGGTGTGTAGGAGAGTCTTTCAATACCTAGTTCAAGAGTGATTTGCAAGTCGCTCTTTGCTCTGAACTTGACCAGGGTTCCTATCGTCTCTACTATCGCTCTGTTGGCCATCTCGTACCTTATCCATTGGTCCTGTCGCTGAGCTGTATGGCCATAAAGATCGATCAAGTCCCATGGGTTGAGATTTATTAGATCATTGGCATTGAAAATGATGAGCATCCCATGCGCGCGTTCCACAGTATACTCGATATATTTGATATCTCGATTGGTGAAGGTTCTCATCTTGATGTCGAAGACGGTCTTGACTTCATCGTTTGAGAAGACGACTTGTGGTGGAGAGGTCATCTGTCTCACGAATCTGTGACAAAGCAGGTCCATCGACTCAGGATATAAGTTGGGAGAATTGAGGACCAACTTTTCATCGTGGTCATGGTGAGATATTGATGGATATTCTTCGTCATGACAGGTTCCCTTTGAGGCATTGGTGGACGTCTCCTTAACGATTCAAAATCAGAGATGATTTCATCGACTCTGCCTTGACTTGGAGCTTGCCTCGATGAGGAAGGGACATCTGCTTGCACCTGCTGGGTTGGTTGGGTGATGGATGGTTGTGGTTGTGTTTGGGTGATGGGTTGTGGTATTGTAGTGGAAGGTTCAAATGGAGGTATGGCTTCTGGTAGGGTGGTTTTTTGTTGGGTGGGTTTTGGTTGGGTAGGCTCTGTTTGGGTAGGCGTTTGTTTGGGTGATGAAGGGTTCTGGTTGAGTGGGTAAGGCGACGGATGATTCTGGTTGAGTGGGTGATGGAGGAGGTGTTGGTGAGGGATAAAAGGTAAGGTTGTTTCTTGTTGAAGTGAAGGTGGGTTTTCGGATGATGAAGAACTCACCAAAACTGGTGAGAACTCATTGGTTTTGTGGGTAGAGGGTCTTGGGTGCAATGATGGTCTGGTTTCTGGTGGTTCAAAGGGTGGAAAGGGAGTTATGTTGTTAGACCATCAACTGTTGGAATATTTGAAGGCGGGTGGTGTTGTCCCTCATTGAGCCTCGAGGGACGCAAGTGATTGCTGAATCGATGAAAGGTCTATCGATGGAATGGATTCAACAATCCCTGCCAAGTTGAGTTTAAGGTCATCCAAGGACCGCTGAATTGAATCAGCAAAGGCTTGGAACTCAGCCTTAATGACCAAGTCGGCAATTGGTGGGGTAACCCCTACAGCAACGGATGTTGTAGGTTGAACCTCAGTCCCAGAGGCGCCTCCATCAATGCCTTGTGTGAAGTGAGGCAAGGGAGGACTTCGATCATGTCCTTTATAGCCCTCAAGTGAGAAACTATCTCGTGATGTCGCTACATGAACTTCTTCTTCGTCGTATTCAGAGTCCGATGAAGGGAAGTAAATGTGTGCCCCCTTCGCTAGATCAAGTATCGAAGGGGCTTGTACAGGAACGGACGATCGCTCTGAACAATCAATGGGTATTTCAAATTCAGAAGCAACACATGCTTCTGTGTGTGAAGGTAGTGGCGAGCCATGAGGCGAAGTGGCTCTTATATCTTCATCACCCCCTGTTAGGAGAGAGGTGATGGATGGTGTGGTTCCTCATCTTGATCATCTCCAGAGGCACGAAGAATTGTCTCTGGATGGCTAGCTTGGGTTGGGTTTAGACTAGGTGGTCCTTGTTCAATACCCCTTTCGCCTTAATCGCCAAGGATGGTGGATGTGGTTACCCGAGGAGGGGGTGAAGGAATTGATGTGTGTATAGGGCCGTATAATATCATGAACATACTTTAAATATCATGCATATGATTTGAAACCATCCTTTGCATGTGCCAAAATCAAGCTCAAAGCTTGAAAATCAAGGATTTACAAGCAAGGCTTGAAATGCACATTTTTATTCATTTTATGTGGATAAAAAGTATTTGTATCCCCATGCATGTAAGTTTTATTGAATAAAAATGTTTTCTTTATATTCTTACTTCAATTAACAAGTTAATTGTTGGAACTTCCGCCTCGTCGTTCCCTCGAGGCGGTCAAATCCGCGATTCTTAAATCCAACGCTCCTGTAGCAATGTAGGAGCATCCCACATTGGTGAGGCTAGGGGGATTCGTCTTCCTTATAAGGAAGGGGGGATCTTACTCCTACTAGTGACGCGTTTTAAAGCCTTGAGGGGTTGTTGCCGAGAGGGGCAGCCTAAAGCAGACAATATCATGTGGGCGGTTCCCTAGTTTTCGGTCCAACAATTGGTATCAGAGCTAGGGCCGCACCAATGTGGGAGGGGGGAATGTTGGGACTTCCGCCTCATCGTTTCCTCAAGCCGGTCAAATCCGCGATTCTTAAACCCAACGCTCTTGCAGCAATGCAGGAGCATCCCACATTGGTGAGGCTAGGGGGATTCGTCTTCCTTATAAGGAAGGGGGGATCTTACTCCTACTAGTGACGCGTTTTAAAGCCGTGAGGGGTTGTTACCGAGAGGGGCAGCCCAAAGCGGACAATATCATGTGGGCAGTTCCCTAGTTTTCGGTCCAACATTAATAAAACAAAATCCAAACTTAAAAAGTTAAAATACATGAAAAAGTTGTAAAAGAAACACAAATGATTGAAAACAAGTCATGCATGCATTTTGACAGAAAGTTTTACCCAACTTCAAATAGCCATAACACCATCATTACTTATCCAAATATAGTGATTCCTTTTCTTGAATTTATTTTTTTGAGTTAGATTTCAAACCTAAGTGGTCTCACCTAAAAAATTTAAGATTTCGACCTCCAAACAGTCTACATAAAACAAGTGCGCAAACAGCTAAACTTTCTGGATAGCTGATCTTATAAGACCTACTTGAGGGACCTATCCATCTTCAAAATTTATGGTTTCTATCCCAAAAGTCTCATATCTTGATATATTAACTTGGGTAAAAACTTTCTGACTCAAATGCTTTTGGACGGAAAATAAAGAACCGCATAAAATAACAGAAAAATCTAGACGGCAAAGCTTAAAAATAAAATGAGGTGTTCATATGTAAAAAAAATTGTTTACCCCTCTTCTTCATAAAATTATTGAAATAATAAAAGCTATTTACTTTTTTTTATTTATATTTATATTTTTCTTTCATAAAATAATAACTCAAATAAAATTCAGTTTTTCATAAGGCATTTTATAATAATTAAGCATCACCAGAACCTTAAGATCTAGGCTCCAATCTCATTAGTAGTTCGATTTTTTGTAGGACTGAAGTAGGAACGAACCTTGGTTGCATTTGGTGGATTTTTAGAATCAGTCTTTGCATATCTCGGTGAGTTTTCACAACCCCCTTTTACTATTTTCACATTTTTGGGGAAAAAGCATGCTATTAATACTACATACCGGTTGTTCTATTATACGTGAATTGTTAAGTTATTTTTATTGCTATTGCACTTTGGTATGTATGCTTATGTTAGTTTGTCTGAGTTTTCTTTTACTATCGCTCTTAAATCCCTGTTCCCTTACACTACCTATTAATTCATTATATGAACCTGTTAGCTCCATTATTCCTATCTTATAAAAGTATAGAAAAAGTATATTGTAAGACTTGACAGAAGGTTAATTCCACAGAAGACAACAGAGGACTAGCGACAGAAGCCGTATGATCGAGCAAGTGAAGAGTGGCAGAACCTCTGATCTGTCTCACAGAGGTTCTGGAAAATAGTCCTCTGTCAAAAGAACACGCAAATCATTTACAGCAGAGCCTCTGAGATGGCTCACAGAGGGTCTGCGGTTTTCGTCTTCTGTGAAGTTTCTGTTCTAACAGTTTTCGAAGGTAGTTAGCCGCATGTGCTTCTCACGTGACTAGGGCTTAATTGACTTTCTTTGGACGGCTCAGATGAAGACACGTGTCAAGATCTAGTCTCTAAGGTCGTTAGGAACTAKTATAAATAGCGGATAGGGCCTTTGTAAACTGTGCGCTTCCAGTATTGTAATTGTCAAAAATTTCAATTGAATTGATTGAAAACCTTTGGAGCAATTTTCATGCATTCATCTTCTTCGTTGAGACTGTGTGTTCTTGGTGTGTTTAGAAATTCTAATCACGTACTCACTCTGTTTTGCTCTTATTAATATTTCTGCTGCACTTCAATTGTTTTAAAGCTTATTTAGAGTATTAGATCAATACCAAAGTTGAATTCAGATCCAACAATTAGTATCAGAGCAGGTTTTGAATTCTAATTCAATTAATTCTGCTTTTGGTATTAATCTGTGATTCCTAGAACACCAATTTCTTCAGATTACCCTGTTTCACTCACTATTGAATCAGTTTCATCTTGTTCTTATTTTTTCTTCAAATTTCAATGGCGAACATGGTTAATACCTTGTTCATGAGTACTGGATCTCAATCCAAGCCTCCCACGCTTATCCGAGAGGAATACCCACAATCGAAAGTGCGCATGATCAACTTCCTGGAGGGAATTCACCCCAGAATTTGTGAATTTCTCTACAATCCACCATACGTGCCAATGAATTT
>NC_037543.1:12455277-12456882 GCF_001531365.2 Cynara cardunculus var. scolymus
CAGAATTGGAGAAAAAGATCGAAGGAGGGAAGAAGACTCTCAAAAATAACCGAGCCACTTGTATTGATGAATATCATAGCTTCAAGGCTAAGGAGGGTGAATCCCTGTCAGAAACATACTCCAGGTTCAATACCTTAATCAGCAATTGCAAGAGATATGGAGTGATGAGAACTACAAAGGACAACAACTCTATGTTCTTGAAAAGTCTTGGAAACGAATGGATGCATTTGACCATGTCAATAAAGGCCACTTTGGATTTAGAAGTATGGACCTTGGCTGACTTGTTTGGTTCACTCAAAAGTCAAGAGCCTCAAGTGCTTCAAATGAAGAAGAATTATGGTGGTCCTCTTCCTCTAGTTGCAGAAGATGGTGGCTTTGGTAAGGGGAGAAAATCAAAGAAGGAAGAAAAGAAGAAGAAGAAGAAGAAGAAGAAGAAGAAGAAGAAGAAAATGAAGATTCTGATCGCAGAGAGTGAGAAGAGCTCTAAAGAAGAAGAAGTAACAATGAAAGAATTGATGAAGACTCTGGCATTGATCACCAGAGAGTATAGGAAGGGTAGTGAAAAGAAAGAGTATAGAAGTTTCAACAGAAGAAACTACACAGAAGGTGGAAGATCTGATGAAAGTGAAAAGGATGAGCAGAAGCCTCCACATAAGATAGTTGAGCAGAAGAAGGAAGAGACAAAAGAAGGATGTTTCAGATGTGGTAAGTCAGGCCACTTTGCTACTGAGTGTTGGTCAAAAGGGCCTAAGGCTCCACAAAAGGGTCCAAGAGATGCAGCCTTCTACAAAAAGAAGGCTGAGTACTATCAACAGAAGTCTCTGCTAGCTTATAACTAGTGAGTTAGTCACTGATGAATCCTCAGACGAAGATGMTCAGAAGGGACTTCTTGCATGGGAAAACTCAGACACAGAGGATGAGATCTTCTGTAAGATGGCAAAAATTGACTCCGACTCTTCTGACTCAAATGACCAAGAGGTTTCCACTTCTCACTCTTCTGAATCAATTGATCTATACAAAGAGATCATTGATAATCTTGATTCATACCATTTGGAACATTACAAGCTTAAAGAAAAACTTTCCTTTTGTGAGAAGAAGTCACTCTTCTCACAGAGAAAAGAAATAGATTTTTTAAAATGTTCGAAGAGGCACAAACAAACTTTGTGAATTTGGAAAAGTCCTCAAAAGAAAAGTTTGCCAAAATTGAAAAGGAGTTAAAGAACAAGGTTGATGAGTTAAGGAAAGTAGAGCATGAGAAATGCAATGTTGCTTCTGTCAAAGATTACTTCCGAAAAGAAAGAGAGTTTTTGCATCAAGATATTCTTGACAGAGAGCTCAAGATTAGAAAGTTTCAAGATGCTCAAAATGTTTATAAAAAGATCAAAGTTAACATGGGRAKAARAGGTMTGGGTTTCTCAGAATTTGACAACAAACCAAGTTTTAAATCTAACAAAACTCTTGAGAATACCTTCAGATCTTCAAAAAATCTTAAAAGTAATATTCCAAATATTAAGTCCATTTTTAAAAGACGAAGGCTTTTGGTTGCTCCAGACTCAAGAACTCCTTTAATAATGGAGAATGTAGCTTTTGAAGACTATATTGACT
>NC_037543.1:12461029-12463130 GCF_001531365.2 Cynara cardunculus var. scolymus
CTATTAGGCACGAAATCGACAGAACACCGGTAGGCTCTCAAATTGGGGATGTCCGAGGATCTGGTGGAAGTCCCCGAGATGACAACGCCAAATCGGTCACTGAGGGCGCCTTACACTCCAAGGCTACTAGGTCACCATGTGTTGGTGATCTAGGTTCCCCRAGTGCCTATGTGACGAAGGAGGAATTTCAAACCTTCGCCACAGAGGTACTCAAGAGGTTGGATGAGTTGAAAAGCTCGTCCTCCTCCTCTCCGGCGACAGAGGCACTTACACCTCTCACAGAGGCTCTGAAGGAGTTGACTTCTACAACTTCTGAACTCAAGGCGGCCTTATCAGCCCTTCAAAGCTCTGTCCTCAACAAGGCTGATCTCACAGAAGCCTTCGGCGCGCTGTCTCTCAATCCTTCTTCCATCAACACACTCAAGACAGAACTGACAGAGGTCGCTACCCAGTTCGCTGCAGACATGGTTTTCGCTGGCTACACAAACTACTATGCCTTCAAGGATGAAATCAAAGAGATGTTCTCCTCTGCGATCACTTTTGGCGTCGACTCCTCATCCTCCAGGGCTAACATTAACCATCTAGCCACTCGCAGAGAACTAGACGCAATGGTTGAGGCCCTCGGAGAGACCGTGCGGAATCACCACGACCATCTTCTGAAAGAGGCCCGAGCTACTAACGAATCCATCAGAGACTGCACGAAGCAACTCGTCACAGAAGGTCATTCATTCTGAAACGAAATCTATCGATGCGTCTCTACCATGAAATGGACCACAGAGATTGATATCAACATTGTCACTCTGAATGCTGAAATGGTAATAGAGAATATAGAGAAGGCGGCCTCCATAGTACTCAGGCGCTTGAAGAAGGCTCCCCTCACCTCGTGCAAGGCAGAGGCTACTCAAATCCATGATGATCAGGGAGGCAATGACCCTGATCATCATGAGGGGAAGAAGAAGACAGAGCCAAAGAAATCAACCTCTGCCAAACCACTGAAAATAGAGGATTCTGCTGCAGCCCTATTCTCCAAAGAAAAATCTCCAGAGCCTACTGGGAAAGGCAAGGGTAAAGTGGTAGAGGCGTCGCCAAAGAAAGGGTCTAGCTCTGAGACACTGGAGGAGATTAATGAAGATGAATATGACGACCCTGATCTGGTTCAAGCCCTCAAGGCTTCTTTGGCAGAGGCTCAGATGAAGCAAGACAGAGCTCCTATCCCCAAAGTCAGAGAAGGCTCTTCCAAACTAGCCAAGATACCTGAAGAGACGTCCACGGGTACGTTCGATGCTCTGTTAGGAACAGTMAAGCCAATCCTACCAGAGGGGTCTACCCAGAGGCCAATACTTGAAGAAGACACCAGAACGCCAGAGTCTGTCACAGTGGGGAGGGTCTCTGAAATTATTGATTCGATGAACAAGATTCCTACACAGAGGATGCGTACAGAGCCCGTAACCACTGTCGAACAGATTCTGCGGTGGTGTTACTCATCCACGGACACAGAGCCCCCATACAATCCAGAGCTAACTGGCATGCCCTCTGTCAAAGCAAAGTTTCACTTCTCTAAACTCACCAAGCCACCAGTGCAGGTCTTCTCAGAGCACGTTATTCGCTCACTAGAAACCATCTCTCCGAGCACCATGCTGAAGAAGACCGTGATGTACACTCAATATATGGTGAAGAGGGATGATGGCAACCTCTACACTTTTACATATACTGACCTCCACAATATGTGCGTATTTGATCTAATCTTCTTGCACAAGATCCTGAACAAGTATATGGAGAGGAGGTCAAGCTACTCGATTTCTCTCAGAAGGCTGATAGAGGTGATCCGTGCCCAAGTCAAATTCTATAGCCAGAAAGACTTCGATATTGCTATGAGGTTGGCCTAGCCAGAGCTGAAGATTACTCCTCCAAAGAACAGACCCATTTGGCTGCATAGGTTCCATCCCAACACTATTATCCACAATTCCATCTTTGGGTTTGTTTTCTTGGACAAGGATGAGATACTAAGATTCTTTGATCCGAAAGAGGCGTATAAGTATTCAACAGAGTCCCTCGAATGGGTGTTTAACTCGATGGTGGCAGAGGTGCAGAAAGGGCGAAT
>NC_037543.1:12463732-12466032 GCF_001531365.2 Cynara cardunculus var. scolymus
CTAAGGTCGTTAGGAACTAGTATAAATAGCGGATAGGGCCTTTGTAAACTGTGCGCTTCAAGTATTGTAATTGTCAAAATTTTCAATTGAATTGATTGAAAACCTTTGGAGCAATTTTCTAGCATTCATCTTCTTCGTTGAGACTGTGTGTTCTTGGTGTGTTTAGAAATTCTAATCACTTACTCACTCTGTTTTGCTCTTATTAATATTTTCGCTGCACTTCAATTGTTTTAGAGCTTATTTAGAGTATTAGATCAATACCAAAGTTGAATTCAGATCCAACAGAATCGTTGGTAATTATGGATAGCGCCATTTGGTTTGACAACCCCACTTTTAACTGACGAGTTAGAAGTGAATTTTACCAATAACAACAAGGGTCTTACACATGTGGAATTATTTCACTACTGAGGTAGGATGTGAGAACTATAAGTACTCATGTTGGCGATAGAACATGTAGTCGCGGGGTGTTTTGTCATTAGGCTTGGTAATGGGCTCGTGGCTTTAGCATTTAAGCATACAATTTACCTTATGCGTTACAAACTACCGGTTACTTATACATTGTGCGGATTAAACCATTTTACGAGTTAAACTTTTTATTTATTATTTAAAACCTGTGAACTCACCAACTATTTCAATAGTTGACCTCCTTCTTCGGCATGCTTTTCAGGTGTTCATCAAATAGGTTGGCATATAGGAAGGCATCGTGTGGCAGCATATCGTTTTTCTCTTTTTATCAATCATGTTATTTCCCTTTTGAAAAGTTGTAATTTTGTGACATTGTAAACCTTTGAACTTTTTTTTTACTATGGTTAGTGTTGTCTTCTACCTTATGTTGTGAAACCCTTCAATAAGGTTGGCATATAATCGGTTTATGTCAAAATTTTGGGAAAGTTTTCATAAAGCCTTGGGTTCTCAGATTCGGTTGAGTACGGCGTATCATTCGCAGACTGAAGGGCAGAGTGAAAGAACAATCCAAACACTTGAAGATATGTTAAGAGCTTATGTTATAGACTTTGGGGGATCGTGGGAAGATCATCTGTCGTTGATTGAATTTGCTTACAACAACAGTTATCACTCCAATATCACGCAGCACCATATGAAGTTTTGTATGGTCGTAAATGCATAACGCTGTTATGTTGGAATGAGATGGGTGAAAGATGATTAACAGGTCCAGAACTTGTTCAAATCACTTCCGAGAAAATTGAATAGATTAGAGAAAAAAATTAAAACAACTCAGGACCGTCAGAAGAGTTATGATGATAGACGCCGTAAGCCAATTGAATTTTTTGTGGGAGATTATGTGATGCTAAAAGTCTCTCCGTGGAAAGGGGTAGTCAGATTCGGTAAGAGAGGTAAGCTCAGCCCAAGATATATCAGGCCATTCAGAATCTGTAAATGAGTCAGAATGGTTGCGTATCAGTTAGAGCTACTAGAGGAGCTTAATTTGATCCATAACACAAGTGTTTGGCAGATTCGAGTCTGGCAGTGCCACTACCAAAAGTAATATTAGACAGTAAATTGAACTTTGTGGAAACCCAAAAGCTATAACTTATCGGAAAACAAAGTATTGCGAAACAAAGAGATCAGTCTGATAAAAGTTTAGTGGCATTTTCATATGGCTTCCGATGTAACCTATAATATCCGTGTTTCGTTAACTCGTACAAACTGGGTTAAGTAAATTTTGGTAGAATTATGCATAACATATTTGTACCCTATGTTTAACCAACTTGTACTTCATACGAGTTTTGTGTCAAAAATGAGTTTATACCTAATTTGACGTAAAGTTGATAATCTAACTTGAAGGGTTAAAACCGTCAAATAATTAAACTTTATATATATATATATATATAAGAAAAATAAAATAAATAAAATAAATAAATATATATATATATATATAAGTATGCATGAGCGGCGGTTTTTATCACCGCCTCATGCTCTGTATTTCTTTCGTCTCATTCTCTCTCTAAAATCTCTCGTCTTCTTTCTAAATTTTACGTCAAGCTAATAAGAGGATCGAAGTAACAAATATATATTCAAAATCCACTCTATGAACCCTTCTTAAACTATAAGTTTCATTCAGTTTCATTAAGGTGTTTATGTTAGGGTTATTAAGACCGGTTTATAAACTGTGTTTATATCTAAGTTTATGGATTGATGTTGTCAAAATCATGATATATTTGATGCTTAGAATGTTAGGACTGGTTAAATTGATGTAGAAATGAAAAGGGTATATTATAGTTTCAATATGATTAGATTGTGGGTAAATGTTTAACCGTACACCAATTGTTCGGTTAAATGTC
>NC_037543.1:12467057-12467567 GCF_001531365.2 Cynara cardunculus var. scolymus
TTTATGCTTATCAAATGTTATTGAACTTTGTTTCCTTTTGAATTACGACTTATATTCTTATTCGGAATATGGATCATTTTGATCACTTGACTTATTTTATTGTTTTATTTGTGAAACATTTTACTATAGACTCAATAACTGGAACACCGGTATTGAGATGTTTCCATGGTGASTAAAACGATCATGGCGTCCTTATTTTTATAAGTCCTTAAAAATGGACTTGATTATGTAACGGTCGAATAGAGGGCATATGGATCGATCCTAGGAACCGTTATCGGATAATGAATTGTGGCCGTGGTTAAATTCATGGAGAGGATTGTTGTGTTGTGCTCACACCCCTTTCCTCACTTGTGCCTGAATGGACTGATCATCCTTTGGGAACAATGCGTCCTCGTGATGCAGTTTGGTCTTCGGACCCTTGATAAGCTTTTGGGGCATTTTGACTTTCTTTTGAATTATCACTTGGCTTTATAAATTGCTTCTGAACTTGTTATCCCATATTCATTGTTT
>NC_037543.1:12467826-12469503 GCF_001531365.2 Cynara cardunculus var. scolymus
GATAAAGTTTATTAGCTGCTCTGTTTTATATAGTGCGTTGTTGTTTTTTTTATTCCAATTGTGGCATCTCCCGTCTTTGACCACGCGGGACGGGGATGTTACAAGTTGTGGTATCAGAGCTATAGGTTATGATCCTGTAGTACAATTTAGGTTTGATCTGTAAGAAATGGGTAGAACTAAGATAGGATTATCCTAGACTCTATATTTTCCCGAGGTGATAGGGATATGAAAAGAAACAGAGATGTGTTTCAAGGAGATTCTAGCGGACGAGGAACCAATCTAATAGATCAGTGGAAACAACTGAAATACAATCCTCCAATTTCATCTCAAGGAACTTCTAGTAAAGGTTTTTCGAATACGAATTCTCTGTTACGGTGCAAAGATTGAGGTTTTAGACATCGTCCTGGCCCATATATTCGAATGACCGGCGCCTGTTATAATTGTGGTCAACGAGGTCATATAGCTCGTGATTGTAAACAAAGGCCGAAAGATAATTCTAAAGATAAAGAGAAGCAATCTACTGTCGGTGGTCGAGTGTTTACACTATCTGCTGACAAATCTATTGCGGGTATGGTTTCTGGTACCCTTTCTATTGACAGTAGAGATGAATATATCTTATTTGATACAGGTGCTACACACTCGATAGTTTCTGAAAACTGTGATGAAAATCTTAAATCGTATGAACAATCCACTGAATTTCCATTACATATTACTACTCCCATGGGTAGTTCATTATTTATATTTGGGCAATTACCAAACTGTCCGTTATTTATTGGCGATCGAATTCGGGAAGTTACTTTACTTCCAATGAAAATGGATCACTTCGATATCATCCTTGGCATGGATTGGTTGTCTAAACATCGAGTGACCATCGACTGCAAATCCAAACAAATCATTTTTGGTGACGTCAATGAACCCGAATACGTGTTCCAAGGTGTTTCATCTGAGAAGGGAACTCGTGTTATCTCAGAAGTAAATGTTAAAGCAATGGTATGGCAAGGATGTGAAGGATTTTTAGCTTCACTACAAGATCCCGAAGAGGTATGCCTTAAACTTGAAGATATTCCTGTTGTTAATAAATTTCAAGACGTCTTTCCAGATGAACTTCCAGGAGTTCCTCCAGAAAGGGAAATTGAATTTACAATTGATCTTGTTCCGGGAGCTGCACCTATCTCAAAGGCTCCGTATCGTATGGCTCCGACCGAAATGAAAGAACTTAAGGAACAACTTAAAGATCTTTCTAATCGGGGTTTCATTCGACCCAGTGTATCTCCGTGGGGTGCACCGGTCCTATTCGTTAAAAAGAAAGATGGATCAATGCTGTTGTGTATTGAGTATTGGGAACTAAATCGGGTTACGGTACGTAATAAATACCCTTTACCCCGTATTGACGATCTCTTCGATCAACTCCAAGGAGCAAAGTATTTTTTCTAAGTTCGACTTAAGGTCTGGATATCACCAACTCCGGATCAGAGATCAAGATATTCCTAAGACTGCATTCCGTACTCGATATGGGCATTATGAATTCATTGTTATGCCATTTGGGTTAACTAATGCTCCAGCAGTTTTTATGGATCTTATGAACCGTGCTTTCAAAGATTATTTGGATGACTTTGTTATCATTTTTATTGACGATATTCTCATATATTCAAAGTCGAAAGAAGATCACGAAACTCA
>NC_037543.1:12471538-12502819 GCF_001531365.2 Cynara cardunculus var. scolymus
GCGGATATCATTATCACCCTCTCCATGTGATTGATTATCCGTTGGACAAAGTTGAAAAAGATCTCTCTTATATTGAAGAACCAGAGCCGATAATTAATCGAGAAGAGAGACAAATGCGACGAAGGCCAATACCGTTCATTAAAGTGTTATGGCGAAATCATTCTGAGCGAGAAGCCACATGGGAAACGGAAGAATCTATGCGAAAGGAATACCCTTATCTTTTTGAGTCATGTAAATCCTCTAACCCTATCTAAATTTCGAGGACGAAATATTCTTTTTAGGAGGGGAGGATTATAATATCCGTGTTTCGTTAACTCGTACAAACTGGGTTAAGTAAATTTTTGGTAGAATTATGCATAACATATTTGTACCCTATGTTTAACCAACTTGTACTTCAGACGAGTTTTTCGTCAAAAATGAGTTTATACATAATTTGACGTAAAGTTGAGAATCTAACTTGAAGGGTTAAAACCATCAAATAATTAAACTTTATATATATATATATATATATATATAAAAGACAAATTAAAAAAATAAAAATAAATAAATAAATATATATATATATATATATTTATATAAGTATGCATGAGCGGCGGTTTTTATCACCGCCTCATTCTCTGTATTTCTCTCGTCTCATTCTCTCTCTAAAATCTCTCGTCTTCTTTCTAAATTTTACGTCAAGCTAATAAGAGGATCGAAGTAACAAATATATATTCGGAATCCACTCTACAAACCCTTCTTAAAGGTATAAGTTTCATTCAATTTCATTAAGGTGTTTATGTTAGGGTTATTAAGACCGATTTATAAACTGTGTTTATATCTAAGGTTACGGATTGATGTTGTCAAAATCATGATATATTTGATGCTTAGAATGTTAGGACTGGTTAAATTGACGTAGAAATGAAAAGGGTATATTATAGTTTCAATATGATTAGATTGTGGGTAAATGTTTAACCGTACACCAAATGTTCGGTTAAATGTCGAAAAGAGTAAAAATGCATGATTAAGCTTAGGTTAACGACCATTGGACTTGTTTTACTGTTTAGTATGTTGAAGTACGTTTATAGCATATAAATGTAGCAAATCATGAAAGTTGGATCATAAAAGTTAGTCGGGAATTACATAATCGAATTTTACCGACAATGTAACTCCCGTACCTTGACAATGTATAACTCACAAGCCGTAAGTCGGATTAAGCTTGTATTTTGCAGTCAGGAAGATCATACTGCATACTACAACTTTCATTAAGGGTCAAAATCCCATTTATGAATCTAAGTGGCTCGAAACAGTGTGTTTTTGAGGCTGTTTATACTATATGCGGGATTAATTTGCAGTTTTGTAAAATTCATTTAAAATAGATGGATAATCCAAATGAGATGATTTCAAAAGCAATAGACTCGTATGTTACCAACCTACAACTTTCATTTAGACAATATATTCTGGATTGGTCTCTAAGTAAGATAAAATGCTTAGAAATAAGAGGGTCGGAAACGGTTGGATCGAAAGAGAGTAATGCTAAGTTTTACGTTTGAGTTTTCAATTYGTATCTAGCTGTCCTTCTTGAAGTCTATGTTKTTTAAGTACATTAWGATCTAAGTAATTTTATTAGAATAGTTATATTATGGTTTCTATACTTTATAAATAGTAACTCGTTTATGCATTCGTTAGGCACGCGGATAAATCAAACTTGATCGTGAATTTCCGTTTGATCGTGCGTTAATTGTCAAATTCGGTTAAGGTACGGATTCCATATCTCACTTGACACGGGGATAGCCATTTTCATATGGCTTCCTAATCCGGATAATCTGTGATAAATTCCGAATAATTTGTTCTGAATTTCCTTTGCGCTTATCAAATGTTATTGAACTTTGTTTCCTTTTGAATTACGACTTATATTCTTATTCGGAATATGGATCATTTTGATCACTTGACTTGTTTTATTGCTTTATTTGTGACACATTTTACTATAGACTCAATAACTGGAGCACCGGTATTGAGATGTTTCCATGGTGACTAAAACGATCATGGCGTCCTTATCTTTATAAGTCCTTAAAAGTGGACTTGATTATGTACCGGTCGAATAGAGGGCGTATGGATCGATCCTAGAAACCGTTATCGAATAATGAATTGTGTCTGTGGTTAAATTCATGGAGAGGATTGCTGTGTTGTGCTCACACCCCTTTCCTCACTTGTGCCTGAATGGACTGATCATCCTTTGGAAACAATGCGTCCTCGTGATGCAGTTTGGTCTTCGGACCCTTGATATGCTTTCGGGGCATTTTGACTTTCTTTTGAATTATCACTTGGCTTTATAAATTGCTTTTGAACTTGTTATCTCATATTCATTGTTTAATTATTATTATCGGTTCACTGAGCATTAAGCTCAGCCGAGATTTTCTTGTCCTCGGCAGGTACATCACTTAGCAGGGATTTTGGGATGAGAGCTATGGAGATGACAATATTGAAGATAACCCATTAAGTCATACTTTTGTTAAACTTTTGATGACTAATGTAGACATACTGGTATTTTGAAACCGTATTTTAAGACACGTTATCTACGTCTATGGTTATGTAATTATCTTTTGATAAAGTTTATTAGCTGCTCTGTTTTATATAGTGCGTTGTTGTTTTTTTTATTCCAATTGTGGCATCTCCCGTCTTTGACCACGCGGGACGGGGGTGTTACATAACCTAAGAATTAGAATCCAAAATGAGAACCGTATATCCGTGGTTATTTGACTGAATGAATTTCGGGACAGAATTCTTTTCAGGGGTGAATAATGAGATAACCAGGTTCTGGTTATTCACTCGAGGTAAATAATACGTGATTAACTGAGTATGTGATTAATTGAGGTAAATTAATCATGTGAATATGCTCAGTATGTGATGGGTGGTGAATACATGCTTATATGCACTTGTTATGTAGAAGGAGGGGAGGAGAAAATGGCTGAGAATGGTGGAGGTGGGTGTTCAGCAGTGGCTATGTTGATATTCACACCTTCAGTGATTTGGGTTACTAAGGCGGTTGGGAGAGAAGCCACATCTACAAAAGTGACTGAAGAAATCACTGAAGAGCTAGGAGGGTTAATAACAAAAGATGCATCGGGGATAAGGCTTGTCTCAAAGACTGAAACCTGTTGAGAGGTAACAACCAGGGATGTGGGTAGCCCCTTTTTGGCTTTCTTGGCCCTCGATGGAGAACCAAGAGTGGCTTGAGAGGAGGTCCTTTTAAAAGAAAGAGGGTGGTGGTGGTTGGGATAGACTGAGGGGGGTTTGCCTTAGTCTTGACCACTGGAGCAAGGGAAGAAGGACATACAGGCACAGTTGGAGAAGATGAAAAAGTATTGCACGAGGTATCCATAAGAGCAAAAAGTGATATATCTACAGGTTTAGACTAGTTATGCAAGATTCTAGACCCGAGCCTGCAAATAGACAAGTTTCCTTCTGTAGGGTATTTGTTGCTAAAGATCTTAGCAAACACCGTGCACAAGAATCTGGTGTAGGGAACCACCTTTTCTCTTTGGTGCTTATTTAGCTTCAGCACCAAGTCTTCGAAAATAATGCTAACAAAGTTGATTGGCCTCTGGAGAATAATAGAAACGCTAATGTTCAATGCAACTCTGGACGTTTGTTCTTGACCACCAGTCTTGCCTCCTATACACTGGATGAAATGGAAAAACAAGTATTGCCACACCGCAAACATCTGGTTCTTCTCAATCTTTGAAAGCGACTTGAGGGGGTCGCTAGAGTCCTTTGTTGGACAGATCTAGCCAATATCATCTAGACAGGAGATGATATCTTTAGTGGAAGGTTCACTAGAGTAAGGACCCTTGGATAGCTGAAGAGCGGTCCTTAATGTGGCTATGCCAAAACTGACGGTCATCTTGTTGAAGATGAAGGAGATTTTCTCCACCTGTTTACCAGTCTTGTTAGTTTCTTGTTTGACTTCAGCAATAACCCATAACTGTTGGAGGACTTGTTTCACCATGACAGGTTCATGGGTGAGAGCGTAAGAAATAGGAGAGTTCTTGAGAAAATTTGTAGCATCCTCGAAGTGAGATTTGTTGGTGGGAATGTCTACGAGTACAACATGATTATTTGTCTTGAAAAACACCTCATCAATAGAGAAGCTTACGTTCCTTGCAGACATTTCTATTTATGTAAGAGAAAACAGAAGATAATAGATTTGTTAGAAATCCACAAGATAAAAGTGTAAACTGTAAGTTTTGAACGATAAAACTTCTTTTGAAAAATCCACAAGAAGATTTAGGATTTTTCAAGAAAAGTAAGTGTATAGAAACTTAGATTATAACCAAGTAATAGAATGAGCTAATAATTTGTTTGTTAGTTGTTCAAGAGAACATGTTTTTAAAGAACATAACAAAATTTTCTTAGAAGAAGAACAAATCAAAATAAAGAAAGAAAGTTATCAACCTGTGATTTGAAGAAAAGAAGGTTGAAAGTGTTCTGAGTGTTCTTGAGTTCTTGCTTTGCAAATGTCCTAGAGGCAGAGGTTTGAAGATAATTTTTGTAAGCGTAAAGAGAAAATGAGTGAAGAAGTCTCATATTTATAGGTAGGAGGAGAGAGAAATGGAAAGAAGAGAGAGAAAAATACGACTTAAAAGTTGTGCAATGATGAAAAAGTTAGCACGTCCTCATCCACAATTGGATGGAGTTTCAAGGGGTCACATGTATCGGAACATTACACACGTCTCAAAAAATCGTATCATTTAAAAAGAAATGACGTCGAAAGACGGTTCATTTTTCATTTTCTTTTAAACAAAAAGTTGAAGTCTTTTAAAAACATATGAGATACTGAATATGAATAGTCAGTATGAGTTTTTAAGAGTGTATCTTTTTGAAAATATAAGTTTAAAAATGTTCAGTGATAAGAGAAATCACTGAAGAAATTTTAACTTTTAAAACATTGATCATTGACTGAGAAAAGGTTCAGTGATGGTTTTGTTTTAAGAAAAGATAAGTATATCTTAAAGAGATATACTTGCTTAAATGGTTTAATAATAGAAAGAACATTGAAACATTGTTTTAAAATAGTCTGATCACTGAATGTGGAAAAATTCAGTGATAGTTTTAAGTTTTGAAAAGAAGAATAAGTATACATACCTTAGAGAGAGAAGATATATTTACTCAAGAGTTCAGTGATAGAATAAGAACATTGAATCATTTCACTTGCTAAGTATTGCTTATAGCTAGAGGAATTAATCCTCAACATTCAGCATTCCAAGTTCGTTGATCAAGATGTTGAATCTTGTCTCATCAAGAGGCTCTATAAAAAGGTCAGGGAGTTGGTACTCAGTTGGTATAAAGTGAAGTTCAATATTATCATTCATAGCATGATCTCTGATAAAATGATATATGATCTCAATATGTTTGGTCTTGGAGTGAAGAACAGGATTATTTGCAATAGCAATAGCACTAGTGCTATCACAATAGATAAGGATCTTGGAAAGCTGAAGATCATAGTCGTTGAGCTGGTTTTTCATCCAAAGAACTTGGGCACAACAGCTTCCAGCAGCAACATATTTAGCTTCATCAGTTGATGTAGACACAAAATTTTGTTTTTTACTTGTGCAGCTAACCAACTTTCCACCTAGAAGCCGATAGCCTCCAGTGATGTTTTTCCTATCAATTTTGTAACCTGGAAAATCACCATCCGAATAACCTATTAGGTCAAAAACTGAATCCTTGGGATACCAAAGACCCAAGTTAGGAGTTTCTTTCAGATATCTGAATATGCATTTACAGCAATCCGATGGGATTCCAAATATTCATATTGATATCGTGCATATAGACAGGTAGAGTACATGATATCTGGAAGACTTGCTATGAGATACAATAGGGAGCCAATCATTCCTCTATAAACAGTAACGTTTATATCTTTTTGTTTGGATCCTCGTTTAGTGAGAGAGGAAGAGCCAGTGGAGTCTTCATAGATGAGCTATTTGATAGATCAAACTTTTTCAGCATATTTCTGACATACTTACTTTGACTGATAAAGATACCTTTATCTGATTGCTTGATATGACGACCTAGAAAGTATGTTAGTTCTCCTATAATGCTCATCTAATATTATTTCTTCATGCATTCAACGAACCAAAAACACAAAGAGGGATTAGTTGAACCAAAAATAATATCATCGACATAAATTTAGACTAGAATGATGTGACCCTTAATTTTCCTAAGAAATAGGGTTTGATCAATCATTCCATGGACAAATTTCTCAAAGAGGAGAAATGTGGAAAGGGTATCATACGAGGCGCGAGGGGCCTGTTTTAACCCGTAAAGAGCCTTATCCAATCTATACACTTGATTTGGATACTTAGGGTCAAAAAACCTAGAGGTTGTTCAACAAAAACTTTCTCTTGAAGTTTTCCATTAAGGAAAGTATTCTTTACATCTATCTGAAACACTTTAAAGTCTCTATAGGCAGCAAAGGCTAGAAAGAGTCGAATAGCTTTGAGTCTAGCCACCGCTGCGAAGGTTTTGTCATAATCGATTCCTTCTTCTTGTCTATAACCCTATACAACAAGACGTGTCCTGTTACAGGTTACGACTCCAAGTACATCTAACTTATTGCGATAAACCCATTTGGTGCCTATCATGGTTTTGTTAGAAGAACGAGGAAAAGATACTAGATATTGTTCCTCTCAAACTCAATAAGTTTCTCTTGCATGGAAATGACCCAACTAGGGTCTGAGATAGCCTCACTGATTTTCTTGGGTTTAACTAGAGAAAGAAAGCTGACAAAGAGATAGATATTACCTAGACCATGACATGTCTCAATACCTGCACTTGGATCACCAAGAATTTAATGGTCTTTAGTCCATTGCTGAGTTGGTAGAGGGTTATCATCTGAGCTTTGATGTTCAGGTAGAGAAGATGAGGCTTCAGCAACAAATTCTTTAGCAATAGGATTGGATTGCTAAAGGAGCCTTAGTGAGAGATTCAACAATTGATAGAGGTTCAGATACTTAAGGCATTTCAGCCATTGATGGGTCAGTGTTTGAAGTAGAGGGAGATATGCAACTAATGGGAACTGCAGCAATCCCTAAAGAGGATTCTCATTGGTTATTAGTTGCAACCGGAATGATTAGTGGATCATCATTGGGATGATTGATGAAGGAAGCTTCAGGTTGTCCAAAGTAAGTGAACATCCAGGTTTCTAACTCTTCATCATCATCAGTGATAGGTTTAGAGTTAGTTGATTGAGATTCATCAAAGGTGATATGGATAGTTTCTTCTATGGTTTGTCAACGTTTGTTCAATAATCTGAAGGCTTTTGGATACTGAAGAATATCCAAGAAAGATTCCTTCATCCACTTTGGGATCGAACTTTCCAAGTTGGTTATGGTTGTTGAGAATGTAACAAGTGCAACCAAATATGTGAAGAAAGTTGAGAGAGGGCATTCTGCTATGGAAGAGTTCGTAATTTGTCTTCTTGAATCTCTGCACAATTAGCGACCGGTTTTGAGTAAATCAAACAATGTTGACAGCTTCAGCCCAGAATTGAGTAGGAAGATGGTACTTGCTAAGCATGGATCGAGCAGCCTCAATGAATTTTTGATTTATTCTTTCAATAACTCCGTTTTGTTGTGGAGACGAGAAGTTGTGTGAGATTCCCTTATTCTCAAAGAAGCTACCATAATACAGTTTTTAAATTCAGTACCATGGTCATTTCTGATAGATCGTATCTTAATGTTGTTCAGTACTTCTATGCGTTTGATGAACGAAATGATTCTTCCTCAGGTGCATCACTCTTAGATCTGAGAAAGAAGACCCAATTGTACCTGGAATACTCATCAACAATGACAAGTGTATATTTCTTTCCAGCTAATGATTGCACGTTGACTGGACCAAAGAGATCCATATGCAGTAACTGAAGTGGAGAAGTCATCGAAGAGACTTGCTTAGATTTGAAGCTAGCCCTTGTCTGTTTTCATTTTTCACAAGTTGAGCAAAGAGATTCATTTGCAAAGGTGTGTTGAGGAAGACCAGTGACAAGATCTTTTCAAGACAACTCATTCAATGCCTTAAAGTTGAGATGAGAAAGTCGTTTGTGCCATAGTTAGTTGATGTCTAAATAGGCTTTAGAGAGAAAACAACTATTTTCAATTAGCGGATAATCCATGTTGATGATGTATATATTCTCTAGACAAGAACCGATTAGAACAACCTTATCATCTTTGTCGAAGACGTAGCATGAATTCTTAGAAATTTTTACTGTGAAATCTTTGTCACACAGTTGACTGATGCTAAGAAGATTGTGCTTCAGTTCTTCAACGTATGCAACACGTTTGAAAGTGGTTGCACCATTGGTTAATATACCAAAGCCCTTGGTATGTCCTTTTTCGTTTCCACCAAAGGTCATGGAAGGGCCTCATTCTTCCTGGTAGTCAATGAGCAGGGCTTGAGCAACCGTTATCAAGATACCAAATACCTTCGACTTTCTACACATGAAAACAGATTAAGATTGCTTTGGTACCTATTTCACAATAGGTCTAGTGGAGTTAGAGGCAACATCCACTGACGTTGAAGGCTCAGAGTCAACAAGTGTCTTCATTAAGCCTGAGGAAGAGGATACAATGGGATTCAGAGCAACAACCACTGACGCTGAAGGCTCAAAGTCAACAGGTGTCTTCACTGAGCCTGAGGAAGTGGCTTTAGTGGCATCCTTCATTTTAGTTGTTTTCACAACTTTGGTGGCAGATTTCACCTTGGTTGATTTCTCAGCTTTGGTTACTTTCTTTACCTTAGCTGGTGGACCAGACTTGGTAGCAAAAGAACATTTACTGGCAATATGTGTAGTTTCATCACAGTGTCTACACTTCTTACAGCTGAAGTCAGCTTTAGGGCCATGAAGGACCAAATGAATAGAAGAGGGACAAGCTCCAAGGATTCCCTTCTCATTTGTTCTAGGAGGAACAACTAAGGATTTAGAGTCCTTGGGTGAAACATTCACCTTAAGCCTTAACTTAGGTTTCTGAGTAGATTCAGATACCTTGATCCAAGAGGATGAAGAAGAAGGTGCACAAGCTGAAGGTATAGATCTGGGTCTATATGACTTGTTAGCCTTCTTGTGAAGAGGTGCTATGACAATGGATTTACCTTTGTCTTTGCAACCTGAACTCGAAGGAGTTCCTTCACATGACTCTCAATGAAAGAAGACTGAAAGGAAAAAATGTCAGGAATGGAGGAGATGAAGTTGTCAAACTTTAGCATGGACCTGTCAGTGACACATTCTTCCTGATCATAGGAAAATCCTAGACTAGTCTTAATCTTGGCGGGAATCTGAGTGTTGATGATCTCAGAGGCCTTGAGGGAGGATTTACACTACCCTTCAATGGTAGCCTTCTTAGCCTTGAGTTCAACAATAGTTTGCTCACTCTCAGCAATAGCATGTTCACGCTCGATACGGATGGTTTGGTTTACAATGACCTGATCTTTGAGATCTTCTTCGATCTTTATCAGCTCCTTGATCTTATAATGACATATCTTCAATTGTTCTTGAAGATCTAGATTAAGTTTTTCAGCTTTAGATTTTCCATTCAGGGCATTGTAAAGGTCAACCATCAGCGTATCTAATGCAGATAGGCTAGCAAGGACAGAAGAAGAAGATGAGGGTTCATTCAGGGAACATACTTGAGGAGATGCAAAAGTAGCTGTAGATGATGAGGGATCATAGGAGTATGATGTCTCAGAAGGTTCTTCCTTGACATCCTTGGCCATAAGACAGAGGTAGGCCGTGTTTTCCTCATCAGAGAATGATTCTTCAGTAGAATTAGCCCAGTCGTGCTCTTCAGTGATAAGGCCTTTGCCTTTATGCTAAAAACTCTTCATCTTCTTATACTTCTCCTTCAGCTTCAGATATTTGTCGTCTTTGGACCTGAACGAGAATGGGGTTTTAGAAGCCATCGCAGTCTTCTTGGACTTGCATTCACTGGCAAAGTGACCTTTGCGTTGATAGTTATAGCAGACTGTTGAAGCCTTGTCAATAGAATGTAACTTTGGATTTTCCGAGATGGTCAGCATAGGAGATCTACGGAAGTTACTCTTTCTAGCGAACCTTCGAAAGGATTTAGTTAGAAGGGCCAGTGACTCTGACAAGCCCTCAGGGTTATTAGAGTCTAACTCTGATAAAGAAGTAGAAGAAATAAAAGGGTTAGAAGAAGATATGGGATCAGTTGAAGAATCTTCAGAGATCAAAGCTAGCGGAGAGATTTTCATTTCTCTTGAATCTTTAATGAGATTCTTCTTCAGCTGACGTGACTACTCATGATTAAGCAGTATCCTATAAAGAGAACTAAGAGAGAGAGATGTCATATCCTTGGACATCTTGAGACACATAGAATAATGATCCCATGATTCTGGTGAGCATTCCTAGAAACTTGGTCAGTGTCTCAGAATTGAAATATTCTCTTCCAGTTGTCCTCAAGTCAATAAGAAGGTAATTAAAGAGCTGATGTACTTCAGACAACTTTTCATGCTTTCCACAAAGAAAGCTTTCATATTGTCTTACTAGATTAATTTTTATCGACTCTTGTATTTGAGAAGTACCTTCATATTGAACATAAAGTGTGTCCCACATGGATTTCGAGGTTCTAAGCTTCATCACAGAGTGATATATCTCGTCAGGAAGAGACATGGCTATTATAGACCCCGCACAAGTGTCTAAAGCCACTTTCTTCTTGTCTTCATCACTCTATTGATGAGGGAGCTTTGGAATATTCCATTCAGGAATTGCGGCAGTCGTAGTAGTTTCAGGAACTACTGGAGATATAGCATATGGAACATAGGGTCTATTTTCAGGAACTGCTGAAGTTGTCTCTTATGAATCGGGGAGGCTTGGCAAGAGAGTCATTGTTGTGAAAGTTGGTGCTACATTTTTGTAAAGCCATTTGAAAAGTAATAAATAATCTAGAGAATAAGAGAAAATAAAATGCAGATAAATAACAAAACAATACAAAAGGCGAAGTCTGCTCTAATACCACTTGTTGGTCCCAGCCGGATCTAAAAGAGTTTAGAGGTGATCAACTTGTAGAAGGGGGGGATGAATACAAACTGAGCAACTCTCACTTATAAAAATGTGTATTGATAAAGAATGATCAATACATATTTTTACATATTGTTTGCTGAATAGACAAGGTAAATAAAGACCCATCTAAAACAATCTAGAAATACACACAGATACACTTAGCAAATATAAGAGATTTGCCGAAAGAGATAAGACTAGAAGTGTGTTCTTCTTGGGAGTGCTTCTTAGAATTAGAGAGAGGAATTATAATCTACTTGTATCTCCTTGTACTCATATCTGAGTGGAGAGAACACTCAGCTATTTATACCCATTGCATTAAATGCAATTCAGAAGAGACAGACACGAGTCAAGCTTTTAGAGGAAAGCTTGTCCTTTGCTACAGTGAATAGTCCTTTTATCTATTCATGAGCAGACATCCTTTCATAGAGTTGGTGAGCACTAGATTCAACTAATCGGCTCCATGTTGTACTATACACTAAAGAGGGTATGGGTTTGTCCTTTGTGTGTGGAAGGACAAGACAAAAACAGTCGTGCATGGCAAGATTCTCATGATGGTTGAATATTGGAATGTCGCTGGAGGTCTCTTCAGCATTCGCTGAGACTTGTGCAGTCTTCACACATATGTTGACCAAGTTGTAATCACTGATTGCCGCTTCAGATCACGAATACGCAGGTCACTAATCTTCAGTTTCAGTCTTCGACATTTGCTGAAGGTTCTTTGGTGTGAGTTTTGTCTTCTTGAAGTATAACTATTGTTATAGAGTTACCATGTTCAGCGATCACTGAACAGACTCGGTGATGATCGATAAAACCGAATGGACATAAACATAATACTTCGATAGGTAAAAGAGATTATCATTAAATCAATGAGAGAGGATCAACACATCTTTAGATATAACTTTTTATTTTTTGATCCTATCAATTAAGTGTTATAAAGCAGTCTATTAGAATGTTAGAAATTGTTGGTGTCCTATACAACACCCTAGTGTTATTTGTTCGAGTCGAACTAGAGCCAAACATTGAAAAAATATTCGAGCTAGAGCCCTACATTGAAATAGTTATTTGATATCGAGCTCAAGCTTGAGTCTAGTATTACTTTTATGAGATGAGCTCAAATAATCTGCTTACTCGACTCGTTTCAGTCCCCTATTTAGAAAGCCTTTGGCACATACAAAACCCATATTTAGATGAAAGTTTTATAAAGTCTTTGTTAATTGGGCTCGTTAGTGGGCTTGGGCTTTATTGTTGTATTCGGCTTATAAATAGGTGTCTTGGGTTTCATTTGTAACTTGAATAGGCAGATTCATTTAAACATACATACACATAGAGAAAGCTTACTGTTAAAACTTTGAATGTACAAATCTCCTATTCTCTCCATCGTAATGAAGCCTATGAGTATTGAACCTCCAACTAACTGTTCTTCATGCTATTCTCTACTCAATTTTTCTATGGAGTTTGTTGCTAGTTGCCTAAATTTGGATTATCAATTGGTATCAGAGCCTATTGAAGCAAATCTATTTCATATTTGATCATTTGTGGCAACTATTCAAGATTTGAAGATTGACTTGATGATTTGGATGCTCAAAATCGTTCAACCACATGAGATTAACTTTAAGGTACCATAATTATGTGTTAAATTTCAATCGGAGGATGATTTGAGTTGGAATGAGATTCAATTTTGATTTTGATGAGATTTGGATGCGAAATGAGATTAGAAGCTTATGATTATATACTAAATCTGGTTTTACACACCATATACTAGATGAAATGCTTAGGAGAATTTTGATTCTACTCTACATGTTTTGAGTCCCATATATGGAAAAGCAATTTACATCTTTGAGTACGGATGAATAAATTCTGATATGGCCAATTAGAATTTTGAAGATTTGCAATCATTGTTCTAATTATATTGGAGGGTCTTGATCTACATCAAATCAACATTTATTGTTTGAGCATTTGGTAATATGATTTGAAGAAGCTGTCAAAATAGAATCTATATGTGAATCAATAAAATTATAGAATTTGTTGAATTGGATGTGAACATTGAAGAGACAAAGCTACAGATCAAAACAGTAGCTCGAGATGTACAAGTGCAGCTAGTTCCACACATTGTTCAATTTTGTGATGACAAAATGAAAATCAACATGCCGACAGATTTGTGATGTTGTGCTATATTGATCATGTCTCACTCATCAGAGCATCAATTGAGTTGATTCAAATGGCCCTGGATATATAACAGATGGATTTGCAGGTTTCATGTTTAAGTTTATAGAAATTCACACTATAGAAGGGCCAAATATATCATTGAAGTAGAAAGTAGAGTGTTGTTGCACAAGTGATATGCATTGAATCTAATACTTCAATAATAATCAAGGTAGAAAGTTATAAGGGACCAGAGATATGTTTGTGTGAATTCAAATATCTTATTAGTAAGATCAGGAATCTGATCCTGAAGGAAATGAGAAGATAAAGTCTAAGTCTGATCATGTACAATCAAAATTCTGTACTAATACATTCAGAGTTGGACTTGGTTTATTCAGAGTGTGGACTTAGTTCATTCAGAGAATTAATTAATTCAGATTTCAAACTTAGTACAATCAAAGCTATGGATCTTTGATCATATCTTATTCTTCCATGCACAAAAATAGGTGAATCCAAGCTCGTTATAAAATCTAAGACACCGATTTATAATGTTCATGTTTCGGGTTTTTTCAAAATCTAGTTACAACTATCAAAATCAGTGTTGAACTCAATTGATGGAAGTTGGATAGAAAGTTGAGAATTTTTCAAGTTTTATGAGCATAATGTTTTTTTTGGGGGGGGGGGGTTGATATGCATTGAAGTACATAAAGTGGTCTTCTTAAAAGTTTAAAAAGAAATTAGGGGGAGGATTCATGGTGTGTTTTCTTTATAAAACTTTAGGAGGAGAATGTTGGATCTAAATACCCCCTAGTTAGATGAAAGTTCCATAAAGTCTTTGTCAATTGGGCTTGGGATTTATACTTGTATTGGGTCTATAAATAGGTGCCTTGGGTTTCATTTGTAACTTGAATGGTAGATTCATTTACACAGACACATATAGAGAGCTTACGGTTAAAACTTTGAACATACAAAACTCCTATTCCCTCCATTGTAATCAAGCCTATAAGTACTGAATCTTCAACTAAGTGTTCTTCATGCTATTATCTACTCAATTTCTATAGATTTTGTTGCTATTTTCCTAGATCTGGGAGGATCATAGATATATTGGGATCCTTCATTTGTAACCTTTGAGTTATATATCGAATCATCTTTGAGAGATTTTCTACGAGTAATATTTGTTGGGGAATTCTTGAGTAATATCGAGAAAATGTATAACTTGGATAAAATTTGAGATCGTGTGAGAGCATACTTTTCTTAAGTGATATTTCGACCCTAATCTACCTAGGTATCACAAAATTCACTCCAGGATAATCTCAAAAAATTTATCACGATTTTGAAAAAAAAAACGTTCCATTTTGAACTTAAAGAATCGTAGTTGCTCATATATTAACGTCGAAAATAACTCTCCTTTAAATGGAAATGATTGTTGGAAATCAGTAATGGGGTGACAAAATATATCAGTTACAAAATTGATGAAAACCATCAACTGATAACTTATCAATAGAAAAATCATGAGTTAAATTGTTTGATGACCTCGTCAATGGTAAAACCCAACACTGATAACAAATCAGAAGCAAAACCATCAACTGTGGACCCTCGTCAATTGAAAACCATCAATTGAAGTGTAACACTCAAAGAAAAAGGAAAAAAGCAAGGGAATAAAAATTAAATATATTTAATTTTGTTGGGCTAAAAGTGAAATGAGGTGGAAAGTCAAGGGGGATATAATGTAAACTTCAAGGACTTATTTTGGCAAAATCCTATAAGTTTCCTTTTCGGATTTGGGTGCCAACAACTCCAAACTCGAATATAACTCAAGTCTGGTCTTTTCTTGAACCAAAGCTCATATGAGGTAATCTTATTCTTTTTATTGGGGACTCGATACAATAAGTAACAAATCTTAACATGGCTTCAACCCAGATACAATAAGTAACAAATCATTAACATGGCTTCAACCCAGAATCCGTCACCAATCAGGAGTAGGATAACATAGAGTTCACATTTCTTTGAGAACTCTATTTTCCGTTCCCCCAGTTTCCGCACTGTAGCTCGTTGTTGATTTCTAGCTAGTTCAACTCTTAGACCCACCTCTAGTTCCCACCTCACTCCAACTGCTATGTTGGCTTGAATAGAATCTTATCTGTACCCCTATTGTTTTTTATTCATCCTTCACTGGTATTTATTGATTTTTGCTCTTTCCATAAGCTAAGTCTCTAGAATATTTCAATGCCTCAAACACTAACAAGAAGCATTACAATAGTTATTTATGATAATAATAGCATGTAATTTGCACGTGGCATGAATAGTGGAACAATCAACATGTAAAGTGTTTTGTTAAGCAGGAAGCTATAACAAATATAATTCTTATTTTCTTGATTAAAATCAAAATTTGATCATTTAAAATATGTACTTTCGTTGAGGCACGTTGTCTTGAAGCCATGTATTTCTCGACCGCCCAAGGACATATCTAGAGCAAATGTTACCACATGGTCTGAATAATCGGATGATCTTCCAGGAGAGGCTCCAAATCATAAAACTTGATGCCTATGTATTGACAAAAGATTTATTTGGAGCAAAATCCAAATACTACTAGCTTTATGTTGTAAAACTTACAAGCTAAGAAATGTGTGGAACATGATTATCGAGTCAACATATTGGATCAAGTCCAAAATCTTCTCTGAAAAACAATTACATTTACCATACTTTCCCGTAAATTTGCTTGGCACATCCTTAAAAAATGATGACATATCAATAAACAATTGTTTTTACATATAATTTATTTGTTAATTTTAAAAACACAATGTTGTATATCCCACTTGCTAGTAGCTTTTATATGCATTTTTTTTTATTACAAGTCGGGTGACACTAAATGGACCTCCTATCAATTTTATATTTGGACATTTACTAAATGATTACCGGATAAACACTTATGCACTTACTTTATCGATTTAACATGTCAATGACTGAAAAAGTATAACAAAAATCAAGAGTTTTACCCGAAAAATAATGTCTCATGCCGAAAAATGACCCCTAATTCATAACAGCATATAATCTCATTTTTTTTTATACATTTCTAATACTATGATTTAATGAAAAGGAGTTCAAATACTAGCAATGGGGTAAGTTCAACAAGGGGGGGAGTTATAACAAGAAGTCGAAATATCAAGGGAGGTAACTGACCTTTTGACAATGGCATAACACGACAATCGAGTGGTACCTCCGGGTCTCAAAAGGGGACTGAGGGACACCAACCACACCATGGTTGTTACCAAAAAGAAACCCATGAAGAATACCAACAGTAATTTGAAAGATCAAGATCCGAAGCAAGGTACCACCGCCATTGATAACCATCTCACAACACTTGATTCAAGATTTAATCAAACTCTCCTCAATGTACAAGGGTATGCTTTTTTTTATCTATGTGCTCCACTACCCCAGATTCGGAATCTGTAAAAATTATGGTCATTTCTCGACTTATTTAGCTCAATCTATTAGAAAATTAAGTGGGCGTTGTTAAAGTTTTAGGGTTGAAATGATCGACTATAGTTCTGTGATCACTGAGAGAAATTGATAATTTATGATCTGCTGCCTCAGATTATGGTGAAGATGTTTTAGACAGGATTATTGAAGTTATAAAATGTTGCAGTTAGTTACTTCCTGGTTTATGTTTATATATTCGATATGAATTTATATGTTCGTGCTCCAGAAAAGAAAAAACAAAGAATCATTCTTTTGTTGCTATTGATGCCAATCCAATTATGTTCAAGGATTTGTTGCTATCCAATTTGTTGCATGATGTTCATATGATATTTGTATTTAGGAGTTATTTTGACACAATAGGAATCTTGGTTTTGGAGCTAGTAGGACATAAGCAACAATCTTAGGGCCTTTTTGTTAGCAGCTTAATGAGTTCAATAGGACTTGCAACTTATTTGTTCAGCTATACATGACTATTTGGTAGTGGCTTAATGATATAGAAAGAGAATTATTTGGTAAGCTTCTAGGAGGAGCTTTATGTAGAAAGCATGATTTTTTCAAACCTACCCGACCAGTGTTTTCTATCTATGAAAAACCCTTCCATAGAAAAAACTACTGGACTTCAGAATCAAGCTTGGGTTTAATGAACTCAAAGTCATAGACAACTATCATAAGTGCTCAGATGAACATTTTGCTCCTAGGGTTGCTTTCCAATAGTACGATATCCTGATGTTGAAGGATACATCATAATGGTTTTCGCTCACACTTTTGCACAAGCTGGCTGTCTTCATGGAGATAGCCGCTCTACCCTTTGGGTAGAAGCTAGGTCCGCGTACATCCCACCGCAAGACCCTACTTTCAAGTGAAGTATATTGGGTTGGGTTGGTTTTTTATGTAGTGGACTAAATTGACATGTAGCATCTCTTAGGATTTGCAGAGTTTTCTGGATTCCTGTGTTTCATTACAGACAATGCTATGCAATATGGTTTGAATGGTTAATAAGAGCCTTTGCACTTGAGAGCAGATTATGAGGATCTAAATCTGTTGGTCCAAGGATGGATTGTTTCTGGTAACATTTAAGAGAAATGTAACAATGATAATTCAAACAGCGACAGCAAGAAAGAAGAGCGGTAAACTACATATGTAATATACCAAATCACTTACTGTTTATGGTGTTATGATTTGTATGGACGTGTGCTATCTTTTATTGAGTTTTGTTGTTTAGCATGCTGCTACATGGTTGTGGTACGATGTCTCATTGTGACAAAGTCATGTGTACCCTGATGAGAAAAGGAGGCTGAAAACTTTTTTGGGTGTTGATTCACCTGGTTAAACTTGTAAATAATTGGGATTACCCACTTCTATGTTAGCAATATCTCATATGTTAAAGGGAGTGCCACCAGATTGGCTATATCATGTTGATAAAGGTCCAAAGGATCTTGGCTATCAAAAACAATGTGTGCAAACAAGAAGGAATGAATAATATGTGCACTCATAGACGATTGAATACGGTGCATAAGAGTAGCGGATTTTGGGTAGCGTCAGTTAATAGGGTAGCGTCTAGGATAGATAGTCCAAAGCCTCTTTTACTATGGATAAGAGTGTTCCTTTGTATGTGTGTTTCTTGTCCTCGTCCTTTTGTATCTTTTATTGTTACACAATTTTCTAGAGTTCCTTTGCTTTCTGTTTGTTTGAGTAACTGTTTTTGGCTGCATCGTAAACCTTTAAAAAAGAATTCTTATAAGCTAGGGGTCTTCATGGAAACAACCCCTCTATAGGTTTTGTCGGCTTGTATCATACCCCCCCCCCCCCCCCCGGGGACGGGTGGATAACTGGGGTACGTTTGATTTCTTTTTTTTAATAGATGATTGAAACACAGTGGAAACACTGGTTATATTAGAGGAAAGAAAAGCAATATGTGGTTTGCTGATACCATTTCCCCTTATATAGAAGGTTATTCACATGCTAATCAGGTTTCTATTTATGGTTATAGTTTTACTCAAATGGATGAGATTTCCTGTTTTGGTATGTTGAAATATGATGTATCATTTTTTGTATGCATCTAGGATGTTAAAGGGTCGCAGCTTCCCTGGTAAAGTGCTGATAACAAGATCAGATCCAATGGATGCTACAATTTTACACTCTCCTGGTATTGATCGTAGTCCCTCTACTGGCTCAAATAAATACGAGGATGGTACAAATGAGGTAGCTTTGATGACTGCAACCTAAGTCATGGGTATACATATACGCTGATTGGCAACTATAGCTCTTACCCTTTACTATTCATATATAATCTTTTTGTGTAGGATCAAGTTCACAGAAGTAAACCAGATGCTAGTACCACTGCAAATCAGTTAAATTCTTCAATGATAAATCCTGTGAATACATCTTTGGAGGCTCCGAGGTTTGTGATGAGCACCAGAGCTACGGACACTGCTAAGCTGATGAAGTTCACGAAAGTGTTGGGGGGAGTAACTGTCATTTTAGGTATTTTGCACACTGCAGAAATTTTTTCCTTCAATTTGTTATTAAGCTACTTATTTGATTTTGGGCTGTTTGGTTGGTTTCCATGAATCCCTGTTACGGATAAAATTGTCTGTGTGGATGAATCTATCTGTATAGATTGGAGAGGTTTTTGTTTGGGAGGGTTTTTTCATAGATGAAGGAGCGTGTTTTTTAAATAGGGAGGAGCAGGTTTGGAAAAAACTTGGCTTTCTGCATAAAGCTCCCCCAATAAGTTTACTGAATAAGCCACTTTGTATATAATTAAGCCACTACCAAATAGTCATGTATAACCGCCCGAATAAGCTACGAGTCCCATTGAGCTCATGAAGCTGCTAACAAACAATGAGGAGAAAAATGCAAGTGCATTTATTTGTTATATTTATATACATACAGAGCATATGTACTCGTGCTCCACTTCTCAACTTGCACTTCAAAAATAGAAGCAGCTTAGTGCTGTGGTTGCCTGGACAAATGAGAAGAATATTGTACCGTTGATTGTAGTCCACTATTACTTTATTTTGTCATTAATGGAGCTCATGTACAGCATTCAAATAGAGATGGCCATTTAAAGTTCAATATATTGAGTTCACTTCATTATGTTGGAAGTTTTGGTCTCATCTTTTCATCTATGATTTGAATGTTCTTTTGCCATAAGATTAGGATATCAAACAATGATGGCACTCCTAACCATTGAAATTGAGTAAAATGAGCCATTACAATTTAGGAACTCTTAACCATTTACTTCAAGTAAAATCAAACTTCATTGCATATGTTCAATTATAAATATAAAAGAATTAGCCAAGTATACTTACATGCATGGATAGTGACATCCCCTCATACAGTTACTGTAATGAATTTTCCTTTTTCCTTTTTTTTAATTCTGTATTGATTTATTGCTTTTATTCTATAAATTTTACAACTATGATCTTGCAGACAAGTTGCGTGAGTTAGCTTGGAGTGGTGTGCCACCTTATCTGCGCCCTAATGTTTGGAGGCTTCTTTTGGTAAGCTTGAATTACATGTTTATAACAATTTAGTGCCAAAATTACATATAGTTGGTGAATAGGTAGTAAAGGTTCTTATTGTCAACAGTGGATAAATGTGAAATGCCATCTATATATGCACTTAACGCTATGGAGGAATATGCTTTTACTAGAAGCAAATAATGGGTGGGAAATTTTTGAGTTGATACATGAGTATGCTTATTTTGATGCTCTAGCCAAAGCCTATGATAAAAGAAACTGTATACACCCATAAGATAACATTGGCATAAGAAAGTGAAGCTCATCAAGAATCTTGAATATTGAGGAGATTGGATTTGATGTAGTTGCTGCATGCATTTGCTCTCTCCTACCAAGCTTTGGTTGAAGAAGGAGCTCATAGAAGTATATGGTTATTTAGCTAAATGACCTAATGACAAGTGCTTTTTAAATCCATGTTCTGACAGGTTTTAGGCATTCTTGTGTATGGTAGTGTCATTCTTCTGATATGTAGTGGCATTCTCAAACTTATCAAAAGGCATGGTTCTAAATGGCATGAGGCTTGGTGTGGCGGCGAGGCCATGCCTCAAGCCTTAGGAGCCACGGAGAGGCCATGACGTTTTTCATGGCATGACTTATGACGGCAATCTCTATATCTATATATCATATGATATATATATACATATAAACATATGTTTTCTACTATTACTCAATAATGATATTAAACAATTTAAATTAGGTTATATATTAAAAACTAACAAGTAAGACATTAAAAAGTTAAGAAAAATCAAATATCGCGTTACAAAAACCTCACATTAGGCCATAGCGTGCGAGAAGCTTAACGTTGCGTTAGACACAATCCTTGAGCCTCGGTGAGCCTTTTAGAACACTGTCAGAAGGTCATGGATATAAAAAACCTTGACAGAAGCTCATTTAACCAAACAACCCGAAAAGGATACAAGGTCTATCACTCTAATATGGATTCCTGTTGTTTTTTTCTAACGAAACCAAACAAACCAGTATGTCTCTCTGCGGAGGTAGGTCTTGTATGCAGACCAACCTCCAGCCAAATTTGCTAACCGTGGCATGATATCTAGATTTCTGATGTAGAGTTGCATAGTATTATTGTATTACCTGAATTATTGTTGATGTCAACTATTGCTACTTGTGTGGAATTTAAATACAAACTGACAACAGGGATATGCACCCCCTAATTCAGATCGAAGGGAGGGAGGCCTAAGAAGAAAGCGCATAGAGTATTTTGATTGTGTTGCTCAGTATTACGACATTTCAGATAATGAACGTACTGATGAGGAGATTAATATGCTTAGACAGGTATAGTAGATGTAGATCCATCCTGCTAATTTACATTGCAATTGCTTATATTTAAAACAATATTTTATTTACTTGTTTTTTCCCTTCCCTTGAACAGATTGCTGTTGATTGTCCTAGAACCGTGCCTGATGTTAATTTTTTCCAACAAGTCCAAGTCCAGAAATCCTTGGAGCGAATACTATATACATGGTTAGATTTCCTTTATTGTCAATAACCTTTTTATGAATCATATGCTGTGAGCCGGTTTTTGGTTGGTCTTTGTTGCAAGAGGAAACCAAGCATCATCATTGTCCAACACTGGCCACTTAATTGTGCGCTAGCGGTTGGTGGTCATTTAGAAAATAGCAGTCTGCAAATTGCGGGGCTAAACACCGCTATCTATACTATATTATAAACCATTTGACAAAAACTCTTAAAACTACTTTTTATGCATGAAGTACTGTTTATTGACACACATTACTTGATATTCAATATTACAAGTAAATTGTACGTAAGTACAACTTATTAAAACTCTATGTTTGAAATCTTATAACTAACTGCAGATAAACATAATCAAATAAAGGATAAACATTTCATTTTGAATATAAAAATCTAAAATATAATAAGGATAATTATTGAGTTCTAAAATATCATAAAAAGTATGTTGTTAAATCAAAAATAAATTACTTCGTTATTAACTTTAAATTAAATTATAATAAAAAGAAATTACACAAAAGAACGAGAAGTTTTAAATAGTTAATTTGACACTAATTTCAATATAATTTTTTCCAAAATTTTAAGATATCTTAAAATGTACATTTTATTTAAAAATAAAAACATTATCGTTTTCCCAAAAGTATATAAAACCGTATTATAACATCGATGGAGACAGGTAATAAAACAAAACATTAAAATCAAGTTGTATCTCGTTGTATTACGCGAGTATCCTTCTAGTTTGATATAAAATAGCGATTGATAATAGTGCTATTTTTTCCTGGTCTTTTTTTATTTATTTATTTTTGGGCTGTTTTGTTTGAGACCCCACCCAAGTTACTTTTATTTGGCCCAAAGTTAGTTTGACCCAAACTTTAAGACTTTTACTACGTTACAACTTAAAAGAAGTCGATAAATTCCAATTTTGTATATAAGCAACGCCTAAGATCATTTGTCTCCCGACTCTAGTTACGATTCTACCCCTCAATCGAACTCCCCTCCGCTCTCCAGACTCTACCAGCAACGTTACTATTTTGTTTTCACCCATTGTCCCATACTCCTGTTTATTGTTTTCAGTTTATGAAGGTAATTGAATAGCTCTATTTGTTTGACCCATTCATTGTTTTGCTTTCAATGTTTGGCATCTTCATTAATTTTATTTTTGTAGGCAATAATTACTAAGTAGTTTAGCGTGCAGATTGCAATTAGCTTTTTTGGTTATTTATGAGCTTTATAAACTCTATTACTATGTAGCTTGTGTGGTTTGAATTGTTTAACTTGATATGCATTAGGCATGCAATATATTAAGTTCATAAATATTAATATTTATTTTATGTACTTAATTTTTTACCTCTATACCACTGCTATACCATCGCGATAACCGCAATTATAAATCACGGTCCTGACCGCAATTGTCGCAATCGACCATGTTAACTGCTTAGGTTAACATTACTATTGTTAAACATAGTGGTGCTTTTTTGATAAAGTTGTATCAACTTAATTATGAAAACGAAGAATAATTGTTGTACGGTGTTTGGCCATCAAACACCTAGCGTTTATGATAGCATTGTTCCAAATACATTTGTTGGTTCCAGATTCGCAATTGAAATCATATTAACAAATTGAATAAGAGTAGTGGATGCAAAAATATCAGTCAATTAACTAAATGAACAATATGGAGAAGATTGAAATTGAATTCATATGGCCACAAATTTTACAGAGATAATTGGATTACAATCTGAGAGAGATTACACTACGTATTACACACAGATAAGCTCTATGAAAAGTATTCAAGTTGTTCCAAATTAAAGATTCCTAGATATGTATATATAGGCGCCAAAGGGGTCTCCAGTAAGCTTGAGACACTTGTAAAGGTGAATAATCGCTTTTCGGGGAACCACCTCAAATATCTTTGAAATCTTCTAAGTATTGGATTTGCTTCTGATTAGCAAACTTAAGGGGCCGTTTACCAAACACTTACCCGGTAAGTGCTTACCAAGTCACATTACCTTATCGGATGGATATGGCAAGGACCAAGAATCTTACCCAGTAAGAGCGAAGGCAAGGACCAAGAATCTTACCCAGTAAGAGCGAAGGCAAGGATCGAGAGTTTTACCTGGTAAGTGAGGGCGATGACTCTTACCACGGTTATCGCTTACCAGGTAAATTGTTGCATATGATACCGTTTGGTGGACTAAATCTTACCCAATAAGTAGGTGATAAGTGTTGAATTTTGCTGGTAAGTACTAACCTAGGTAAGCATTTGGTAAGCGGCCCCTTAGAAGGGGTTGGATCTCTGATTGGCTTACTCAGAAGTCAGAAGCAACATGCTCTTTTGAGTTGCTTCTGATTAAGGGGCCGTTTACCAGGTAAGCGCTTACCGTAAAATTCAACACTATCACATACCTTAACGGGTAAGATACCCACTTTTTTATGATTACGAGGTTTATTGGGATATGAAATCCACCCAATATTCGGGAGAGCCCTTACCTGAACCCATACGTGTTTCTCATTTCGGGGAGACCCAGCTAGCTCTGGGTTCGAGTGGCATTTTTTTTATTATCCTGGATATCCAACCCGCTATGCGAGTCGACTAATCCCAGGGCGACCACCTGCTTTGCAGATAGCCCGGAGTCACTGCATTTGAACCTCTGTGGCCACAAGGGCATTTTTATTCCTCCTTGGATTTGAACCTAGGACCTCCTGGTACTTTTGACCTTTGGAGCCAAGCTCAAACCAATCAGGCACCACCCTTGGGTTCGAGTGGCATTCTAGTCCATTAAAATGACATTGTATGCAACAGTACCCAATAAGTTCTAACCGAGTAAGAGTTGTCACCATCATTACTGGGTAAGACTCTCGGTCCTTGTTATTGCTCTTACCAGGTAAGATTCTTAACCTTGACATGTTAATCCAGTAGGGTAAGTGAGCCGGTAAACGCTTACTAAGTAAGCATTTAATAAACGGCCCCCAAGTGATCCAGAAGCCAACACTTAGGCTTTTCTTCTACAAGATGATACACTCTTACAAGACAAAGATTTGGGGTTCCAGGTCTAACAATATTAATGTTGATTAGCAATTTCTTTCTTAGTAGGTTGTTGGTACTTGTGGCAAACTTTTGTCTCTCGAGTTGGTACATGCACTTTGAAGAGATATTTTGGCTGACATTTTGACAAAGCCCTCCATAGAATATATATATATATATATATATATATATATAAACACACACACATATAGGGTTGGGTTCCGATGAGAAGGGAAGTTATGGTGAGAAGCGTAAGAAGAGATCTCCACCCTTGGATCAATCTTAATTGAATGCCAACACTAACATGAGGTGCACCGAGATGCATTGGGTCAATTCCCTTCTAAAGCGCAATTCGTGGGTGGGCATGAGATTAAAAGTGATCAAGGGTTCAAATCTCTTCTTACGCTTCTCACGATAACTTCCCTTCTCACACGATGTTTCGCCTAGTGTGTGTATATATATATATATATATCTTTGTGTCATATATGTTCCAACTTGAGGAATGTTTGGTATATTGGATACATATCTGTTTGTGTTCTAAGGGTGGTTCCATACTTATTTCATTGGCCCCTTTTCAATCATTTATTATAATATAATTTCACCATGATTGATGATATATTTCCAATTTTTCGGATCCCATCTATTCACAACAATTATTCTCTTTTAGAATCTTGGAAAGCAGCTTAATATGTGTCAGTCCATTCTTTGCAATTGGAACTGATTGTTAATGCCAATGATCATGTGGATGACTTGAGTGTCATCATCCGTTCGCCATAGAAGAGAGACCCATTAAATAACTGGAAAGATTACTGAAAGGATCTCATTGCTAAATGGCTACAAATTAAGAGGTTCGGGTTGCCTGTGTATATGGAAAACTAAAGTAACAACGAATAGTTAAGAGGGTAATCCTTGATGGAAAACCAGAGTAGCTTTGTTGACATGGGACCTTTTTTTCAGGTTTCGGAAGGTCTGATTTATATAACCATAATAGAGTCCACCTCTGTACTTGTATTGGTCTTGGTTCTTCTGCTTCTTAGAAATGCTTATTTTCTTTTTATTCATAATTTCAGGGCAATCCGGCATCCGGCAAGTGGATACGTCCAGGGAATAAATGATCTTGCTACACCCTTTTTAGTAGTTTTCTTGTCAGAACATTTAGAAGGGAACGTTGATAGTTGGTCAATTGCTGATTTAGATCCTGATAAGATCTCCAATGTTGAAGCTGATTGTTATTGGTGTCTATCCAAGTTACTTGATGGTATGCAAGACCATTATACGTTTGCTCAACCCGGGATCCAACGGCTAGTATTTAAACTCAAGGAATTGGTGAGACGAATTGATGGTATGCTCTCCTCACCTTCTCTACAAAAGCACCTTAACCCGTTTATCAACAAGACTATGGATAACCAACCCTTTGGGGTATAGCTTAGTTGGACTTGCTAATTTCTCCCCATGGGTCACCGGTTTGTGACCCCTCTGGGCCAATTGTGGTTTTTCTGGCTGCTAACTTCAGGGCCCCTTACACTCATGGTTATAAAAAAGAGAAGATCTCTACTATCTAATAAGTTGTTTTCTTTCAGAACCTATTTCTAGGCATATGGAAGAGCAAGGGCTTGATTTTCTTCAATTTTCTTTTCGATGGTTCAATTGTCTTCTTATACGAGAGGTATGTTGCTGCTTGTTCCATTTTCTTCTTCATGATTTGTAATGGCCGTTTGCTAAATGCTTACCGGGTGTTATTTACCTTACCGGGTGAGCATGACAAGGACCGAGAATCTTACCCAGTAAGCACTAACTGGGTAAGAGACACTTCAATAATCCATTTTGATGGCCGATAATGTCAACTGATAAGGTAAGTGAAAGTGGTGACTCTTGCATGTCAGTGTTTGGTAAATGGCCCCTGAGTATTTGTTATCTTTTAGGGCAAATGTATCAAAATACAACAGAGCCTTTGGGGCCATTTACCAAAAGCTTACCTTGTAAGCCCTTTTCAGGTCATATACCTTAATGGATTAACATGTCAAGGACCAAGAATTTGACCCGGTAAGAGCGATGGCAAGAACCGAGAGTCTTACCCGGTAAGTGAGGGTGACGACTCTTACCCGGTTAGCTCTTACCGGATAGATTGTTGCATATTATGTCGTTTTGATGGATGATAATCTTACCCGGTAAGGTAAGTGAGGTAAGTGATAGTACTGAATGTTACCGCTAAGCGCGTAAGCAATTGGGTAAATGGCCACTTAGTTTCTTTCTTAGTGTAACAAAGAATTCTTTTTTCTTAATTAATGTAACAGAATTTCAATTTTTTTAATTTTGTACCCATTTTGACCGATTGATGATGTGGATGCCAAGTTTAACGTCCCATTCGCCGTAACTCTTTCCATACCAGGTATCTACATCATCAATGTTACAAGCTTAGCAGGTCATCGGTCAAATTGAGTACCAAATAAGAAATATTGAATGTCATATAGATCGAGAAAGAAATTATAACTTCGTTACATTTTCAATGTATTCTGCCATTTATTTATATACATGCAATTCCCCATGTGATTCTATTATTATGTATAGATTCCTTTCCATCTGGTCACCCGTTTATGGGACACATATCTTGCTGAAGGTGATGCATTGCCAGATTTCCTTGTGTATATATTTGCCAGTTTTCTTTTAACGGTAAGATCAACCATTATTTGTGTATTTATTGCTTAACGATCATCTCATAATATGTTAAGGCCTGTTTGTTAATAACTTGATGTGCTTAATGGGACTCAACTTATTCGTTTGGTAGTGGTTTAATGACATAGAAAGTGACTTATTTAATAACCTTCTAGGAGGGAGCTTTATACATAGTGCTTTCCAGACATATGCCCCTCCCAATTAAAAAACAAAAATCCTCTCAACCTATACAGACAAATTAATCTCCGTAGTCAATTCAGAACTTGATGAAAATCCAATCGAATAGCCCAGTAGGCCATTACTGTAGAAACTCGTACATAGGGTTTTTCTATGCAGTCAGGTTTTTCTATTCTTTAATATGTCAAAAGGTCATGCATTTAAATAAAATTTGTGAGAGAAAATAGGGGCTTAGTAGACTGAATTTGGTATTGCAGTGGTCGGAAAAGCTCCAAAAGTTGGATTTCCAGGAGATGGTGATGTTCCTTCAACACCTCCCGACACAGAACTGGGGTGACCAAGAGCTGGAAATGGTCCTTTCGAGGGCGTTTATGTGGCACACCATGTTCGACAGTTGTCCCAATCACTTGGTATAATTGTTATTTTCGTTTTTGCGGAAAATTCTTATGTATAATCCGATGTATTATTTGTAGTTGTCATTCTTGAACATGCTTTGAGTATAGTTGTATGGTAGAAGTTGTGATTGTTTTCTCATTCAAAATCTAAATTGTTGATACATTTGAATGCTTGGATGTGTTGGAACCTTTTTTTAATCTAGTTATCTATTTACATTATATCTTGATGATGGTGTTTGAGAACAGAGATTGGCCAAAATCGGACTGATGGGACCGGTTTTTGGCCATCTCTATTTGAGTAATGTGGGCCTGATTGCTAAAAACCTGATCAAATATCATTTGGATTAGTTACAAGGCATGATTATCGTTTTTTATCTTATAAAATGGTCGTATGATTGTTTTTTTTTTATCTCCAAGACCATTTTTCCCTTTCATTTGAGAATAAATGTTTGAGTTTGGTGGTTTATTCACATTAATTAAAACATCAAACATGTTTAGAAAAAAAAAAAAAAACAAGCTGATTTACTGGTTGATAAATGTAAAATTATTAAAAAAGATATGTTAAAAAGTTACTTAATTTTAAATTAAATAATATTATTAAAACAAACCACTACTACATTTTAGCATATTAAAATAAATAGTAACAAGAATAAAGAGTTATTCAATTATTTAAATTTAATGGACATTCATTGTATTTCATATCATATTTTCATATTGATACGAATTTATCGCATCTCATGTGCACAAGTAAATTAAGTTTTTAGTATACTTGGTTTTTTTTGTTATGTTGTTAATGGTAGGAGAGAGAAGATTTGTAAAATACCCGGGCCATAATGCTCTTTCTTTAAATTTTCAATTCAAAATTACTAATTTTCTAAGTAACTCTTAATTTAATATAATATGTGGTTTATATCTCAAAAGAAGCCCCCTATAGGTATAAATGACAAATCTTATAGAAACTATGAAAACCACTTTGTATGTGTTACTTCACAGATGAAATAATATATGTGAACATCTAATGTTCATACTGTTATAACTGGGTTTTCTGCAAACCTGAGTTGAGGTAATTTTATGTGTTTATTATGTGAATTATGTGATAGTATGCATAATTATGTTAATACTTACATGGATTATGTGTACGTGTGTGATAATTTGATATTATAACATGTGGAAGTATTACATAAATATAGGAGGATATATGATAAAAATATTATTATACATATATAATTCAAATCTCCATGGTTAAGAAAGATTGATTTTAAATCATTATTTTCCACCGCCCAATGATTTTTATATTAGTATAACCATCACCGCCTCATTTTAGAATATAAAAGGAAGAGGATAAGATGAAAACTCTTATCAGTTTTATGCTTTACAAAAGAAAGGTTAAGAAAGAAAGAAATTTAAAGGCGGTGGTAGTGTTCTTGAAAGTGTTCTTGAAGAAAGAATCGGTGTTTAAAGAATTATTGTGTGGTGTTATTTACAGAATCTGTATTCGATTTTTAAGATGAGTTCTTAAATTACTATTTATTTACAAACTGTGAGTTTTACCTATCGTTTGATCTTATAAAAACTGTTGACTATTGATGATCTAAAGATTTAAAAGAGTTTAATAAATCTGTTCTAAACAGTTTTAAAGGAAACATTTTGGGATGTTGGAATTTGAAATGGTTTTGAAAGGATTAAGCAGGAACTGTGTTTTAAAGAGCAGTTTTGGAACAATACCCTTTTTTGAAAGAATTAGATGAGTCGAGAAATCTTACATAGAACAGATTGTTCTTGTGATTTAAAAGGTTTAAGTATAAACCTGTTTTGAGATTATGATTGGTTAAAACTATGAACGAGGTTTACTCTGATAGAAAGGTCTGCAGCCTGTCATTGGATGAAATAGTTCATACGAATTTTAGGGGAAATAAGGATGGTCGTTGTGTGTGTGATGGATAGTTATTGCTATAGAAGGGGATTTATGGATGTAATAAGGATGGTCGTTGTGTGTGTGCATGGTATAACTATTGTTGTTACATCTTTTAAGATTACAACAGATTGGAGTTCTCACTTCTTGGTGATTTGAGGATTCAGATGTGACATCCGTCATTCTTGGAGCTTCAGGTTAGCACCTTTGTAGGGTACCTATATTTAGAGCTATATTTATTTAAGATCTAGTCATGATTAATTTGGAATTCATCTGACTTAGTTCCCAAAAGTATAGTTCAGTAAGACTTGTTTCGATGAGTAGCAGATAAAGTTAACTTATGTAATGCTAAAATATATTAACAAATGCTCCAAAGATAATAAAGTTGATATTTTAAGTCCAAATCAAAATATTAAAGTCTTAGGTAGTTGCCCAAATAATTTGGCCAAAAAGGTGAAGTTTTGATTTTATAATAATAATAATATCTTTAACAAATTGTATTTTGATATAAATCTATTAGGCCATAAATTCTTTAAAAGAAAAATAATTTTAAATGGACTTGGGCCTTTGAGGCCGGCCCATTTCCTTTTTTTAAATCTCACATATAAATATTCCACCTCCTTTGAAAATTCTCATTTTATCCACATTTCAGCAAAAGAAAACCTTCCCTCTCCCTAATATCTCTCTTTCTAAAATCAAACCACTCCAGCCTAGTTCGTCTTCAAGAAATCTTTGGAAAACCTGTCAATCTTGAAGAATATTCAAGATTTCAAAGAAAAAGGTATTAGCCTAGTTATCTTATCTTAATGTAATAACAAAGATTCTAACATATCCACACCTACTTCTCGTTCTAGTAATTAAAACTTTCTAGAGAATCTAAGGTGAGAGATTATATATCAATGACATGAAAATGTCTTCAAAATGATGGTAATCTATGATCTGCAAACTTTAGAACTCAAGAAAAGTTGGTAAAGAGGCTTGCATGTGGGTTTTTGACCATTAAAAACTGAGTTCTGAACCGTCAAGTTATTGATGCAAGTTTACCTTGTAAAAAGAACTTTGCTAACAGAATCTTGCATGCATCTTAAGTAGGTTTATTCTGTAAAAACTCGTTAAAAATAGGTGAATCTTCTTTTAGAAGCTAGCTGAATGTGTTAGCTTTAAAATAAATTTAAAAATCTTTGGAAAATGATGAATTTAGACCCCAAATGGTCGCCACTTGAAGAGTGTGCAATCTGTTTTGGGGGCTGTGTCACTCAAAAAGGGTAGGGTAATGATGATTACCTTAAACCCATATAAAACTCTTGAAATTCGGGAAACGTCTGTTTTACTCCCTTTTTATGGTAGATATAAAATTTGGACATAAAAAGGAGTTGTAGAAGGTTCCTTCTTGGGCAATGATTTGTGAAGACAAA
>NC_037543.1:12502919-12516033 GCF_001531365.2 Cynara cardunculus var. scolymus
GCTCTTCAGCAATAAGGCCTTTAGCCTTTCGCTGGTTGTTCTTCATATTCTTATATTTCTCCTTCAGTTTTAAGTATTTATCATCTGTGGTCCTGAAGGAGGAAGGAGCTTTAGAAGATGGCATCTCAATCTTCTTGGATATGCATTCACCTGCAAAATGTTCGGGCCGGTGACAGTTGTAGCAGACAGCTGAAGCCTTGTCTATTCTTTCAGACATTGGCTTCTCCCTTAGGGATAGCTGAGGAGATCTACGGAATTTGCTCTTGTTGGCAAACCTCCTAAAAGACTTAGTTAGGAGTTCCAGGGACTCATCAAAATTTGATAAATCAGATTCTGGAATGTCCTCAGAAGAGTCAATCTCCGTGATGACCATGGGAGGTAGAGAAGAAACAAAAGGAGTAGAARTTTCAACTGAAGGGGATTCAGAGATTAAAGCTAAAGGAGAGCTTTTCATTTCCCTGTAATCTTTTACAAGATTTCTTTTCAGTTGACGAGATTGCTCATGGTTAAGCAGAATCACGTATAAAGACGAAAGAGAAAGAGAGGACATGTCATTTGACATCCTGAGACACATGGAAAAGGTGTCCCAAGACTCAGGAAGGCATTCTAGAAACTTAGTCAAAGTTTCAGAATTAGAATATTCTCTGCCGACAGTCCTAAGATCAATAAGAAGGCAGTTAAATCTTTGATGTACTTCAGACAACGTCTCAGACTTTCCACAGAGAAAGCTTTCATACTGTCGTACTAGATTTATCTTTCTAGTCTCCTGAACCTGAGAGGTTCCTTCATATTGGACACATAGAGTATCCCATACGGATTTAGAAGATTTGAGTTTCATCATTGAGTGATAGATCTCATCAGGAAGAGACATAGCTATTATAGACCGAGCACGTGTGTCTATAGCTATTTTCTTCTTGTCCTCATCGCTCCATTGATGTGGAAGCTTTGGAATCTGCCGTTTAGGAATCGCGGCAGTCGTAGCTGTTGCTGGAACAGCCGGAACAATAGCAAATGGAATATATGGTCCATTTTATATATAATGTGGAATTTCAGGATCCACACCTTCCAGAAAGAGGGACATCCGGTTCTTCCAGAGACAAAATTTGTCACGGACAAACCGGGGAGGTTTGGCAAGAGAGCCATTATCTTGTGTGTGTGTTTGTAATATGTAAAGCCATTTGAAAGCAGTAAGTTATCTAARRAGAGATAAATTAATACAGAGAAATAACAAAACACAAGGAAAGAAAGAAAACACTGCTCTGATACCACTTGTTGGTCTCGAAAGGGTCTACAAGATAAGAAACAGTTTGTAGAAGGGGGAGGGGGATGAATACAAACAAAATGTTTTCAAATTTAAAATATATATTGATAGAGAAGATCAATACAGATTTTACAAGACTGTTCGCGGAAAGATAAGGTAAAGAAAAACCTATCTAAACAATCTTTGGTTACACACGAAGCTATAGCAAACACAGAAAAGAGAATGCTATAATAGAGATCCTTTACTTAAGCTAGAGGATGCTTGAAGTAAGAATTAGGTTGGAGAGTGATGCGCGCACTCTGCAAAGAGAAGAAACACTTCTATTTATACCCAGTGCATTAAATGAACATTTAATGCAATATAGTAGGTTTAGAGTGCGTGTTAAGCCTTAAGAGGAAGGCTTGTCCTTTGCTACAGTGAATAGTACAAAAACACTATTCTTGAGCAGACATCCTTGCCTAAAGTTGGTGGACAAAGAGTCTATTAATCAGCTCCGTACCGTACTAACTTTTGCAAGGGTATGGGTTTGTCCTTTGTGTGCATAAGGACAAGACAACAACTATCGTGCTAAGCAAGCTTCTTTTGATCGCTGAATGCTGGGATGACCTGGAGTTCTCATCATCATTCGCTGAAGCTAAAGCAGTCTTCACACATATGTAGACAGGTTTGTAATCACTGAATACTGCTTCAGATCACGTACTCGCCAGTCTCTAATCTTCAGTTTCAGTTTTCGACGTTCACTGAAGGTTCTTTGGTGTGAGTGTTCTCTTCTTGAAGTATTGTTTGTCTCTGATGAATTTACAATGCAAGTTCTTCAGCGATCACTGAACATACTCAGTGATGATCGCTGGAACTGAAAATACATAAACATAAATACGTGAAAGGAAAAAGGGATTATCATCAAATCATTGAGAGAGAGGATCAACAAAGAGTTCTTGCCAAAAATGACTAAGAAACAACGAATCACGATGGCTAACAATTGATTTAGGAATTCCATGATGGCTAACCACTTCCCGGAGATAAGGATGTTTTATTAGAATAAAATGGTTGTATTTAGACAGCCGATCTACCACTACCAAAAGAGCATCATACCCTCTAGACTTGGGAAAACCCACAATATAGTCCATAGATAAATGTTCCCAAATGACATTAGGAATATCAAGAGGTTGAAGTAACCCACTTGGAGACGTTGAAGTAGCCTTAGATTGCTGACAAACATCACAAGCCTTCACGAATTTTTGCACCGTGGCTATCATTCCGGGCCAATATAAGTTCGTAACCAAACGACGATAGGTACGATAGTAACCCGAATGCCCTCCCGTAAGAGAGGAATGGAATTCCGTTAAGAGAGACGGAATTAGTGTGGAAGAACGAGGAATCACCAACCTACCCTTGTAGTACAACACACCGTGTCTCACCGTATACCCGAAATGAGAATTCCGATCATTCGTTAAATCCCGAATGATTTTTTGTAATCCTGGATCATTACTTGCTTCCTTCATTAATTGAGTCCCTTGAACCCAAATCGGTCCTGGCGTTAATGACGATAGCTCACCATACGCTGTCTCGGATTCGTAATACGCTGCTGTAGCAAAAATCGAAGACTTTTTTTTATCAGTATACACACAGAATTTCGTTCATAAAAGATACGATCGCCAATGTTGGATGGCTAACACTAACGCCATAATTTCCCTTTCATAAGCGGATTTCGTTAAGTTTTGCTCACTCAACGCCTTACTAAAATAAGCAATAGGACTTTGTTGTTGTATCAACACCAGTCTTATTCCATGTCCCGAAGCGTGACATTCAATTATGAAAGGAATCAAAAAATCTGGCAATGCCAAGATTGGTGCCGTGATCATAGCTTGTTTCAATTCATCGAAGGCTGATTGGGCTTTCGGACTCCATTGGAACGAGTCTTTCTTTATTAAATCTGTTAGGGGTTTGGCGATACTACCGTAATGACGAATAAATTTACGGTAGTAACCTGTAAGACCCAAAAATCCACGTAATCCTTTAATCTGTTTTGGGATTGACCATTCCAAAACAGCTGATATCTTGTTTGGATCCATCGCCACACCTTGGCCGTTGTTGAGATGTCCCAAATAATCGATCGACGTTTGTCCAAACGAGTATTTTTTTTTTTCGATAGTCCACAAATTGATTTGAGACCAAAATGTGAAGTGTCGTGCTCATATCTTGCAAGTGTTGAGGCCAAGAAGGGCTGCAAATTAAGATATCGTCATAGAAAACCACAACAAACTTTCGTAAGTAAAGTCGAAAGATGTCATTCATAATAGCTTGGAAAGTGGCCGACGCATTAGTAAGGCCAAAAGGCATCACTAAATACTCATAATAGCCATCGTGAGTGCGAAACATCGTCTTCTCGATGCTGTCGGGTTTCATACAAATTTGATTATAACCATATTTTAAGTCAAACTTCGTAAAGAAATAGGCTCCAGATAATTCATCAATATGCTCATCGACCACTTGAATAGGAAATTGGTCGGAAATTATGGCTTTGTTGAGAGGACAGTAATCAACACACATTCTCTAGGAATCGTCTTTTTTTTTTGAACTAAAATTACCGGGCTTGAGAATGCACTTTTAGTAGGACGGATCATCCCCAACGTCAAAAGTTCTTTAATTTGTCTTTCAATCTCTGCCTTCTAAATATGTGGGTACCGATATGGATGAACAAAAATCGGAGACGTATAAGATACTAGTGAAATTCCATGATCATATGAGCGAATAGGAGGAAGACCCATAGGGTCCCAAAAAACAACCGCAAACTGCTCTAATAGGCATTGTAAGTCAAATTGCTGCTCCTGAGATAATGTGTCGTCCTATTTACTTGACTCCCCAACATGTGCACCATCCCATAACCTCTTATGAGATTCCTCCAAATTCAACCAAGTGTGAAGAGAAGCTTGCTTAACCTCCGAATTAGATAAGCCCTGGATACACACCGAATTTCCATCGAAAAGAAAATTGCATTGACTGAGTTTTCCAATTGTGTACCACTTCTCCCAATGTTTTTAGCCAATACCCAAGACTAAATCTAACTGTCCCATTTCAAAAATCAAAGCATCCACCACAAACTCATAGCCGCGAATCAAAACCGGCAATTCCGAACAACGTTGATTATCATATGTCCGTCTCCTAGAGTAATGTTGATACCCGAGAAGAATTGAGACGTTGTTCCTAATGTCGTGAACAATTTACGGGATACAAAATTATGTGTTGCCCCACTATCTACCAAAATTACAACCGATATTCCCGAAATAGCACATTCGATCTTCAAAGTTTTACCTCCCGATTCCATCGTCACTAAAGTGCCCTGATACTCCAATACCGTACATGACCACATCGTCGGTGGTTCAATTTCATTTCCTAAATCATCCTCTAATACCTCAATCGCCCTGATTTCCCCACTATCATCGACAATTTCATCATCAGCCAACAATAGAACTTGCAATTTACCCTCTAGGCATTTGTGAGATGGACCAAAGGTTTGACCGCATCGAAAACATAATCCCTTCTTTTGGCGATCCTTCCATTCAGTACGAGAAAGAGATCGAAACCCTCTGTTGCGATTTCCTATTGATATCTGATCAGAGACGTGGTCGTAATAGGTCGTGTAGATGAAATCGATGGATTAGGTACTTATCGATAAGGATTAAACCGAGGAATTAGGCCTTTGTCATTAGGCCTAGAAATAACATATCCTTTAGCATTAGATCGGCCCAAGGGCGACTTCAGATCGGAACAAAAATTCGATCCAAAATCACTTCCCATGTTCTGATAACGAAAATGAGATTCGGAAACACTGATCGAAGAAGGACACAACATTTGTTCAACATTCTTAGCCAAATACACGGCGTCCAGATGGGATTGAGGATGATGAAGTTGGACCCAACGTTTTACCTCATCGCGTAAATCAGCGATGAAATATCCTAAGGCTTGGGACTCTGGTAAACGAAGAATTAACGAAATAGGTATTCAAAATCTTCGATGTACTCATGAATGGAGTTTAGCTGCTGAAGCGTTGCCAATTGTTTATAAGGATTCTGAATCTCCAACCCGCTGAAACGCTGTTAAAGCTCTTTGGTAAATTGATCCCATGATAATGTCACATAGAACTCATTGACAATAGAAAACCGATGTTGAGCAACCCCCACCATAATCAATTGTGCCAATCGGATGCGTAATTGAGGGACAATTCCATGGATCTCGAAGTAGAGTTCCGCTTTTTTGATCCAACCTTGAGGGTCGAAACCACCGCCGATCTGAACCACCACCGACCACTACCAATCTAAACAACCATCGGACACCACTGATCTGAGCCATCACTGATCAGATTTACTGTCAATCTGAACCATTGTTGATAACCTCCTTTTGTGTATGATTTACGGAAACATCATTTCATTTTTGTGAATATTAATGACATTGGTGTTGGATTTCATTTTGTTTTGTCTAGTTCCATTATTCGTTTCAGGTACAACATCCTTGGATATTTTTGGTAGCATTAAAGTTAAGAGGACGTAGGCCCTCCTTCTATTTTAAGCCCAAACACTTTTTCCCTTGCACCCAACCCGTACCCTTTTGGTCCTTTTTGCAACAATGGGGACATTGTCAATATTAAGTTTGGGGGGATGTGTTCAAAAAATATATACCTTCGAAAAATTGGGAGGTATGAAAAAAAAAGAAGAAAAAAATAGAGAAAATAAAACAAAACAAAAAAAATAGAAGAATCGGTCTTCGAAAAATCGGAAGACGAAAATAAAAAGCCCGGTTATCCAAAAGGGCAAGTTTTTTCCAAGAAATGGGTCACAAACTTTTTCCAAGTACTCAAAAGTGAATCGATGAGAACTTTTATTTCAAACCCTTTTGTAGTATAGGATAAGTTTGGGGGAGGGATACACGCTGTTATTGCCAAAAACACTAACCCTAAAGTCCTAATGATTAACGACAACACTACAAAGATTAAGCAAGAAAATTGTACATCCTCTTTACTAGAAGAATTTCCAACACCTTCTGTAAGTTTTTCGTTCTTGTTCATTTCTTTAGGTGTCTTTTTCTTTATTTTCTTTTACTTGAGGACAAGTAATACCTCAAGTTTGGGGGTGTGATAACTCTCAATTTGTGAGAGTTATTTGTTGTTCAATACCCCTATTTTATTGTGTCTTTGGTACCCATTTTGATCCTATCCTGTATTTTTGGTCCAAAATATGTTAAGAGGTGATGAAAGGTCAAGAATTTAATTATTTTCTAAAAAACCCATTACTGTTGGTAAACTGCCCACTTTCTGCTCACATTCTTCCTATGGCGTATTTTCCTCAAGACGGATTTGAACAAAATTCAAATATTGGCTCTCTTGGGTATTAATGGGATTTAATTCTGAATTCAGATCCGAAAATCTTGAGCTACTTGGAAGAATGGGTCTGGTTGAATTATAAAATGTCAATAAAGTAACCATACCATTATTTTATTGAAAAAACCTTCCTTACCTTTTCATTATTTTAATGGTTATGTAACTTTACCTTTCTCAACCTTTCATGAAAAAGTGACAAGACCATAAAAAGTAGACATGTGGTGATGGGAGGTCTTTACCCTTTGACTTTCTTCCTTTGGGTGAAGAGTTTGTCTGGTTATTACTTTTCCACTATATATTGAAGCTTTTCTCTCATTGGGAAGACATCCACTCTATCAACCATTAAGCTAAGTAACCTTGGAGTATTCTCTCAAGCTCTACAGCAGTAGAGCAAGTTTAATTTCTACTTGTAATTTTATTTTCGTACTTAGTCTTTAATTCTCGCAACTATGTATTGTATGCTCCCTGTGGGCAACAGTTTAAGTGTTATTTTCAGTTCAAGTATTTATTCTGCATTTTTCTTCTTCTGTTTCCTCTATGTTTTCTAATTTTATTATGAGCTAAGCACCCCTTTCGGTGTGGGTGTGAGTCAAACTTAAGAATTTGAAGGCGCACTTGGGTGTTGCCAATTTTATTGATTCTTAAGCTTGGTCATTTAAGTCGGGACTTAAGCTCAACRCAGATAARCTGATCACTTTGAAGTGTTAATATTAGATCCTTGATCCAGAGATGGGTGGATCTGAAATACGGCTTAGATGATGCACAAAGATTTGAGAGAGTCTTTGATAATCACGCATAGATGCGGGTTTTGCATGTTTTTAGCTAATGTTAAGATATTAGTCAAGTTTATACGACAATGAGTTGTGAGTATAAATCTTCAGGCTAGTGGAACTAGATATCTTTTTATCTATTAGCTAAATCGGCAAGTTTAAAGAATGATAAAATTGGACACTTTGTGGGCATTATGTGGGCACAGTATATAAGAATTCACTTTCGAGAGATCGAAGTTCTTATAGAAGTCCCATGAGTTCCTGACCAAACTGTCCCAACATCATTCTTAAGGGAAGCTTTCACCCATACCCATCTTTTAATATTAAAGGTTTATTTTGTATTTCTAAGCTTCGCACAATCAAAATTCAAATATTTTCTCAAACCGAAACATGTTCAAGAAGTTCATGAAAATCTCAGATTCTCAGTAAGTCCAGTCCCTGTGGAAACGATCTTGGTACTATACCACTTTATTACTTGAAGCGATCAGAGTGTCGGCGTGCACTTGCACCGCCACTTTGGAGGTTTTGTGCCTACTGTGTGCACACTTACGATTCGAGCGCATCAGCCACCTTAGTTTGTATGTTTTTAACCTTCGTATGATTTGTATTTGAAGGAGTCTCTCTCTCTCTCTCTCTATATATATATATATATATATACACATACACATACGATTTTGTTGTCTACTAACAACTTAAGTTGTCTATTGTAGAAAGGTGCATGACACCTTGAATCCACTACTGTTGAGCTTTTTTGGAGGATGCACTACACCAATTGGAAGGCCGTTTCGGGTGCGACCGGTCCGCCCATAGATCCTCCAATCTACATTTACCCGAAGTTGGCTAGAGCGACGATAAGTTCAATTTTTGTACTCGTGTTAGTTTGTTTTATATGACTGGTTAATTTTATAAGACAAATAGCTATTAATTAGTTTGGGCTGCCATTGTTGGGCAGAAGATAGACTTATATGATAGACTTGCATTATATTTGTTAAAAACTGGTAATGTATATGTTCATTTTACAGCTGAAATGGTAAATCGTAGGAGACATGTGCACATTTTAGGGAGGAGACATACGCCGACTCACGTTCCAATATCATTCCCCCTGATGACCCAAAGTTGTGGGAGCATAGTGGCGAAGGTATACTTCATATAGTATATAATATATGTATATTGTTGTTATTCATTTATCAACTAACATTGCTTATTGTTTGTCATATATTGAATAATTACAGGTAGATGACTTAAAATAGAAGCTTACGAGCTATGAGGATTCTCATGCTGGAGCTGAATAGAGAAATACGACAGCTTTGGAGCAACAACAGAAAGGGACACCTAACAAGCTAGCTAAGCAGAAGGGGCTAACTAACCGGTTTTTTGCATTTATGATGCAGTTCTAGGGTGGAAACCCTCCCCTCCCCTGTTATAGATAGGATGTATATTATTTTGAAAATTATTTTATAAAAAACAGATTCTATAATTTGCATTGTATTTTGGCAGGTTTAATTTTACAGCAAATACGCAATTTTCAATTATTTAAAGATATTAAAAATTACCGATGGATCACCAAAGGATTTCCGTCAGTAAATATAAATCAGACCATCAGTGATCCATTGCTCATCCGCTAGTGAAATTCGTCTGCTATCCACTGGTATTTGTAGCCACCCGTGATCTGTCGGTATCGTTGGCCATTGGTGATCCGCTGGTGTTGAGATTTATCGATGATTCGTTAGTGTCCCGAGGCCATCAGTGATCTCCAACAGTCAGTGATACCATTTTCCCACGACATTTATTTCTACCGATATATACGACTTTTAATGACAGATTAATGACGGATTTGTCATTGATGAAAGTCTCCTTAAATAAGAAGTTGAAGTTGGTTTCACGAGATAGACGGTTTAAAAATTGATTTCCCATAACATAAGAGAAAGCAAAATTAATTCTATTTTATGCAATTCACAATTTTTCGAGTATTGAACCATAACGGTCAACATAATAAAAAACGTTACTGCATTTCAATTTCATTTTAAACAAAAAAATATATTCATAATATTGTGTATATTTACAATATATTAAATATATAATTTTAGTTTAATATACATCAAATTATATATAATAAATCATTTATAGCGACAGAGAAAAAAAATGGGTGTGTCAAACATGCTGCTAGATAATGTGCCCAAAAGTTAAACGAATAGATTTTGTATATTAATTATTTTTACAAAAATTATATAATTAAAAATTTAAATGTTTTATTTTGTTTTCTAATTGATTTTTAGTATCAGAATCCAATACAAATGAAATATAATCCAAATTTAATCGTTTTCGTTTGAACGAATACAAATTGGAATCTTTAGTTCTAAACGAATGTTAATTAACTTCATATAAAATTAGAATTATTAATTAATTTTAGATATAATATACATGTGAGTAACAATCTTAACATATGATTTTATATGACTTTTTTAAATCTAATTATATAATTATTTCGTATTTATTTATTTCGTTTTATGTATTATTTTTATAATATAAAATGTTTTAATGTGTGTTTTTATTTAAACATTTAATTTTTCAAAAAAATAAATGTATATAAAACAATATATTAAATGATAGATTTAAACAAAAAGGAAAGTATGGTGTAAAAAAGTGAGTTACGTTGAAAAAATTATAAAAAAAGATCTGGATACTTGATCATCTTTAATCTCAAACTCATCTATGAATTGCTATTGATACGAGGATTGATCTGGTACATCTCATCTCAGTGCATCTCATCCCGATCTGCATCTAAGAGTGGAGATCATTTCTTATGTTTCTTAATGTAACTCTTTTTTTTACCGGAACCTAACCCTTTAAAGAAAACCATATAATTTGTCTTAAAATATGTTTTCGTGAACTTGTAGCCGTTCTCATTTAATTATTGCTATATAAAATAATTATTACTTCATTTATCTCAAATTAAGGCCTTGTTTGTTTTTTGATTTTTAGCTCGTATTACCACTCATGTCTGATTCGTTCAAACGTTTTGTAATTCAAATTATTTGTTTTTTAATTATTTTCAGAGCCTCTTATCACTTAATAGTGTCTGAATAATAAGAGATAAACTAGTATCTTAATTCTTCTGATTTTCCTTTTCTTTGATTCTCTTTGGCTATTGCTCTTTCTCCACCAGGGACATCAGCGTCCATTCATTACTCATGTGAAATGCACGCCCCCACCTTCTCTCTCTCTAGATCTCTATCTCTCTCTCTCTATGTGTGTGTGTATAATTTTTGTACGTATATCTTAGATTAGAAGACTAATGTGAAACAAGAACTTCTATCGACGATATATCCTCTATCAAAAGTATCAATATTTGCACAAACAAACTCACCGGCGGCATTCCGGATAATATCGGAAGTCTGAAAGGTATCCAAAAGGTTCTTACTGTTTTCATCTGTTAATTAATTGTTGAGATGAATTTTGGCAATGGAAATTTTATGAGAATCAAAAGAATTTTGCAAAATGTTTACACCTGATTTTACAAAAACAAACTATTGATTCAGATTTCAGATGTATGTCAATTTTTAAAAACAAACAGTTTTATAGATTTAAATAAGACTTCAGATTTCAGCGTCTCTTACAAAACAAACGCCACCTAAGTGTCTACTTTTTTATTTATATTTATTTTTAAATGTATTTTGGAAAATAAATAACCATATTCTCAAATTTATCCTTGATAAATATATAAATATTTAAGAGTTATAAAAAAACTAAATATAAATAAAGATATCATTCGGTTAACAAAAAATAAATAATTATATACAATATATTATTTTAATAGAAATAAAATATATAATAATTAATATGACAGGTGCCAAATAAAAGCATAGGGCCACCGATATCTAATGCGGAGATATGTCACTGCAAAATTGAAAGGGTAATAAATGGGACTCGCTTGTCTTATTCTACTTTCTTTTCTTTTTCATTTTCTTTTAAAAAAAGGCATGAATTTTTTTAATCAAATAAAATGAAGATGAAGAAATTTGAGGTTAATTAGAAGCTTAAAATGTTTAAGCATCTTAATAAAATAATTAGTAGGATTTAAATTTATAGAAATAAACCAAAAAAATCATATATAAAAATGTCACAATAATTTTATAAGACGTTTTAACAAATTTTCTAATATATGTTTAAAATAAAGTGTTGTAATACGAGTCAGTTCGATCCAATTGTTTTTTCTATCGTAAAAAAGGGTTATTGTAATCAACCTACAAGGTTAAAAAACCAACCCAACAAAATAAAGCGTAAAAAAGGGTTATTATCAGACGTTTTAATCTTACGTTTGATACCTCCTAACGATTTTTGTCCTTTATTTATATGTTTGTTAACTTTTTTGTTAAGTACAAATTAATGAGGGGTAATTTAGTATTTTACTTTACTTTTCAATTTATATTAAAACCCAAAAAAATATTATATTTATATTTGATATTTCTTTCTTCTTTTAAATACAAACAATAGGTTATATAAATCATTCTTTTTCTTGATTTATATTAACTGTGTTTCTTAAAATCATCTCGAAAACCCTAATCCTTTTTGGTTTTTCGAGTGAAAAGTTTATCTTTCAAACTTTTGTTCAAAATGTGCTTTCTAACATAACCTTGTGTATAATTCCATTTTTCTCTTCTCTTTCTACATAAATGGCTGCTGCTTCAAACGTACACTTTGGTATTGAAAAGTGTTTCTTCAAACCAAACAACCATGCTTCATTTTTGGAGATACCCGTAGACAAACCTCATTTTGAAGATGTTGCTTTTCCTAAAGAACTATGTGCTCGGATATGCTCTCACCTTCCAACCTGTCATGGTGAAATATATCTCGAGATAGTTTTTTTTTATTAACCTGGATATCCAACCCGCTATAGGTTTTTTTGATTAACCTAGATATCCAACCCACTATGCAAGCCGACTATCCCCTGCTTTGCAGATAGCCTGGAGTCATCGCATTTGAACCTCCGTGGCCACAAGGGGATTTTTATTCCTCCTTGGATTTGAACCTGGGATCTCCTGATACTTTTGACCTTTGGAGTCAAGCTCAAACCAATCAGGCACCACCCTTGTGGTTATCTTGAGATAGTTCTGGTACACTGTCGAGGTAAAGACCTTGAAGGACAAGAAAAGAGACTCCATCGTCAAGATCTTCTGTGAGATCAACAACATGACGGTGAATTTTCGTTACTCAACGATTCGCACTGCTTTATGGCTCCCGAAGGCAGTTCCCTACTATTGCGATCCAGACAGTGATCCTATCTTCAAATTTCTAGACTATATTCACTATGACTGTCCATTAAAGAAAGACTCTGATTCAGAGCTCAACAAGTCTTTGACCAAGATTGAGAAGAACCGGATGTCAGCGACGTGAAAATACTTGTTTTCTCATTTTATTTAATGCATGGGTGGGAAAATAGGAGGCCAAGACCAGGCAAGCAGGGTGGTGCTAAACATCATATGTTCAGTTTACAAAAATGTCAACATCAACTACGCTCAGCTTATCTTTGATGACTTGGCACTGAAGCTGAAAAAATGCCAATGAGAAAAGGTGGTTCCTTACACCAGGTTCCTGAACCGGATTCTAGCCAAAATTCTTCTTCTTCTTCTTCTTCTTCTTCTTCTTCTTCTTCTTCTTCTTCTTCTTCTTCTTCTTCTTCTTCTTCTTCTTCTTCTTCTTCTTCTTCTT
>NC_037543.1:12516418-12525895 GCF_001531365.2 Cynara cardunculus var. scolymus
TCTTCTTCTTCTTCTTCTTCTTCTTCTTCTTCTTCTTCTTCTTCTTCTTCTTCTTCTTCTTCTTCTTCTTCTTCTTCCTCTTCTTCTTCCTCTTCTTCTTCCTCTTCTTCTTCCTCTTCTTCTTCTTCCTCTTCTTCTTCTTCCTCCTCTTCTTCTTCTTCTTCTTCTTATTCTTCTTCTTCTTCGTCTCAATCACACGAGTTGATGTATCAATGGTGATTATCCCCACTATTGGTGAAGCTATCACCACAGGACCTGAGGATGCTCCTCTCGACTCCCCTCAGCAACATGTGACTGATCCTCTTGACAACGCATTTGAGACGCCCGGCCTCAGCGGTAATCATTTGGATACTTCTGAGGAACCCTAATGTATATAGCCTATGCTTTCAACTTTTCTCCTTATTACTAACCCTAAGCTCTCTCATGCTCAAACCTCTTCTCTCTCTACAGGTTCTATGGCTACTAAACCCCCAATCACTGACACTAATGCCTATGATATGGCTGGGGATGTCAAGCTCTTTTTCCATGTTGTTGTGACCGTCCTTAACAAGATGGACGAAGTTCAATCAGGAATGCCCTTCAAGGAAGACTTGGCTCACGACCTCTCTACTGTCCAAGCTGAGGTTCGTGAAGTCAAAAGGCGAGCTAAACTTCATGAAGATGGGAATCCAACACAACTCCGAAGCTATAGCTTCTTTCTCCAGCAAGGCTGAGGATGTTCAGGCTCAGCTTACCAAGAATGGTCAGTTACTTGAACGGATTTTCTAGACTCTATAACAACCAGCACCTATCCTTGAACCCTCCTTCAGTAAGTTATTGCCTCCATGAAACAGTCGTTGCACAACCTGGTTTCACACCTCCCTCTCTCCGTTGATGATGACAAAGAGGGGGATGAAGCCCTTGAAAAGGATGCTGATGTCGTGGTTAGAACTGACCATGAAGACTTTTCTCCTTCCACCTCTGCATTTTCAAATGCTGGTGAAGGTGAGGAGGATAAAGATGATGATGAGGATCCTGAGCTCAAAATCCCAGATGCAAGTACTGACCTTGGTGATTAAGATGACGACGACGATGATGATGATGATTATTTCTCTGTCCAACTCATACCAGGACAGTCTGTTAAAGAAATCTCCTTCAGGAAACCTGCTTCCCAAGGGGTGAGATCCTTACACCAGCACTCCTACTCTGGCAAAGGGAAAGGAGTTGTTGAAGATAACTTTTCCCTACTTCTTGGGGCACTCAGCCAATCTGAGGATGCAAACACTTCAACAACGTTTGTACCCTCCACCTCAGAAGCTGAACATTCTTTTTCTTTACCTCTATATCTCTCTGCAACATCTACCCTCAATCTCTCAACCCATCTTCCTTCTTTTGAAATCCTTGAGGGTGATGAAGGTGAAGATGAAGCCTGCAACCTCATTCCCAGAAAGTTGTCAAGACAACCTGTGTGTTCAAAGGTTAAAGAAGACTTGAGGATGACTCAACTTATAAGTCAACTTGACCAATCTAGAGTAAAAATTCATCTTCGTGCCTATGGATGTGGTGAGTTCGATTTTCTCTCTGAAGCTGAACGCGACCTCAAAGCTGAACAAGAGCTTAAGCAACATCAGCAGCAACTGAAATATAGCCTAGAGTTAGCCAAGACTCTAGCTGATCAAGCTTATGCAGAAGGGATGTTCACGCAAAATGATCCTCTCAGTGCTCAAGCCCTAATCCTGGATGAAGCTAAACAGAAAAAACAAAAGGTACTGAAGCTGAAGGATAATGATCTGAATTGGTGCAAAGAAAGGATAGAAACAAGAACGAGCCCTCACAAAATTTCAAACGTCACAATCAATGGATGAATGAAAGATGGTGGACTTATGGTTTTTATGGTCATCTTCCGAGAGAATAATGATGTTGTCACTGAGTATCCTTCCTTTCTCAGTTAGTATGGTTTCTATGAATGGCTCGAAATTTGACAGCTAATTCAAAAGTCCAAATCTAAGCATAAGGCTTATATTAAAGTAAATTTTCACAATGAACTCTATCATTGAAAAAGATCCCAAAATAGCTAAAAGGGACATGTATTTTACTAGTATCTTTTTCTCACTGTAATACCTAAACAATTTTCTCTATGTTGCTTTGTCATCATCAAATAGGGGGAGATTATTGATCCTCTCTTTCAATGTTTTGATGATGATCCTTTTATCTTATGAAAAGTACGTTATCTTTATTCAGCTTCATCGATCATCACTGAGTCTGTTGAACAAATATTGTATCTCTCAAGAGACAAGTATTCTTTAAGAAGACAAAACTCACACCACAAGAACCTTCAATAATATCGAAGATAAAGCTGAAGACAGAGACAAGCAGTTCGTGATCTGATACAGTTTCAGTGATAACAAGCATGTCTACAAATGCGTGAAATCTACTCAAGATTCAACATAAACTAAAGAAACCTTGGTATTATTTCAGTATCAGCGATCAAATGAATCTTGTTGATCAAGATTAGTTTTTGTCTTATTCTTTTACACACAAAGGACAAACCCATACTTGTCAAAGTAAGGCACTCATACGGAGTCACTCTATTGTGTCCAAACGTGCTTATCTACTTTGTGAAATACTACTATTCATGTATGAAAAAAGCCTGTATATCTGAAGAAGAAGGACAAGCTCACCTCAAGCTTGCCACGTGCCTTGTACTGTTGGACTTGCATTTGATGTAATGGGTATAAATAGCTGAGAAACTCCTCCTTCTTAGAAACCAAGCATATACCTTGAAGTAAAATTCTACCCAAGAAGATACTTCCCTACAAGCACAAACTTCTTAACATTTCAAAGTTATCTTTACTTCAATTGAAGAACACCAACTAAGCTCTTCCTCTAGCGAAGTTTTTGTTTCTTCTTTTTGCAAGTCTCTCTTTTCTTGTGTGTTTCTTAGATTGTTTTATATAAGTTTTGTATCTTATCTTATTCCTTAAACAGTCTGTAAATTATGTATTGATGTGATTTATCAATAAATGTTTTTAAAAAGTGAACACTTCTGTGTGTTTGTATTCATCCCCCCTCTACAAACTGTTACTTTTAAACTCTTGTAGATCCGTTTGGGATCAACAAAGAGAGGTCAAACTTCTTACAAGCATTGAGATCTAGTTACTTTATGCATCCTTTCACTTTAAGTCTTTGAACTTTTAGTTACTGTTTCATTGCTATAATAACCTTAGCATTTTCAGCTCTCTACATTTTTACACCGTTACTTTCATGCTACTTACTTTCAAGTCTTTTACATACATTTTAGTATTCTAGGGCTAAACACATTAGCTTGGGTGTGAATGAAGGTTAGAAGAATAAGCCATGTGCTCATGGATAATTTCTTTTGTCATAGTGATCTACTCTACTATTCACTTTTGGGTTTGATATTTCATCTAGTAATATTTGACAAATTAACACATATTATGTTATTTAGATGAGTTAAACTTAAAAACAACACAAATATTCTAAAAATAATGTTATATAGACTATAAAGAACTACAACAACTTTCCTAGGTTTCAAAACTATATGGAAAGAAGGGTAAGATCAACACTACGCTTGGAATTGTATTCATCTTGAGTACTGCCAATAAGAGATCTAATATACACTTAGAAAGAAGACTATTCAATCCAATAGTGTATGTTGAGAATTATTGTTGCAACAACTTGTTATGTTATAATAAGATTCTATCGCACTCTAACGTTGAAAATCCAACCTGATCTTGCACCCTTGGATTTATTTTAATTATTGTTACATCTAAGTAGTTGATTAATCGATTGTTGGGATAAAAATGTTGTATTCAAGTCTTGTGCTTAAAGTGTTTTACATTGCTTTGTACTATAGTCTTAATGTTTTGTAGTTAGTTTTGTTCCCTTGTAATATTGTAGTATAAATAGGTGTCTTAATTAGTTTTGTTAGTTAACCTTTTATCATTTCATACGTGAGATCTTTAAAAGAGAAAACCTGTTAAGAGAAGACATATGTGAGATCAAGAACTTGTACTCAATTCTTACATCATTGATATGCCGACATACTTGAATGATCTTTGTGTTCTTGATCTTGATTAATGTGTATTTGTGACTTGAATCTGGGCTAACAGAATTCTTGGTGACTTCCTTCGAATTCATCATCTGAAATATCATTTTAAGATTGACTTGTTATCTCTTGCTTTCAAAATCCCTATGGATTGATAACTTGGTATTTTTACCATTATTACTTGATTTAGATGACATTGGTTGAATATATATATACTTGCATGATCTTTCAATTGCTATAGGCATTTAGGGTTATATTTTTTGACGATCAGGATGTTATTAGAAACTAATGTGATTATGGTTCATGATGCAGGTAGCAATGAATATGTGATTGTGTAAACTAATGGCATCTAAAGGTTGCAACAAAAATAATATATCAAGTTAGAATTCAAAGATCTCATTTTAATATCATTCTTATTGTGTTTTGAGTCCCTTTAAATCAATGTCATAAGGACTCTCGAGGGAGCCAATCGGGGAGAAAGATGCTTTGGGGGTGTTGCATTTAACGAAATAAAGGTTGGGTTAATGACTATTCTCATATTTCATGTGTAAGTTACATTAAACAAATTCTTTTTCTTGTCTTCACTCGTTTATACATCATGAATATATACATACACACATATAGTCACGTTTATACAAGAACAGTGACCAAATAAAAGAATTCAAATGACTGAATCACATGTAATTTTACACTAAAACCACGTGTAAAATGATCACATATGATTTACGCAACTTTGACCACGACCTGAGGTTATTTGGTCTTTTTCTTATTCTCTTATTTTCGCCATGTTCCCGTTTTATCCTCTCTCTCTTAACTGGTCACCCTTACGTTGACCGTGTTATGTAATTTCATGTGATGTGATTTGACCGTTTTCTTGTTCCCTTATTTTGATCTTGTTCTCGTTTGATTCTCTCCCCCCTCTCTCTCTTTCTATAGACACACACACACACACACACACACACACACACACATATATATATATATATATACTGTAAGATCCTAAAAACTGGAAAAGAACGACTAACTAAAAAATTTGTAATACATCAATAAATTACAAACCAAACCTTTCACAAAGTCTAGGTTGGAGGTGGATGTTACTAACAACAATAAAGTCTCTATCTCCTAAATGATACAGAGAAACGTCCCAACAAGCTAAGTTTTTAACAAGCCCCTAATTACCACCCAACTCTTCTCAAGTATTACTAGTACCGCCCTACAAAGACTTGATGCATATCCCGACAAGAAAACGTGTTAGACGTAAAGCATAGTGAGTGCAAGTAGTTTTCATCTTTAATATAAAACGACAAAACTAAAATAGTGCTATTTAGATCACGACTTTTTTAATTGAAACATATTTATCATAAAAGTAAAACATCTTTCCAAAGCCCACTATTTTCATGATGAAAACTCATTAATCAAAACACTCATTTGATTATGAAACCCAAACCCAAATTCCCACCCAAAATATGATTGCATCATAATATTCAATACCGTAACATGGGTAAAACGCAATTATCAAAACACAATAATATGGATAAGACTCGATATCTAAAGTATCGCAAACATGGATAAACTCAAAACCCAAAACATCAACTCATGGCTAACACTCCATAGCCAAAACAACACCAAAAATATGGATACGCTCAATACCCAAAACAACACCTTTTAGTGACGGGGGAGACCCATTGCCAATGAATATGGAAAAAAAAAAAACAAAGTAATTCATACATCAACCTTAGCAAGTAGCACCTCAAAATTCAATTGACCTTAGTGCCTACTTATTCGAGATTCACTTTAAGGCTCATGTCCTTGGTGCTTATTCTATTAGTAGCACCTCAAGGATCATGGTTCTTAGTATCTACGACTCTATGTAGCACCTCAAGACTCAATAATCTTAGTGTCTACTCTTTAGAGTTTCACTTTATTGCTTATGACTTTAGTGCCTGACTCTCCAGACAACACCTCAAGGCTTAAGTCCTTGGTGCCTACTTGACTAGGCCAAAGCCTCAAAACAAGGATCCCGTAGTTCGATTCATTTGAGTTCACCTCCGTAAGAATACGACAGTCACAATGTCTGCTCAAGCATTGACCCTAAGTAGGAATCTCAAAACTCCTTACTTACCAAATATGACTAACTCTTATGCCTACGGATCCAATGAATTACATTTTAAATCAACATGCCTCCAAATGAATGATCAACGCATTCAAAACATGTAATTTCAAACGAATATGCAATAAATCAAAACCAAGTCTAAAGCTCAACATGGCGCAATTCAAACCGGAAAAATGTCCCAAAGAATCATTTAAGCCCAAAAGTCAACCAATAAACTCCACAACTTACTTGACTGCTCAATAAAAGCAACATAAGTAATAAAATACAGTTAACCGACGTTTATGTAAGCACATGCTCCAAAAGTATGAGTAACTTAAAAGTCCATATTTTATTGGGACAAATCATTTTCCAAGTGAGATCATACCATTTATATTTCCAAATGCCTCATAACCCAATAATATGCATTTTCCAATCGGCTTATAAAACCAAATACACTAAAAGTATATTAACGTCAAAAAATATTCGTTTATTCCATAAATCATCAAAAGAACATTTTTATGATTTATTTATCAAAATGTCCAAAACCCCAAATATAGGCATTTCACAAGATATATAAACTAAATGTACCAAAGATGCAAATCTCATCAAATAATCAACATATTTGATGAATATCAAGGAAATATCTTAAGACTTCAAAATGTAAATAGTTTTTACAAAGTAACTTGAATTCATCTTTCTGGTTTATGTTAAACCTAGATTTCAAACCCAAAATTTTAGCTTCCAAAAATGGAGGAAGTTTGAGCTCCCCAAGCAAAGCTCCCCAAAAATCATCTCAAGGTCACTCAAACCAAAAGATGCAATATCAACACAAGGTTCAAATCCACCAAAAACCCCAACTCAAAAGGGCTTGCCTCTTCAAACTTGAATGATCCAAACTAAATCCTTATGTAGAGCTTTTCAATCTTCAAACCACACTTGAAGAGCTCCAAAAATCGACTACCCAGATCCAATAAAACCATCATAAAGAAGGAAAAAGGTTGAGGTGCAAGAATGGCGAAGCCCTTAGCATTTAAGAATGAGATGTGAGAAAGTTGCCTTTAATAAACACACTTGAAATCACTAAGATATGCTTCCTAAGACCCAATATTGGACTTAGATCTCCAAAATACTCCAACTTGAGAGAAAATGGTGAAAGAGAAGGGTTGAGGTGAAGAAATGAGGAAGAAAACCCCAAGCTAGACCTTTTCAGACTTGACCAGGCCTTAATATGACTTTTCGTGCTGTTTAAATCGCGCAGAAAGTCTCCTGGATTTTCGATCATTAATTTTCCGACCATTTTCCGACCGTTTCTTGACTGTTTATTTTTACTAGTAACAATTGAATTTCGGTGTTACACACACACACACACACACACATATATATATATATATATATATATATATATATAGGAAAAGATCTAGTGGGAACCCTGAAAAACCATTCAAACTGTTGGTTGAGATGATCCAGTGGATGTGGTTAAAAAGATAGTTATAACAATCTTCTTAATGAAAAAAATATTTGTCTCTATTTTTTAAATCGAAAATTGGCGATATATAAGAAAAATGTGAGCAAAACAAATAACGCAAAAAAAACAATCACTTTATTATCTAGAATTTGATATCTATTTTGATCTATTTTTCCATGTAGATCAACAAACATTCTGTGACATCCGTCATTCTTGGAGCATCATGTTAACACCTACAAAGGGTACCTATATTTAGAGCTATATTTATTTAGGATCTAGTCATGATTAATTGAAATTCATCTGGCTTAGTTCCCAAAATATAGTTTAGTGAACCTTGTTTCGACAAGTAGCGGATGGAGTTAACTTATGTAATGCCAAATATATTAAAAATGCTCCAAATATAATAAAGTTGATATTATAAGTCCAAATTAAAATACAAAAGTCTCATTTGAATGTCCAAATAATTTTACCAAAAAGGTGGAGATTTGATTTAATAATGTTATCATATATCAATGTTTGGCAAATTGTAGTTTAGATATAAAGTTAAATGGGCCTTAAATTATTTAAAAGAAAAATAATTTTTAAATGGACTTGGGCCTTTAAGGCCGGCTCATTTCCTTCCTTAAATCCCACATATAAATACCTCTTATCTTTTGAAAACTCTCATTTTTCACCTCCCATCTTGCATAAACTTTTCTTCTCAAAAAAAAAAATCTCTCTCTAAACCGTACCCTTCCGGCCGATTTCATCTTCCAACAACATTAAGAATCTAATCCATCTTGAGGATTATTCAAGATTTCATTCAAAAGGTAAGGGACTAGTTTCATTATTCTCGTTCTTCGTATTTTCCTACACTTTTCTCCTCAATATTTTTAAACAACTTTCTGGAGAGTCTAATGTGTGGGAGATTATACATCAATGACATGGAAATGTCTTCAAACTGATGGTAATCTATGATTTGCAAACAATTAGAACTCAAGAAAAGTTGGTAAAGGTACTTGCATGCGGATTTTTGGCCATAAAGTTAAGTTTTGAATCTTCAAGTTCTTGATGCATATTTATCGTGCGAAAATAGCATCACTTACAGAATCCTGCATGCACCTTAAATCGGTTTTATTCTGTAAAAACTCGTTAAAAATAGGTGAATCTTCTTTTGAAGTTAGCTTAATGTGTTAGCTTTAATATAAATTTTCAATATTTGGAAAAAAGATGAGTTTAGACCCCCCAAATGGCCGTCACTCGAAGAGTGTGCAATCTGTTTTGGGGGCTGTGTCACTCTTAGGGGTAGGGTAATGATGATTACCTTAAACCTATCTTTAGTTCTTGATTTGGGAAAAGTCTGTTTAACTCCCTTTTATGGTAGATATAAAATTTGGACATAAAAAAAGTTGTGGAAGGTTCCTTTTTGGCAATAATTTATGAGACTAAAATGTCAGATTTAGAATTTATATTGTTCCAAAAGGCAGCTTTTTGGCGCAAAGGATTTAATTATAAAATATACATTTTTGGGCTATTTTTAGAGCAATTAACAAAAATATCAATTTTAAATCATAAAACCCATTGGCATTACATAAGATATAACTTGACTTTATCTCTGTCGAGAACCCATAGGTAATCTAATTTCTGGTCATTGGACTGTTTAGGAAGGTTAGGGCAGAATGTTCAGCACTTGAGACGTCATCAAATCCTTGGATATTCATCGGCTAACTAGTGAGTTTTCACGGCCTCACTTTTAATGCTTTTTGTTTATTTAAACTGGGGGAAAAGCATAAAGTTATGCAAACTATACTGTTAAATTATAAAATCATGGGACTAAAGAACTGTTTAGTCGATGCTTTGTTTAAAACCTTTGAACTAAAGAACTGTTTAGTC
>NC_037543.1:12526435-12528255 GCF_001531365.2 Cynara cardunculus var. scolymus
CCAACTCTTTGTAGTTGACTTGTTTTATGTTTCGTGCTTTTCAGGTTTTAAGTAAGTATTGAAGTTTGTGGAGCATATTTGTGGCGATACCGATTAAGTTCATTGCTGATGTTTTTGTAAAGAAGTTTCCTATTCCATCTTGGTTACGGATGTTAAATTGAACTTCTTGTAAAACTTGAATGATGTTATTTATTTTTTGTTGCTGTGACTCGCTTACCTGTTACACCTCGTGTTTCCGCTTTAGCGGGGTGTGACACATTCTTCACACTGATCTAGAGTTTATACAACAAGTGTTGGGTAAAATATTGGTGTATGTTCGATGATTATCTAGTGTCCGAAGCATTAGGAGCGACTCTTAGTGACACGACGACGACTCTTCAGACTGATTGAGTCACATTGAGATGTCTGTTAGACTTGTCTCGATAGAGTCTGAGCTTGCTTAGATTAAGGCCGAAAAGGCTAAGCTGTGTCAAATAATGAAGTCGTTTGCATCCAAACAACCACTTTAGAATTTTTTAGAGTCACTAAATGTTCAGGATCATGGTTCTGAGACCTGAGATCTTGGAATGTTGTAATATGATTATGGATGTCTTTTATAGGTTTTTACTTAGGTATGGATTGTTGAACAACGTTAGAGTTTGTTCTAAAAAATTCTTGCCTTTTATATGACAAATATATAAACCACAAACATAGTAGATAGATTTAGCTACTCTTATATTGAAAAGGGTTTTTTTTTGACAAATAATATTTTTTGATAAAAATAAATATTTATTTGTATAAATTTCTATATACTATCTTTTATAAATAAAAGGGGAAAATGCACAAAATAACAATCTACTGTAACACTCCATATCATACATTGCATGTAACATATACTTCATACATCAGAAATACATGTTGATACCCCACATAGGTCCCTTAGTACAAGAATCTACCAGTATTGAATACATGGTCCAAAAACTCAAAATACTATTCTTGTACTAATCAAGTTTCATCTACCAAAACTATACATATCATCAGCAAATCTTCATGTACATATATATACATAGGGAATTATCACATTTTTCCCTTCTCCTTACCATCTGCACCTCCTGCAACACATATTTAAAATCACAAAACGAGGATTAGACCGAAAGGTCTAGTGAGTTCCCTTTTTATGTTATTGCAGGGTGATAATCACCAAAACTTTTACGTAAAAAAACTCTTCATATATATAACAAATATATGAACAAGTAAGAACATAATACCAGTACCATTCGCTTTCCAAGCCAAATTTTCTGCTTGCAAACAATACATCAAACCCAAACAGGTTTGCACTAACTAGGTTATCATACTGCCATTTTTAAACCTTTTTAATTAAACAATGTTTATTCAAAGTCTCAGGCCAAACCTGTTATTTTCTTCTCAATAGCATCCAGACTATGATTTCCAATAAGAACCCTGATCCTAAATCTTTAAATCACAAAGAAATAAAGATTTCAGACCACGGTAATCTTAAAAGATATGATAGTAAGAGTTATATTACATCACACACATACAAATGTTACTCCTATATCTAAATGTACACCTCTCCTGTAATAACCAGATCCTGGTTATTACCCAAGGTATTTAATATGTGATTATTTAATTAATTGATTGCATGGTAGCATGATAATTTGATACATGTTGATATGAAAATTTTGTGCATATGATATGTGTTTATGTGTATGCATGAAAAGGTATGCATGTGTGTGCATAAGTGTATATGTGGTATGTATACATACACGTGGCTATGTGAGTTAGCCGACTTTCCATTTTGGGAAAGTATAAAAGAGGCTTCA
>NC_037543.1:12528801-12530322 GCF_001531365.2 Cynara cardunculus var. scolymus
TTACTCTTTAGAAAAGCTAGCGCAGATTTACATTAAAGAGATTGTTACTAGACACGGTGTTCCCTTGTCTATTATCTCTGATAGAGACAGTCGGTTTACTTCAAAATTATGGGGAGGATTACAGAAAGCTCTAGGGTCCGAAATTCGAYTAAGTACAGCTTATCATCCACAGACTGATGGACAGAGTGAAAGGACTATTCAAACTCTTGAAGATATGTTGAGAAGTTGTATTATTGACTTTGGAGGATCATGGGAAGATCACTTACCATTAATAGAGTTTGCATATAACAACAGTTATCATTCCAGTATCCAAGCGGCACCATATGAAGTATTGTATGGACGTAAATGTTGAAGGCCGTTGTGCTGGAATGAAGTGGGTGAGAAACAGCTAACAGGTCCTGAAATTGTTCAAGAAACTTTCGAAAAGATTGAACAGATCCGCAAAAGAATCAAAACAGCACAGGATCGCCAGAAAAGTTATGCAGATAATCGTCGAAAATCCACTGAATTTGATATAGGCGATTTTGTAATGTTAAAAGTTTCGCCATGGAAGGGTCTTATCAGATTCGGGAAGAAAGGAAAGCTCAGTCCAAGGTATGTCGGGCCATTCAGAATTTGTAAGCGAATTGGACCAGTAGCATATCAGTTAGAGCTACCAGAAGAATTGAATCGGATTCATAACACTTTTCATGTATCGAATCTGCAGAAATGTTTAGCTGATCCGAATTTAGCTGTACCTTTGCCAGAGATTCAATTAGACAGTAAATTAAATTTTGTAGAGACACCAGAAGCTGTGGTAGACAGAAAGATCAAGGTGTTGAGAAACAAAGAGATATGTCTGGTTAAAGTACAGTGGAAGTTTCACAAAGGACCGGAGACGACCTGGGAGTTGGAATCAAAGATGAGATTAGAATACCCGTGGCTTTTTGATTAAGGGAATTCTAGGACGGAATTCTCTTGAGGGGTGGATAATGTAATAACCGGATCCTGGTTATTACCCATGGTATTTAATACGTGATTATTTGATTAATTGATTGCATGGTAGCATGATAATTTGATACATGTTGATATGAAAATTTTRTGCATATGATATGTGTTTATGTGTATGCATGAAAAGGTATGCATGTRTGTGCATAAGTGTATATGTGGTATGTATACATACACGTGGCTATGTGAGTTAGCCGACTTTCCATTTTGGGAAAGTATAAAAGAGGCTTCACCTCTTCATTTTGATGTTTCCCTGCTATTTTGAGAGGAATTGAGAGGTTTAAAAGAGTRTTGTTCGGTTTACAAAAAGAAGGTGATTTCAAGTTGATTGCAAGTGTCAAGTTTCAAAAGGGATCGATTTCTAGCAATTTAGTTTCAAAAGCTTTACAAGGTGAGTGGTTTCTAAACTTTTTGTATAAAATTCTTCTGGTTTTATTTGCATGCTTCGTATTGTTATTCTTTAGAAAGAAACCTTGATTATTTTGTCTAAGTGTTTATCCTGACAAAGCTTGAGAGGTTTATTGTCCGGATTAG
>NC_037543.1:12531185-12534062 GCF_001531365.2 Cynara cardunculus var. scolymus
TATGTATTGCAGGACATGTGGAAGGTAAGGGAAAGGAAAAGATGTAATGTTTTTCTTACATGCATTTTGGTTGAAAAATTGCTTTTGATGCACAGTTTTGATGATTAGTACAAGATTGTATTTTGAAATTTTGGACCTTGTATTTGGTCATGATAGTTTCTTGTACTATGGGACCAGATGTGTATAAATATGTATTTCTTTGATACGAAATGTGTTACATGCAATGTGTGGGTTGGGGCGTTACATCTCCTTGATATGTCATCCTTATCCCATGGTACACCTCTCCTTGATATGTCACCCTTATTTCCCCATCAAAACATTTCACAAAACAATTCCATGTAAAATAGACAGCAGTCAATGGAATAATATTAGTTCAAAATCATCTTTATCAAAATTCCCATTTCTTGTTAAAAGAATCAATAAGATGTTAAATCAACACATAATCTGGTCAAGACCTTAGCCGGATTACAAATTCGGACAACACTTCACATTGTGTCCGATTTAATACTTGGAGTAGTTCTCAACACTTTGTCCGGATTACTAATCCGGACAACACTATTCCAAACTTGTCCGATTTAGAAATAAACTGGTCACCTTTAATCGTATTCATACTTCTCCGATCAATGTATTTAAGCGATTTATAAAGTTCAAATCTCACCAACTCTTTATATCTACAACACTATGTGCGATTGAAACTAAACCGGTCAACAATTGTCCGATTTAAGACCAAACCGCCCAACCCTTTGTCCGGTTTAACCCTAAGCCGCTCAACACTTGTCCGGTTTATCTTAGTCCGGATAACACATCCGATTTAACCCAATTCAATCAAAATTATCAATTGACAAATAACCATTTCAAACTTCAATTTAAACATACAATTTGAAGTGTTTTAAATACCTTTAACCACTCACCTTCAAAATCTTTTAGAATTAAGGTTGGGCACCCCTTGAATCCACTTGATTCAAATCAACAGCAATCCGGTCAAACCTCTCTCTTCTTAAATCGCACATTATTCTTAATTTTGGCAAGAAAATACAAAATGGAGGTTAGCCCTCCTTTTATACTCTTCCCTGAAAAAAGAAAGTCGGCTATTCACAGCCTTCCTCTCCCCTTCCCCACATGTGTGCATACATACCCCATACATATACACACACAAATTCATACACCCAATTCATGCATGTATAATTGTGTACATAAGTCATGCATACACACACACACACACACACACACATATATATATATATATATATATATATTAGATGCATTTCACATTGTGCATATAATTCCTATTCATAAAATTCTCATACTAACATGATCAAATATAGCAATTTAATTATGCTGTCACATAATTACTTAACAGGTAATCACATATTAATTACCTCGGGTGATAACTAGAATCCGGTTATCACATCTACTTTCATAAATTTCTTTATTATAGTATTGTAATTTCAGTTTTTCTTATTACAACAATATACTTCCATACTATTCTTTATTAAGACATTGTACTTTGAAAAATTTACCCATTATAGAATTGGGTAAACTTTTGATTTAAATTTACCCATTATACCAGTTTTCCATGCCACCTCATTGTCCACGTAGGCTGTCCACATACACTATAGTGATTTGACTTTCTTATTACATAATTGTACTTTCAAAATTATTTTATCATAGCATCAACTAGTTCTTATTAAATACTGTATTTTTAATTTTAATATTTAGATGTTTTACATGTTATTTAATAAATATATTAAATAAATTAAAAATATTCTAAATTATTCATTAATATACCAATATCAATAAAACTAGTATAACACAACTTATCTCACTAATATTTTTTAAAAAATATGTGTTTTTTGAAGAAAAAAAATATAAGAATTGTTTCTTTTTTACCCAAAATATTATATTTTAAAGAATATATTATATTTGTTCAAAAACTTTTACTTGACGTATAAATATATTAAATTAATTAGATTTTTTTAATTATTTATTAATGTAACAATATTAAAAAACTGTAGATCCCAATTTATTTCGTTAACATTTTAAAGAAAACTTTAAAATATATGTATTTATTTGAACAACATAAAATAAGAAGTTTTACATAATATATCTCAAAAATAATGTTTCATACTTATTTAAGAAATATTTTACTGTAGAATATTTAATTTGCTTGCAACTTAATAAGAAAAAGTAAAGAAAAAATTAAATGTTTTTTTAGATCATGACAATGAAAAATGAAAATCACATAATAATAATTTGAAATATGTTTTTTAATTTTATTTTAGTTAAGTCATCAAAATGATGTGTCATCCACATCACCTTATCAAAGACACACAAGCAAAAAAAAAAGTCAAGGGATTAACCGGTTTAAAAGGTAACATGAGCAATGAGTAAATTTTTTAAAGTACGATGTCTTAATAAAAAATAATTTGAAAGTACATTGCTGTAATAAAGAAAAATAAAAGTAAAATGCTATAATAAGAAAATTTATAAAAGTATGTTGCTATTTCATGCATTTAACCCTAAATAAAAATATAAAGGGAAAAGTTTAAAAAAAACCCAATGGACTTTAGTGTTTGGAATGATTAAGTCATTGGACAATTTTTTGAAACAAACAAGCCCTTGGACATTCCAAAACATGTTAAATAACTCCTTGGACAATTTTTTGGAACAAATAAGTCATTGAACATTCCAAAACATGTTAAATAACTCATTGGACAATTTAAAACATGTTAAATAACTCATTGGACAATTTTTTGGAACAAATAAGTCCTTGGACAATTCAAAACATGTTAAATAACTCCTTGGACTTTTCTAAAACCTGTTGGATACATTCTTATGACTTGTACAACTAATTAATGTGGTAAAATAGTGAAAAAA
>NC_037543.1:12536467-12539149 GCF_001531365.2 Cynara cardunculus var. scolymus
TGTAATTTGTTAAAATAAAAATGTATTTTTTAAACATGTTATAATTGATATATAATTATGTGTTAATTTGATAAGAGTGTAAAATGAAAATTTTAAAAGGAAAGGATATAAAATAAATTAATTATCTAATTACAGGGGTATGAAATGTAAATTTAAAATTAAAATTTTAAAAAATTCCGTGAATGTGAGGTTGTGAGTGAGGGAAAGATGTGAGAAGGAGGGGGTGGGAAGTGATCGTAAGGGGGTGGGGATATCAACCCCCTAAAGATATATTAAGCTGTTAAATTGATAATAATACTTAATAAATACATTTCTGAAACAACAAATTTGTAATCATTACACAATAAACAAGCCTTAAATGTACAATTTGTAATTTATCCCAAAAAAGCAATGGCTTCTGTTATGAAAAAGTAATAGACTCAGAAAAAATGTGGGCAATAGCATGGGCGAAGTGACGTCAGCTGTTTTGGAGGCATTTTGGATGTGGAGCCACCAAATTCAATGCAGAGATCATTGCTGCAAAACTAATTGATGCAATCAATGAGTGGCTTCTTTTGGAGTCTACTCACATGAATTTATTTTTTAGTCATATTTTGATGACCATTATTAAAAATATTACTATTTTCGTTAATGTCATATCCTTAATGTACGGATGGGCTTTTTTAAAGAATATAATAGTCTCTGGAATATTGTTGAAATATTACTGTTCCTTCACGTACAAATGGGCTTTTCAAAAATGGAATCTGAAATATTATTGATGTCAGATATTAGGGTTTGGAACTGATTCAAAGGTACTTGGCTTGAATGAACACATTCTTAACTTCTTATCTGCACAACCTGTAGATAAAAGCATCACTAAGCCGATAACACTTACAAGAATGTGTTTAATTAATATTTAACCTATTAAGTTTGAGTTAGAAAACTTTGTTGGTCCATTTCAACCATGGAGATAAGAGGAGATGATAACATAGATGGTTGCTAAGAGTTGTAAACTCGGTAAGTGTTTACTAGGTAAGACACTTGATTCTTACTATGTCTTTTACTATGTAAGATTTCAAGTCCTTTCCATACTCGAAAGGTAAGGTAATTGATATTATCAAGCGCTTACCCGATAAGTGCTTTATACACGACTACTAAGTTTTCTAAAATAACCATTTTAAAAATGGTAAATAATATAAAAAGTTTTGAAGTTAGTTTCTCAAAATTTAAATAATATCAAAAATATTTCTAAGTTTGATGCAATTTATTTTTAGGATAATAAGATTTATACACATATATATATAATATATATATATATATATATATATAGCTAAAATGTGATTAAAAACTCACATCGAAACACCCCAAAGGCCCTTTTGTACTTTTCAGCTTTTCTTTTTCCCTTTATAGAACAAGATGGTTTCATCTTCCTTTTTTTCATTTAAAAAAAATCAAATAATTTATTAAATTAAAAACAAATACCTACTATAAATAGAAAATATATATATATATATATATATATATATATATATGATTGGATTCGGGTGAATAAAAGAGTTAAACTGATACGTATAAAAAGAGATTTTCATCATTGGATGCACATTAGGATGAAATGAACTGAGATAAGATGCACCACATCAATCACCGTATCAAACAATTCATGGGTGAGTTTAAAATTAAAGGTGATCAATAGTCCAGATTCTTTCTTACGCTTCTCACTTTAACTCTCATTCTCACGTGATCATTCTCACACACACATACACACACACACATATACATATATATATATATATATATATAGCCAAAGATTATTTTAAAAAGTAAAGAAGTGATCATAGCCCTTCATACAGTCAAGATCGGATTTGACTGGTCAATGATTGCGACTTTGACTGGTCTAGAATTACGGCTTTAATTGGTCAAAAATTACGGCTATAAGAGAATTAGATGGGTAAATGGCAAATGGGTTCATAATGAACCTATATAATTCACATATAACTATTTTAACCGATTCACATATAAATTCTTGTGATTCACATATGAACTTATTAACTAATTCACATATGAACCTGTTAATTCATATATGAATCAGTTAAATAGTTCACATGTGAATTAGTTAGCGGGTTCATTTATGAACATATAGTTTATATGTGAATCACATGGGTTCACATATGAACCCGTTTGCACTCTATTTGTAAAAGTTACGAAACTACCCCTCCATCTTCCGCATGCCCATATATGGAATTATCCGGTGCTTCACGATTAAAGCCGCAAATGTTGATGAGATGAATGGGTAGGATTAATTATTTACTTCTCAAATAAATCTCCTCCCCCCACACACGTGTGTGTGTGTGTATATATATATATATATATAGAGAGAGAGAGAGAGAGAGAGAGAGAGAGATAGATTAGCGATCAAATGAAAACCACTCTCATTTATAAAAACCGTATAAACCACCCTCATACGTCGATTTCATTGTTTAATCTTACGTAATTTTTTAATGAAATTGTTTAATCTTGTGAAATTGTTTCATATAATACTTTTTTTGATGAATTTGTTTCATATATGGTTATGAAATTGTTTCATATAATACTTTTTTTGATGAATTTGTTTCATATATGGTTATGAAATTGTTTCATATAATATTTAATGAAATTTTAATGAAACTGTTTCATGTATTTCTCTAAAATTAAAATAATGAAGAT
>NC_037543.1:12539289-12543033 GCF_001531365.2 Cynara cardunculus var. scolymus
GTATGTACATGTATACATATGCGTGTATACATGTATAAATATATGTATGTATGCGCATACATGTATATGTATGTATGTATACATATATATGTATGTATGTATATATGTATACATATGTATATATAATACATGCATCAAATAACATATCAATTTACATCTATTTTTTAAAAGCGACTTAATCTAATTTGTTTGCTTTACTCTACTCAAGGCAGACCTATATATGTTCGACCTGGCTCCTATGTATTTGGTCAACTTATTTTTACAAATAAAAAATCTTTTTGAGATATGAAAAGTGTATCCGTAAAACTTGAGAGTTGTCTCGGGATATTAGAAAATATAACAAATATCAAACAAAAAACCGAAAAATTACCTTGAAATCAACCAAAAAAATCTCTCAAAATCAACCAGATAATTGAAAAAATCTCTAAAAATCAACTATAAAACGAAAAAAAAAACTTTGAAATTTTTCAAAATCAACCAAAAAAAATCCCTATAAACAATGGACGACTAAAAATATATTATACACTTGATCTTATTTAAAGATACATTTGCTCTACAAAAATTATACCGACTCTTCTTGGCCCATCGTGGTGTCCGTTTTAAAAACAACGTACTAAATGCTAATAAAGTTTCTTGCCATATCGGTTAATATATATTTTCTTTGTCTAGAAAGAATTTGTCTTTGCACCACTTATTTAAAGTGACGCGTCTAAAATATCTACAAATTTAATTATGCTAGTAATTCTATAAATAGTATTTTTAGGATGATTTGATTTGTTTCCTTCCATGTATATGGTAGATTTCCTTTGTAAGCCCTTGGTATGTTTTATATATTCTCTATGAATAGGATGGTGGGAACATGAGATTATAGCCTCATATGGTATCAGAGCCCAATTCCACCCCTTACTTCGTTTTCTCCATCTCTCAAACTGTTTCTTGTCCCTTCTGCTCCATCCTCCCGTCTGTGTCTTCTGTGGTACGTCTCACTCACATCACGTGAAAAGCCGCTAAAACTGAAAATCGATCAACCTTCTCCACTGCCCTAGCCTCTAGCTATTGAAACCTGAATCGTTTTGCGATGACTGCCCTAGCCTTTGGAGAATCATTTTTCCCTCTCCATTTCCCTAACTACCGTCCCCTGATTCTATCTATTAAAAGAACTCTTACCAAAATCGTCTGTAATATAGCACATGATAAGGTAGAGTCTTCAACTCCAGCATCGCCTATTATCCATCTAGCCAAGACCGTTAGCAACATCCGCAACCTCATCCCCCTCACTCTCGATCCTTCTAAGGTACAATACCACTTTTGGCCAGAACTTTTCCAAGTTGTTGCTCGTGCTCACTGCGTCATCGATCATATAGATGGCAACAATTCTCCAGATGCCATCATCTCTAAGGCCAAGTGGGATCAATTAGATGACATTGTCTTGTATTGGGTATATGGCTCAATCACCGAAGACCTTCTTCACAATCCTCAAGCCAGGTTTAACTGCCCGTGAAGCATGGGTCCGCCTCAAGGATCTTTTCCATGACAACAAATGGGCTCAGTAAACCAGGATAACCAACTTAGTCATCTCAAGCGGGATAATTTCTTCTATATGGCCTCTTACTGTCAGTACCTCAATATGCTCTCTAATCAACTATTTGATGTTGATCACCTCTGTCGGTGATCAACGATTGGTGTTGCAGTTAATTAATGGTCTGTCCCGCAAATATGACACTGTCGTAACCATCATTAGCAACTCCATCCCTCTTCCCTCTTTTGGAACAACATACAACATGCTTCTTAAAGAAGAGACTCACCGTAGACGCCATTCAAAAAATTAAGCCAATTAGGTTATGGTTGCTACTTCACCACCACCTAAGTCTGCCTCCTACAACATTCCACGTGGGGGACAGTCACAACCAGACTCATGGGAAAACTAGAGGAAGATCTTTCACCCATCAACAATGTAGGTAACAACCTCGTCATAGTCAATACGATGCTACCTGTCCGACCTCACACTGGCCACCACAACCCTAGTCCTCTCCCTATTTTTAGGGTTCCCCATGAGAAATGCCTTATTGCCCATATCCCATGGGTGGACCTCTTCAACCATATGCTAGGCCTCCCAATGCTGGGATCCTTGGCCCTTCTCCTCGTCCATAAGCTCTTCATACAACTACATATGATGCCTCATCCGTGCAACTTACAGGTTTGCCTCACGATTTTAGTGTTATGCCATTGCAGCCCCTTGATGACTCATGGTACATGGACACAGGTACATCTTCTCACATGGATGCTAACCCAGTTACATTTCATACTACTTCTTGATCAAGTGTTATTCCTTCTGTTTATGTTGGTAATGGCAATCGTATTCCTGTTGTTGGTTCTGGAACCGCCTACCTCACCCTACAACTTACCCTCATCAATGTCCTACATACCCCACACATTATTAAAAACCTTATGTCAGTTCGACAATTCACAAAAGACAATAACATATTTATTTGACCCTTTTGGTTTTTCTGTGAAGGAGTTTCAAACCGGGGGCATGGTTATGAGATGTAACGACTCAGGGAACCTCTATCCATTCTGTCTACCTCTTAGGATGCCTCCTTTTTGTCCAATATCTTTTGCAACTCTGTCATCTCAGACTTGGCATCATCGTCTTGGTCATTCGGGGCACCACGTGTTCAACTTTCTTAGGAACAAAAACATGATTTCTTGTAATAAAGAGAAATGCTCTACACATTTATGTTCTTCTTGTCAAATCGCTAAACATAAGCGTTTACCTTTTACCCTTCCTTAACTAGTACTTATGATCCTTTTCATATAATCCATAGTGATATTTGGACATCACCTATGCTAAGCAAAAATGGCCATCACTATATCTTGTGCTGATTGATGATTTTACTCACTTTGCTTGGGTTTATCCTCTTAAACACAAAACTGAGGTTTTTGACAAATTTCTTCAATTTCGTGCATGATTAAAACTCAATTCGAGTGTGTGATGAAATGTTTTCAATATGATATGGTCACGAATTTGACAACTCTACCTTTCACTCCTTTACCAAACAAATGGAATTTTATTTCGCTTCTCTTATCCAAAAACTTCACCTCAAAACGACAAAGTTGATTGTATAATTCGCACCCTTAATGACATATCCCTCACTTTACTCACCCATGCTTCTCTTCCCCCTAACTTTTGGGTTGCTTCCCTTCATATGACAACATATCTTCATAATATTTTCTCCACAAATACTCTCAACTATGCAACTCCTACACATGCTTTCTATATTCGTGCACCATCTTATTACTATTTGAGAACATTTGGGTGTCTTTGTTTACCGTATTTATTCGCCACAATTCCTCATAAAATGTCTCCCCGATCTACTCCTTGTGTTTTCTTTGGTTATCCACCATCCCATCATAGGTACTACTGCCTAGAACTGTTCTCGAGAAAGCTCTACATCTCTTGCCATGTCATCTTTGATGAACACATTTTTCCATTCTCCAAATCACAAACCATCTCCGCATCATCATATGACTTCCTTAGCGATGATGCACCATCTCCTTTTATCTTTCAACATCTCATGACTAATACCTTAGGTTCCCCACAACTCCCACCTACCCCCTCAAGCATAGATACACCAAACCACCCAACCCACCTATCTTACCATCCAATACATCAGCTAGTTCTCCAACCATTGTTTATAGCCAATGACCTCATCCCCCGCCCACTGGACCACCACCCCCTTCCCC
>NC_037543.1:12543148-12548894 GCF_001531365.2 Cynara cardunculus var. scolymus
CTAACGACCAAGCCCTCCCACTCCTGCTCCGACTCCTACTCGCCACTATACAATGACCACATGCTTACAATGTGGTATCCATAAGACTTGGACCCCACTTACCCTTCACACCACTACTTTCTCCCCTTTGACTCACTCTCACCTTGATGCCCTCCAGAACACCAACTAGAATGCTACCATGGATAAGGAATATAATGGTTAAAAATGGTACTTGAGAGTTGGTTCCACGACCTAGTAATGTAAATATTATACGATGTATATGGTTGTTCAAGCACAAAATTGATTCTCGTGGCAACTTGCAAGGCCATAAGGCTCGACTAATGGTGAATGGTCAGTCTCAATAGGTTAGGGTGGATTATGACAAACTTTTAGCCCTGTTGTCAAATTGGCAACTATCCATATTGTGCTCAGTATTGCGTTCTCTCATTTATGGCTGGTACATCAACTCGATGTTAGGTATGCATTCCTTTATGGTGACCTGAAGGAAACAGTCTATATGAACCAATTTCCGAGATTCATGGATTCATCTACTTCCTCTTATGTATGCCTCCTCTATAAGTCTTTATGGCCCTAAGCAGGCGCCTTGGGCCTGGTATCACTACTTCACTACCTACATTCATTAGATGAGTTTTCAGAGTAGTAAGTGCGATAACTCTCTATATATCAGTCTGGGGGTGACACCACCTATCTTCTTTTGTATGTTGATGACATTATTCTAACGGCCTTATTCACTACTTCTTTTTGTCACATCATCACCCTTCTCAGTACTGAGTTTGCAATGACATATTTAGGGGTCCTCAACTACTTTTTGGGTATCTATGTTCATCGAGGTAATGGCACCATATTTCTTTCCTAAAAGCAGTATGCCAAGACACTCTCAAGTACGCTAAAATTACTCATTATAAGCCGATTCCTACCCTTGTGGAGAACAAGTGCAAGTTAAGTGTTAACTTTCAGAATCCTGTTACTGATGCTACTTTATATAGTAGCATTGCAGGCGCCCTCCGATATTTGATGTTCACTTGTCCAGACCTCAACTACACCGTCTAATAAATTTGTTTGTTTATGCATGCCCCACGTGAACCGCATCTCATTGCCATAAAGCACATTCTTCTATATGTTAAGGGTACTCTTGACTATGGGCTTCACCTTACCTCTTCCTCTACTTCCAATTTGATTGCCTACTCAGATGCTGAATGTGGTGGCTATCCAGACACTCAACGCTCCACATCAGGGTATTGCATCTTTCTGGGGGTCAATTTGATTTCATGGTCCTCTAAAAGACAACCTACACTTTCCCATTTTAGTACTGAAGTCGAGTATCATGGGGTTTTCTAATGTTGTCGTTGAGACTTCTTGGCTCCATAACTTGCTTCTTGAACTCCATCACCCCATATGGAAGGCCACATCAGTGTATTCTGACAACGTTAGTGCCTTTTATCTTTCCACCAATCCAGTTCAACACCAACGTACTAAGCATATTGAGATGGATATACATTTTTTTTCGTGAGAAGGTTTCCATTGGTCAAGTTTGTGTGTTCCATGTTCCCTCCTCATCTCAATATGCTGACACATTCACCAAAGGCCTTCCTTCCAGCTTTTTCTCAGAATTCCGATCCAGTCTCACCGTTTGTCCCTCTCCGGCTTCGACTGCAGATGTGTGATAATAATTGTATAAATATTATTTTTACGATGTGATTTGATTTGTTTCTTTTCGTGTATATGGTAGGTTTCCTTTGTAAGCACTTTATATATATATATATATATATATATATATATAGGGGTTGGTTCAAATACTAACCAAGATTTTTGTGTTAACTTTGTTAACCAATCTTGGCCATTGATTCTTACAATAAAGGGTTGTGATTAATCATGATAAAAAATTAAATTTTTAAATTTATAATTTCAAAGAACATATGTGAACAAAAGGGAAAAGGGTATTTAGGTAAATTTCTTTTTTATGTAACTCTCATATCATTAATTGAGAGTTACAAAATCAAACAATCTCATTATTTTTGTTAATGTAAGAACCATATGAACACACACACACACACACACACACATATATACATATATATATATATGAATCATTGTGTCAAATACGAATAAAAATTGACATATGTATGAACTTGGACTGTATAGCATTTATGAACACAATATGAATATAATAAGAATAGTTGTTACACGAAAATAAATAAATAAATAAAACAAGTATGAACACAATATGAACAGTTTGTGAACAATAGTTCCTTCATTATGAACACATTCAGGAGCAAACCAATGTTGAGATATGCAGCTAGTGTACATATGAACAGTTTGTGAACAATAGTTACTTCATTATGAACACATTCAGGATGTTGAGATATGCAGCTAGTGTACATATGAACACAATATGAACACTTATGAACAATTCTTTAACAATTACATATGAATTCGAATTCCGATTGTAGTCGTAGATGATTTTAACCTTTTCATGCTCATTGTTGTCGATATGTTTTCCAATAGGTTTATCCATATTACTCGGACGATATCAAAATCCTTACAATATGAAATTCTTTAACAGTTACAAAATCAATATCATTATGAATAGAATAAATCGAAATTACAAAACATGAACACGTATAAAAAATATCAATATTACATAATCATCAATTATGGAGATTTTTAGATTTGTAACTCCCAATTAATGATTTGGGAGTTACATAAATGACAAATTACTTAATTACCATTGTTATTAATATATGAGTTATATGTGAACCTAAAAAAAAGATGGAATATGATTGGTTGAGCTTGGTTAACAAAATTAACACAAAAATCTTGGTTAGTATTTGAACCAAGCTCTCTCTCTCTCTCTCTCTCTCTCTATATATATATATATATATATATATATATATATATATATATTCTTTTTGAATAGAATGGTGGGGGCAAGGGATTATAGCCTCACAAAATATGATATAATTGTATCATGTTGAAATCATAATTTATTAGTATAATCGTAGTGGGAATATTGTTAAGAGTCGTAAATTTTTTACATTTCGACGAAATATATTAGTGGTTGTTTGTACACCTATTTCTTTCTATGTATGTATGTATGTATGTATGTATGTATGTATGTATGTATGTATGTATGTATGTATGTATGTATATACATACGTACGTACGTACGTACGTACGTATGTATGTATGTATGTACGTACGTACGTACATATGTATGTATGTATGTACGTATGTACGTATGTATGTATGTATGTACGTACGTACGTACATACGTATGTATGTATGTATGTATGTATGTATGTATGTATGTATGTACGTACGTACGTACGTATGTACGCATGTATGTATGTATGTACGTACGTACGTACATACAGTACGTATGTATGTATGTATGTATGTATGTATGTATGTATGTATGTATGTATGTATGTATGTACGTATGTATGTACGTACGTTCGTATGTATGTATGTACGTACGTACGTATGTACGCATGTATGTATGTATGTATATACGTACGTACGTATGTATATATGTATGTACGTATGTATGTATGTACGTATGCATGTATGTATATATATATATAATATAGGGCTGAGGATGCACATTAAGTTGAGATGCACCAGAACAATCCCTGTATCAAGCATGATGCATGGGTGGGTTTGAGATTAAAGGTGATCAAGGGTCTAGATCTCTTCTTATGTTTCTCATCGTAGCTCTATTTCTCACACGATCCTTCACATATATATAAGGGGTCATTCAAGGGAGAACTGGTTAGTTTGTGATAATCGTGAGATCTAATGTCAACCACAAATCAATGGTTAAATTAGGAAACTAATAATTTTGGTAACTTGACTTAAAATTTTAATTAAAGGGCATTTTAGGTACTTGAAAAATCTATCCTCTCTCCTTCGAACTTTATTCCATCGAACCTTATTCCGGCAACTGATGCACATTGTGATATGCTTCATAAAATAACAAAAAACATAGTGTGATACACTTAGTAAAGCAACATTACCTGATATATTATGTTACACTTCGTAAAACAACAAAAATACACTGTAATAGACGTCGTATAATGACAAAAACACATTGTGATACACACTATGATACCAGATCTGGTTGATGAATACAACAGTGATACCACTGTGTTACCACTATATTACACCTGATGTTACATCTCTAGAGAGATCTTGATTACATCCAAAAACCTTACATCTTCTATGTTACATCTCTGAAAATATCTGGGTTACATCTCCGCCAAGATCTAGACTACGTCTCCGATCTGAAACAAGATCTGAAAAAAAAGCAGAAACCAAAATCGATCTAGGTGTGGAGGAACCAAATCTCTGGGGATATGTAAAATCGAAACTGATCTGGGTTCTTCAATATGAGAGAGTGGGACCAATGAAGGTGAGAGTTGAGGAGATGACAACCGATGGTTGGAGATGGGAAGAGAATAAGAAGCAGCGATGGTCGGTGACCGAAAATGGGTGGAGAAGGAGGCGTCAGACAGTGTTGGGCAAAGGGGTTAGTGTAAAGTGTCGCACTTGAGAGGAAACATGTTCTGGCCGACAATGGGGAAAGAGGATCACAGGTTGTGATCTCGTCTATTTTAATATATATATATATATATATACATATGTGTGTGTGTGTGTATACATATATCTATTTTAATGTTAGAATATTAAACTAATTAAAGTAAATTATCTTAAATGATTGGTTCACGTTGGATCTCACGATTATCACAAAGTAAACAGTTCTTATTTGAATAGGCCCCTATATATACATATATATATATATATATATATATAGGGTTGGGTTCATGTGAGACCAGACTGTTTTCGTGAGACCCGTGAGACCATATTTTTACACTTGAAACTTCACAGCAAAAACAATGTGAAGGTTTAAAAAAGTTGAACATTCACAGCAAAAACATTGTGAAGGTTACCTTCACAGCATTTTGCTGTGAAGTTTCAAGTGTAAAAAGCTGGTCTCAAGAGTCTCACGAAAATAAGCTGGTCTCATGTGATCCCAAGTCTCTCTCTCTCTCTCTCTCTAAATATATATATATATATATATATATATATATATATATAGAGAGGGAGATTTAGGGGAAGACCTCAAAAAAGAAAAAAAAAACTGAAGAACACCATATAAATCATTCATCTGAACGATATGCGTAAGTGCATACTGGTAACTAAAGTTGTTTCTTGGTTTTTATGAATGTGTGCATGTTATGCACATGTGTATACCAGACAAATGACTTAAAATTATCAGTATGCACATGTGCATACCGTCCAAATGAATGGTTACGACGGTGTTCTGCAGTTTTTCATTTTTTTTGCGGTTTTCCCCTAAACCTGACCTTATATGTGTGTGTGTGTGTGTGTATACTTTTTGTGTGACCCATGAGACCACTTTTTTATCCTTGAAACTTCACAGCAAAACATAGTGAAGGTAAAAAGAAGCCGAATCATTGCAGCGTTTTGCTATGAAGTTTAAAGTGTAAAAAAATGGTCTTATGGGTCTCATGAAAACAAGCTGGTCTCACGTGATCCAAAGTCTATACGTATGTACATATATATACATTTACATATACATATATGTATGTACATATATACATATACCTATACATATATGTATGTACATATACCTCTATGTATATGCATATGCATATACATATACATATACATATACATATACATATACATATACATATACATATACATATACATATACATATAC
>NC_037543.1:12548914-12575887 GCF_001531365.2 Cynara cardunculus var. scolymus
CATATACATACATGTATATACTCATATACCAATACATATATGTATATACTCATATACCAATACATATATGTATATGTATATATTCATATTATACATATATGTATATACATATACATACATGTATATTGATGGGAGCTAGATATTGTATCTCTACAACACTAAGTGGTAACTATCACATTCAAGTAATGAAATGGTAAGAACCAAGTATCGTATTCCACAGGGATAGGTATCTTAAGTTGCAAGATCTCGAGTTGAAAGACTAAATTCAGATGGCGAATTTGAAGACTTTGATTTGTTACTGAGTTAATTAAATGCAAATAACAGAATAAACAAAGGCAGCATGGGTGTAAGACTTGTGGTGAGACTTAAACACGAATTCCAGTAGCCAATGCTGTAGGGATGCTAGAACAAGCAGTTATTCATAACTTAGTTCCACCATCTATTTTGAAGGTATTTCTCTCGAACTTTCACCATTTTACTATATTATAGCTTTCAACCCATATCTCTATGTGGTATTCGGACCACGGATAGTGACAAATGGTGTCCTCAAAATATATGGATAAACAAATCTCTTTGTTAAAAATCACTCTTTCGAGCTGATTCCAATATCATTCAAGTTGGAGTGTGTTCTAGGTAGTTCATCTCTGAATCTACCGCAATTTAACACTTTAATAAGTGACCAAATTGTTGAGAATTAATTGGTTTGAACGATATAAATGACAAGTCTCCTTGTCGACAACTTTCTCAAGTCTACCTCTCATAACATTCACGTTGACGTGCATTCAATGACTTATCTCTAAGACCATGACACTTTAACGCTTTTAAAGTGATCAACTCATCAAAAAGTGTCATTGGGTTTTATTAAAACTTGAATGAAATAGTGGAATGTCGTTATTACAAACAAGGTCTACTTTCTTTCGGTTTAAAATCTCACCCTTGTCTCACACCCAAGCTATGAAATTAGCCACTCATAACGGAAAGTAAATGACAAGTAAAATAAATAACAGAAAATAAAGACATTAATATAAATTGCTGAAAGTAAATGACTAATGTATATAGTAGAAAAATAAAGAGCGGAAAGTAAATAATGTAAATTAAATGACAATCTTGAGAACAACTAAGAACTTAAATTCCTTCAAAGCTTATAGAGAGAAATCAACTTTAGTAGCTGATTTTTGGGATGGATATAACAAGAGCCCAACCCCCTATTTATACAAAAACATGGCACAAAAAGACAAAAAGGCCAAACTTGGGGACAAAGTTTCCTAAAGGTAAATTTAAAATACACTTAGATGAACTAGATAGTTACAATATTCCTAACAAAAGTTTAACAATTTTACTCACCAAAAATCATCAGCTCCAAGTTTTCTAGAAACCAAAAAGAGCCAGCAGCTTATCCCATTAAGTTCTTCATTAAGCCAGCATCAGGTCGCAACTGTATGAATGGTGTAGCGTCAAACAGTCCAACAATTTTTTATATTTGACTCCAAATGGTGTAGAAAGAAGTAAATTAAATAGTTTAGCTTCATAATTAATAAAAGGAAAAATGAAGTAATAAAATTACTCAATATAGGGATAAAAAGAAAACAGTCTATCTAAGAACTTGTAAATGAGTGTTCTACACATTGAATTCTCAACGTATATCATATATACATATACATACATGTGTACATATATATATATATATATATATATATATATATATATATATATAAGATAGCACACATCAATTTAAAGTAGACACCTTTAAAAAACCTCTATCTTTTTCCTATTACGTCGATACAATAGAAGGGGGGGGGGTAATGTGCCTTCACCTTATACCTAGATTTGCCCTTGCCATAGTCAAATAATCCTTTTTTGCATTGAACAAATAAAACAAGGCATACTTAGTTGGTAGATGTTAAACATGGCATCAATTGTAGCGGACAACTGACTTCATCAGTATAAGTTATTACCGATATACCATCCTTTTAGCTGGTATCTAATGTTTGTTGCCCTTTAGATGGATGAATGCATTTTAGCTTCACTTCTTCAATGGTTGCCTTAATTGATAGTTAAGGTATAACTATCATCAGATGATAAGTTATATATGTGCTTGTTTGTCATTATATTTCTTGACTTCAAACTCCGAATTTGTGATAACGAGTCTATAATCGTTGAGCAAATTACTTTCTTGATTAAGGGGGTGTTTACTTATGACTTAATGGGCTTAATGAGTTGAATAGCTTATTCGCACAGACAAAATAGGGTGTTTACTTGTGGCTTATTCACCCAGATGATAGCTTATTCGCACATACAGAAATACTATGTTGTCCACATTCAGCAAAAAAAAAAAAAGACATCCCTACCCCTTATACAATGCCTCCTTCCTTCCAGGTTAGGAACAATCCTTTCAACCCTCTGCTGGTTCGATTTCTTCATCTCCATAATCACCATTTCCAAACTTCATCTCCATCATCACCATCTCCAAACTTCATCTCCATCATTACCATCTTCATCATCCCTCTGCTGGTCGGATATCTTCTCCTCTGTTGGGTTGATTTCTTCTTCTCTGCCGGTCGATTTCTTCTCCTTTGCTGGGTCGATTTCTTCTCCTCTACTGGCTGATTTCTTCTCCTTTGCTGGGTCGATTTCATCTCCTCTGCTAGGTCGATTTCTTCTCCTTTGCTGGTCGATTTTCTTCTCCTCTGCTGGTCGATTTCTTTTCCTCTGCTGGTTCGATTTCTTCTCCACTACTTGTTCGATTTCTTCTCCATGGGTGCTCGATTTGCTATTGTTTTCCCAAGGATGTTGAAACAGAAGTTAAGGTTTAGAAGATATGAACTTGGTTTTTGATATCTTGTTGGATTCACAGATTTGAACTTTATTTTTTGAGGATTTGGTACAGATGGAAAAAAAAGTTTGAGGTTTTTCTTTTTTGAGGATTTGGTATAGATTTGAACTTGGTTTTTTGGTTTCATTGTTGATGAAGAGGTTTTTTATACTCCAGGGTAAAAAAAAGTCATTTATGTCATTCAGATAGTTGATTCAGATAACAAAGTAAACAAAAACACAAATTTATCTAGACAAAAAAATTTATCCAGATAGAGACATTTATCCATACAGAACTTAATAGAAAAATTGGTAAACAGCCCCTAAGTGAGGCTTCAGCTTTATACATTATCCTATTTATCTTCATCTGAATAGTGTTCCATGGTAACATCTTCAACATGAGCCTCACTCTACTCAGCTTCAAGTACACTGAGTCTTCATTATTTAGGGGCTATTTGGCAGTTGCTGAATGGTTTGATACAGAATGATTAAGTGGTCAGAATGATTAAGAGGCTATCAAGATATAGTGCAAAATAAAATTAAACTGTTTGGTAATTGTTTACAGTGAAATTCGGGCGCCGAATGGTTAAGGAAGAACTGGTTAGTTTGTGATAACAGTGAGATCCAATGTCAATCACAAATCAATGGTTAAATTAGAAAGCTAATAATTTTGGTAATTTGACTTAAAATTTTAATTAAAGGGAATTTTAGGTATTTGAAAAAGCTATCCTCTCTTCTTCGAACTTTATTCCGACGAACTTTCTTTCGGCAAACAGATGATGCACATTGTGATATGCTTTATAAAATAACAAAAAACACAATATGATACACTTGGTAAAGCAACATTACCTGATATATTGTGTTACACTTCGTTAAACAATAAAAATACATTGTGATACACTTCGTATAACGAAAAAAACACATTATGATAACACTATGATACTAGATATGGTTGATGAATACAACTGTAATACCACTGTCTTACAACTGTATTACACCCGACGTTACATCTCTGGAGAAATCTTGGTTACATCGAAAAACCTTACATCTTCTGTGTTACATCTCCGACAAGATATGGGTTACATCTTCGTCAAGATCTGGGTTACGTCTCCAATCTGAAACGAGATCTGAACAAAAAGCAGAAACCGGACCGTTCCGGGTTTGGAGAAACCAGATCTCTAGGGATAGGAAAAATCAAAACTGATCTAGGTTGTTCAACATGGAGGAGTCGGACCGGTGAAAATGAGAGTTGAGGAGATGACAACCGGTGGTTGGAGATGGGAAGATAATAAGGAGCAGCGGCGGCCGTTGGCCGAAAATGGGTGGAAAAGGAAGCGTCAGATAGTGTAAAGTGTCGCACTTGAGAGGAAACATGTTTTGGTCGGCGATGGGGAAAGAGGGTCACAGTGGTGATCTCGTCTATTTTAATATATATATATATATATATATGTGTGTGTGTGTGTGTGTGTGTGTGTATACATATATCTATTTCAAAGTTAGAATATTAAACTAATTAAAGTAAATTGAATACTCAATACAATTTTACTAATTTATTCTTCTACTTATTTTAAGAAATCATATTAATCCTTAATGATTGGTTCACATTGGATCTTAGGGTTACCACAAAGTAAACAGTTCTTATCTGATTAGACCTCTATACACACACACACACACACACATATATATATATATATATAGAGAGAGAGAGAGAGAGAGAGAGAGAGAAAGAGAAAGGGGGAGGTTTAGAGGAAGACCTCAAAAAAAAAAAAAAAAAAAAAAAAAAAAAAAAAACTGAAGAATACCCTAGTAATCATTCATCTGGACGATATGCACATGTACATGCTGGTAATTGAAGCTATTTCTTGGTTTTTATGAACATGTGCATGTTATGCACATGTGTATACCAGACAAATGACTTAAAATTATCAGGTCCAATTGAATGGTTACCAGGGTGTTCTGCAATTTTTCAATTTTTTTGCGGTTTCCCCTGAACCTGACCTTATGTGTGTGTATGTATATACTTTTTGTGAGACCTATGAGACCACTTTTTTACACTTGAAACTTCACAGCAAAACGCTGTGAAGGTAAAAAAAAGCCGAACATTCATAACAAAAACATTGTGAAGATTTTTTTTCAGACAACGTTTTGCTATGAAGTTTAAAGTGTAAAAAAATGGTCTTCCGGGTCTCACGAAAACATGCTGGTCTAATGTGATCCTAAGTCTATATGTATGTACATATATATACACATATATGTATGTACATATATACATATATACATATACCTATACATATATGTATATGTATATATTCATACTATACATACATATATATATATATATATACATATACATACACGTAGGGACATGTTCAAATGAAAACCGTGCATTTCTAAGAAACCGTGTAAACTAATTTCGACCAATAGAAAAATTTCATTTTTTTTCTAATTAAATTTAATCAATAAGGATATTTCGATCACTTACAATATTTTCTATTAAATATGAAAATTATTAATAAATCTTAATTAAGGAAACGTAATAAAGGAGATTTTATAAATAGTAACATTTAAATATTTAATTATATTATAATATTAAAAATTTGAACTAAATATATTGTGATGCGATTGAATCTGCTGGCGAATCTTGAAGATTGCAAGGCATAATGTAATAAATTCATCAAATCATGATTGAAAAAAAATTAATACAAATGAAACAGGTTTCATGAAGGTTAAACTGGTTAATGTCGTAATTGAACAATGAGTAGTGAAACATTTTCATGGTAAACCCGTTTCATTGATGGTGTAGTTGATCCATTTAGTAGGTGAAGTGGAAAATGAAAYGGGTGCATAATGTATTTGGTTCGTCATGAAATAATTGCATGATGAAACGGGTACATGATGAATCTGCTACAAAATCTTGAAGATTGTAATCTGCTCCAAAATCTTGAAGATTGTAAGGCTTAAAGGAATGAATTCATCAAATCAAGGGTGAAATAAGAAAATTAATGTACATGAAATAGGTTTCATGAAGGTGAAACTAGTTCATGGCGTAATTGAACCATGAGAAGTGAAATTGGTGCATAATGTACTTGATTCGTCATGAAATAATTGCATGATGAAACGTGACATGATGAAATCTGTTCCAGAATCTTCAAGATTGTAAGACTTAAAGGAATGAATTCATCAAATTAGGAGCGAAATAAAAAATTAATGTACATGAAACAGGTTTCATGAAGGTGAAACTGGTTCATGGCGTAATTGAACAATGAGTAGTGAACTGGTTTGATGGTGAACCTCGTTTCAGTGATGGTGTAGTTGATCCATTTAGTAGGTGAAATGCAAAATGAAGCGGGTGCATAATGTATGCGGTTYGTCATGAAATAATTACATGCTGAAAYGGRTTCATGATGAAACCGGTGCGTCTTGAAATAATTTCATAATGAATAGGGTGCATATTTACATGGGTGTGTGAAGGACATTGAAACAATTTCAGGATAAGGAATAAAAAGTCTGATGCATTAGCGAAAAGTGAATAAAGTTCATTATCAATATCATGAAATAACAAATGACTCATCAAACCATGAGTAAAATTTCATGTTTTATCATAAAATTCTATGAACACAGTAAACAATTAAGACAATGAAACTATTTCATTTTTTATTATAAAATTTTATGAACTCAGTACACAATGAAAAATTTTCGTTATCTAAATGTAACGGATCCATCTATCAGTATAATGAAAATTACGAAATATGATCAGTATTACGTTGATTAGTTTGTTGATGAAATTTTGAAACCAATTTCGTTCATATAATGTAATTCAAATTTTGAAACGATTCATTATATAGAATTGACTATGGTGTGTTTTATTTATATTTTTGATATATTTTATTGATGGATGTTATTTTAACGTAAAAATAATATATTGCTTTACAAAATAAAATTGTTTCATTAATAATATGATATACAGGATATGGTTGCCTTGAATAAAAAATACTATGAATTCATTGTATTTAAATACATGGACGTTATATATATTCATATCCTCTAATCCAGAGAAAAATACGTTACTCTATGACAATTAGTGAGTAGGGAGAAGGTATTAGTTCGAATGAAATGCCTGACAATTCCAATAACGCTGATACGACTGAAGATGGGTGCTATGGTATATCTATTGTATTTTAATTCCTATGTCGATGTACCTTCCATGATATGAGTGTTTGTATAATGTTCGTCCTTCTTTGTATCATTGAATTCATTTCATAGTACGAGTATTTGTATTCATCAGTTCGTAGGATGTGAGAATATGGTTATGTTTTTTAGTAAAGTAATGGACACCATTTCATAATGAATTAGTTGCATTAGATTATGATGCGATGTTATTTTATATTTTTTAGTACATTAGTAGATAGAAAGAATGATGAATTAGTTTAATTACAATATGATAAGTGTTGATACTGGGTGAAACTTATTTCATACCGTGTAAGTAGTTTGTAGTGTAAACATTTCATAATGAAATAGTTTCATAAACGGGAAAAATACACCTACTATAGAACGAACTTCATAAACTTGAACAGATTGCATTTATATATATATATATATATATATATATATATATATATAATACACCTACCATGAAACGAATTCCATAAACTTGAAAAGATTGCGGATAACTACTAGGAGCTAATGCAACATATCAATCGTGTTAAAATTCATAAGTATAACTATCTTTTATTCTCTATTTGTACTTGTTAGATGCATTATCACAAGAAATGGGGGAATCACCAGGGGGCACGAAGTTATGGATTTCTAAAGTTGATAGCAATATTTGTCCAAAAGTTGGTGAATTATTTTCATCGGTTGATTTTGTAGAAAATATGTATAGGAAATACGCGGATGTTGTTGGTTTTGATATCCGATCATCCAGGAACAAAATGAACTCATTGGGTGGAGTGCAAACCCGTTATTTTGTTTGTAGCAAGAAGGGTGTTCCACCCAAAAAGGAATTTGATTCTTTAAAAGTTTCCTCGGGTGAGAGGAGAAGGCGTAACACAAATTTCAAACGTACTGGTTGTAAAGCTTGCCTTAAGGTACACTATGTGAAAGAGAGTGGCCGGTACGAGGTTTATCATCTCATTGAGGCTCAAAATCATATGCTTTGTCGTTCGGGTGAAAAGATGTTCACCCGTTCAAGACGCCAACTTGATTACAAGGATTGTAAAAATGTTTATCACACATCCAGCTCTAAAGTTGGTATCACTCAATCATGCAGGATGCAATTGGCAATTAACGGGGGTTTAGTATCATCTGGTGGAACAGCTAGGGATCATATGAACTTTAGAAGAGACATTATGCTCTTCGCTGGTAACAAAGATGCACAAATGTTAATAAACAAGATGAGCAAACGGCGGGAACATTGCCCAAAATATTTTTTTGAATATAAGTGTGATGAGAAGGAGGTGATTACAATATTTTGGGCAGATGAAACAACGAGAATGAATTACAAACATTTTGGAGATACCATATCATTTGACGTTACATTTCGGACAAACAAGTAAGCTATTTTAAATTATTTGTTATAAATTGTTTTACTTATATCCAATCAAAGATTAATATGATTCTTTTCCATCGTAACAGACATGCAATGATTTTTGTTCCATTTGTTGCAATTGACAATCACAAGAAGTCCGTTGTGGTTGGTGCTTCATTGATTAGATGTGAATTTGTCATTAATTTCACATGGGTATTGAAGGCGTTTATGAAAGCGCATGATAGTCAGCCGCAGTTTGTAATGACCGATCAATGTGCAACAATGAAACAAGCGATATGTGGCACATAACCAAAAAAGTGAAGGAAAAGGAATGTCTAATTTGATCTATTAGGCTGAATTTGTGATAACCGGGTTCTGATTATTACCCAAGGTATTTACAATATGAATTAATTGTGTATGTGGATACATGCTTACATGGGTTAAATGCGTAAGTATGTGTATTTTATGCATGGGGATATATGCATATCACGTAGGTGCGTATATATATATGTTATATATATATGTGAATGATATGTAATATGTGCATGTATGTGTGTATATATATATATGCCTATACATGTATAGGTGATTTGGTTATGCAAGCATGCGAGGGAAGGTGGTAGTAGCTGACTTCTTGTTTCATTTTGAAAATTTTGAGAGCATTTGAGAAGTGTGTTGTCCGGATATTCAAGAAGTTTTGCCATCTTCTTCAAATCTGAGTTCTTACTTTAAGGTGAGTGATTTCTAAACCTCTTTTGTATAAAATTTGTTACTGATTTTATTGATTGTTGCTTATTATTGGGAAGAATTCAATTATCCGATTAATGTTTTTATTCGGACAAAGGGTGACCGGATTAAGTCTAAACTGGACAAAGCTTGTCCGGATTACTCTTAAACCGGATAGGAGGCGTCCGATTTATCCATAAATCGCTTAAGTGTTGTGCGATTTAGGGTGTTAGTGAGAATTTTGAAGTATGTAAACCGGACAAAGGTTTTGAACGGAGAAGTATGAATACAACCAAGCATTGTACGGTTTAGCCTTAAATCGCCTAAGGGTCGTACGGATTAGTTATAAACCGATCACGTATTGAGCGGTTTAGTCTTAAACCGATCATGTGTTGTCCGGATTGTTTTAAACCGGACATGAGTCATGCGGGTTAGTTTTAAATCGATCATATGTTGTTCGGATTGCCTTAAACCGGACATGAATCATGCGATTTAGTTTTAACTCGACCAAATCTTGTCCGGATTAGTATATCGGAAAAGAAGGGATAGTGTTGTCCGGATTGTATATCCGGATAACTTATCTGGGTGACTTATATTTGATAAATTTTCAAATATTCTAGACATTTAATATAATTTAAAAATGTCTATTATTGGGTTTAATTATGGATTTATAAAAGGGGTATTTTATATCTTTTTAAATAAAAGATATGTTCCTACCAAGCGTGGTGACGTATGTCTGTTTTGGTATGGAACTGGATTTGGGAAAATGTTTCTACCAAGCGTGGTGACGTAAGTCTGTTTTGGTATGAAACTATATTTTGGGAAACCTTCCTACCAAGCGTGGTGACGAAAGTCTGTTTTAGTATGAAACTATATTTTGGGAAACCTTCCTACCAAGCGTGGTGACGTAAGTCTGTTTTGTTATGGAATTGTATTTTTGTGAACTGTTTCTACCAAGCGTGGTGACGTAAGTCTGTTTTGATATGAAATTTGTTTTAAGAGGTAGTTCCCCCAGACGTGGTGACTTTTGTCTGTTCTGGCTTGGAACTGGGAATGAGTACTTTCAGACGTGGTAACTTTTGTCTGTTCTGATAAGTAGCCCTGTTTTGATGAAGGAATTAGGGTGGCATATCAAGGAGAGGTGTATTTGGAATAAGGGAGGCATTATCTTAATATTATAACTCTTATTATTGTTACTAGTTGGATTTAATAACTTTGAATCATCTTTTCTTTGTGACCTGATGAATTAGAGATATTATTCCTATTAGAAACAATAATTTAGACATTATTGAGAAGGGGAAAATGATTTGTCATAAAGAGCAAGTATGATCTTAAATCTTTTCAGAGGAATTCTGGCCTTTTTAATATGATTATTCAAAGAAGCTTTGGTTATATTATTTGTTTCATATTGGAAACATTGGATCTTTAAGCATATATATTTTTATAATAGAACTGAGATTCTTGAGTTTATTCTATACTTGTCATTGAGGACTGCTTTATTTGATTATATTACAAATATTTCTGAACAAATGCAGGAATGGCGGGGCCCAAGGATAATAAGGAAAAAGGGAAAATGTGATTATTTTCCTAACCTGTTATCTGCTTTTGAAGATCTGCTTAAGATTGCTTATTTTGAAGATATATGTTGTATTACATGTGTTAGTACAGGATTTGTTTTGGAATTTTTGATATGTAGATTTTGTACATATAGGAATCATTGTACTAGTGGGACCATGTGCTGTAAACTATGTTTCTATGTAATGAAATATGTGTTATATGCAAATGTGGTGTTTGGGGGTGTTACAGAAGTGGTATCAGAGCCTTAGTTTAAGAGATTTAGGTACTCAAAGCATGATGCCTAGACTTAAACTGTCATTTGCATGTTAAGAGTCCCGAACATAATTAGTATCACTGGGAATAAAATATAATGGGTTAACTAGGCAGTATGTAAGGTGAATTCGAATTACAAATGACCAATGTAATTATGAATTTACAGGTACATACCTATACTCGGATTCCATATTATATTTCGGAATATGAATACGTGATATTTAATACTCAAATATCTGCAGATGTCTAGCTGACCGCGAAGATCAAAAAGAATTGCCCGCCTTGAATCTGAAGAAAGGGAGGAATCTCCCGTTAATCCACCAACCTATGCTTCAAGGAGTAGAGGACGTGGAAGGGGTAGGGGTAGAGGTTGAGGAAGGAGTCAAATTCCTAAGAGGAGTCAGGCCGAGATTCGCCCTGATCAAGGGGAATCTATTTTTGGGAATGCTCAACAAGAACTGAGGCAACAATCAGAATTTATAACTAGAAACAATCTGGCAGAAGAAATGGGAAAACTGAGGGAAACTTTGATATCCATTATGGGACTGCCTGCTAGAGTAGAAACCGAGCGAGTTGGAATAAATCTTCCAATTCCTTCAGCAGGCGGCAATATTCAGGGAGGGGATATAAAGATGTTGCTGACATGTAAACCTCCAACTTTTTCAGGAGAAAGAGATCCAGTAAAAGTAATGTGCTGAATAAAAGAGATTGAATCGGTATTCAACACCAGTAGATGTTCTGAAGAAAATAAGGTTAGGTTTGCAGTGTCTATGCTTAAATCTAATGCTTTATATTAGTGGGATGTGGAGTCCTCAGAACAACCGAATATACATTATTACGTATCTTCAGAATCCCGAAAGGTAGAAAGATATATTTGGGGTCTGAAAACTTCTATTCGGGAGTTCGTGATTGCTATGAATCCTGAAACTTTCTATTTAGCTGTCAATGCTGCCGAAGTTACTTAAAGAAATAAAAATCGGCAAGATGAAGAGAAATTTGTGGAGAAAAGAAAGTGGGAAGGGTCTTCAGTCAGTTATCGAAGACCCAAGTTTATTAAATCAGATAACCGTATTCCTCAATCGCCACCTGTTAGAACCTGCCCGTAATGTCAGCAGGTGCATCAGGGAAATTGTCTGTCTGAACCAAGGAGATGTTATCGTTGTGGGGAGACAGGGCATTTGTCAAGGGACTGCATTACACCTAAAAGATGTTTTCAGTGCAATTCACTTGACCACATCCGACCAAATTGTCCACAATTAAGAGCTCCTCGTTTGACAATGGGAGGAAATGCTCCCAGTATTCGTGGAAGGCCTAGTGTACCGAGGGGAGGCCAGAGTGGAGCCAGGGGTAGATCGTTCCAAATGACGAAAAACGAGGCAGAAGCAACCCCAGATGTAGTAACAGGTACTTTTCTTCTGAATTCTATACGTGCTAAGGTGTTGTTTGATTCTGGTGCAAAAATTTTCATTTGTATCACCATCATTTGCTCAATCTGCATGTCTGAATTCTGTGCTACTAGATGACGAATTAGTAGTTGATACTGCTAATAGTCAGGAATCTATTACTAGAGTATTCAATAATTGTACTATTGTTATTGAGGGGTGTGAGTTACCGATTCGACTGTTTCCTATGCCAATGAAAGAGTTTGATATAGTGGTGGGTATGGACTGGTTGGCTGAGCATCAGGCCAATATTGTTTGTAATGAGAAGATGATCAGAATTACTCTGCCAGATCAAAGAACAGTTATTATTTATGGTGATCGTCGGGATCACCATACTAGTTTATTATCTGTAATAAAAACCCGAAAGTCTATTCGGAAGGGATGTCAGGGGTGTTTAGCATATGTTGTTGATACAAAGAAAGAGAAACGAAAAGAAGAATCGATTCCAATTGTTAATGAATATCCGGAAGTCTTTCCAGAGGATTTTTCTGGATTACTGCCAGATCGAGTCATTGAATTCATGATTGATCTTATACCTGGGGCAGCACCAGTGGCCAAGGCACCGTATAGATTGGCTCCTTCAAAATTGAAAGAGTTGGTTACACAGTTGAAAGACTTGACTGATAAAGGATTCATCCGACCTAGCACTTCACCTTGGGGTGCTCCGGTCTTATTTGTCAAGAAGAAAGATGGATCTATGCGAATGTGTATAGATTATCGAGAATTGAAAAAATTGACCATCAAGAACAAGTATCCTCTGCCAAGGATTGATGACTTGTTTGATCAACTGGTAGGAGCAAGTTATTTCTCCAAAGTTGATTTAAGCTCGGGGTATCTTCAGCTTAAAGTCAGAGAGGAAGACGTTGCTACAACAGCTTTTCGAACCAGGTATGGGCATCATGAATTTCTAGTTATGCCATTCGACTTAACTAATGCGCCCGCAGCTTTTATGGATTTAATGAATAGGGTATGTAAGGAATACCTTGATAAATTCATCATTGTATTTATCGATGATATTCTTATATACTCTAAAACCGAAGGAGAACACGCGGAACATCTTCACCTGATACTGGATTTGTTGAAAAGAGAAAAGTTGTATGCCAAGTTGTCCAAATGTGAGTTCTGGTTAAGGGAAGTCCAATTCTTGGGTCATGTTATCTCAGAAGCAGGGGTAAAGGTAGATCCAGTCAAAATTGAAGCAGTTGAAAAATGGGAAGCTCCAGAAACTCCTTCTGAAGTCCGAAGATTTTTGGGACTGGCAGGCTACTACCGTAAGTTCATTCAGGACTTTTCTAAGATAGCCGTGCTATTGACCAAATTGACTCGGAAGAATATTAAGTTTCAGTGGGAAAAAGAACAGCAAGAAGCTTTTCAACTGTTGAAGGATCACCTCTGTAGTGCGCCGATATTGACCCTACCTGATGGATCCGAAAATTTTGTGGTATACAGTGATGCTTCAAAGTTAGGATTGGAATGTGTTTTGATGCAGAGAGGAAAAGTAATTTCTTATGCGTCAAGGCAATTGAAGGATCATGAGAAGCAGTATCCGACTCATGATATGGAATTAGCCGTAGTGGTATTCGCTCTAAAAATATGGAGGCATTATCTTCTGGGAACAAAGTGCCAGATTTATACAGATCACAAGAGTCTACAGCATCTGTTCAACCAGAAAGATTTAAATATGCGACAACGTCGGTGGATTGAACTTGTTAATGATTATGATTGTGAAATCCTTTACCACCCAGGAAAAGCCAATGTGGTAGCTGACGCTTTAAGTAGATAAGAAAGGAGCTTAAAACTGTGGCAATGAGAATAAGTTTAGTCCCTGATATCCATAAAGAAATTCTGAAATGTCAGAAGGAAGCTATGATGGAAGATCCTGCCAAATCAGAAAGGTTGGGTAAAATGATTTCAACTTTAGAACCAAATGATGAAGGGATTATGTGTTTTCAAGGGCGAATTTGGGTACCAAGCTTTGGGGATATCCGAAAAGTTATTTTGAACGAAAGCCATAAGTCCCGATACTCTATTCATCCAGGTACCAATAAGATGTACAGGGATTTGAAATCTTTTTATTGGTGGCCTGGATTGAAGAAAGATATAGCTAGATATGTGGAACAGTGTTTAACGTGCCTACAAGTTAAAATTGAACATCATAAACCATATGGAAGTCTTCAATCTTTGGAGATTCCTGTATGGAGATGGGATCACATTACGATGGATTTCATCATGAAATTACCTCGAACTCCAAAGGGGTATGACGCGATCAGGGTAAATGTTGATCGCCTATCTAAGTCAGCACATTTTCTACCTATAAGAGAAAATTACTCTTTAGAAAAGCTGGCTCAGGTTTATATCAAAGAAATTGTAACTAGGCACGGTGTTCCCCTATCTATTATTTCTAATAGAGATAGCCGTTTCACCTCAAAGTTTTGGGAAAGTTTCCAGAAAGCTCTGGGGTCTGAAATTCGGTTAAGTACAGTCTATCATCCGCAAGCAGATGGGCAAAGTGAAAGAACTATCCAGACTCTTGAAGATATGTTGAGAAACTATATCATTGACTTCGGGGGATCATGGGAAGATCATTTGCCTACTAATAGAGTTTGCGTATAACAACAGTTACCATTCCAGAATCCAAGCGGCACCATATGAAGCATTGTATGGATGTAAATGAAGAACGCCATTGTGTTGGAACGAGGTAGGTGAAAGGCAGTTGACGGGTCCTGAAATTGTTCAAGAAACTTCAGACAAGATTGAGCAGATCCGTGAAAGAATCAGAACAGCACAAGATCGCTATAAAGGTTATGCTGATAATCGCCGAAAGCCGATTGATTTTTTTGTAGGTGATTTTGTGATGTTGAAAGTTTCACCATGGAAGGGTGTCATCAGATTTGGGAAGAAGGGTAAGCTCAGTCCAAGGTATGTTGGGCCGTTCAGAATATGTAAACGAATCGGGATAGTTGCGTACCAGTTAGAACTACCAGAAGCACTAAGTCTGATTCACAGCACTTTTCATGTATCGAATTTGCGGAAATGTTTAGCTGATCCGAGTCTCGCTGTACCATTACCAGAGGTCAAACTGGACAGTAAGCTGAACTTTGTGGAAACACCAGAAACCGTGATTGACCGAAAGATCAGGGTGTTGAGAAACAAAGAAATCAGTCTGGTTAAAGTACAGTGGAAGTTTCACAAAGGACCAGAAGCGACTTGGGAATTGGAATCAGAAATGAAAGCAGATTATCCATGGCTCTTTGATTAAAGGAATTCCGAGACGGAATTCTTTTGAAGGGGGATATTGTGATAACCAGGTTCTGATTATTACCCAAGGTATTTACAATGTGAATTAATTGTGTATGTGGATACATGCTTACATGTGTTAAATGCGTAAGTATGTGTATTTTATGCATGGGGATATACACATATCATGTAGGTGCGTATATATATATTATATGTGAATCATATGTAATATGTGCATGTATATATATATATATATATATATATGCCAATACATGTATGGGTGATTTGGTTATGCAAGCATGTGAGGGAAGTTCGTAGTAGCCGACTTTCCTATTTTGGAAAGCATAATAGGGAAAAAGGGTTATCAGGCAAAACTTCTTGTTTCATTTTGAAAWTTTTGAGAGCATTTGAGAAGTGTGTTGTCCGGATATTCAAGAAGTTTTGCCATCTTCTTCAAATCTGAGTTCTTACTTTAAGGTGAGTGATTTCTAAACCTCTTTTGTATAAAATTTGTTACTGATTTTATTCATTGTTGCTTATTATTGTGAAGAATTCAGTTATCCGATTAAGGTTTTTATTCGGACAAAGGGTGACCGGATTAAGTGTAAACCGGACAAAGCTTGTCCGGATTACTCTTAAACCGGATAGGAGGTGTCCCGATTTAGGGTGTTAGTGAGAATTTTGAAGTATGCAACCGGACAAAGGTTTTGAACGGAGAAGTATGAATACGACCAAGCATTGTGCGGTTTAGCCTTAAATTGCCTAAGGGTTGTACGGATTAGTTATAAACCGATCACGTATTGAGCGGTTTAGTCTTAAACCGATCATGTGTTGTCCGGATTATTTTAAACCGGACATGTGTCATGCGGTTTAGATTTAAATCAATCATATGTTGTCCGGATTGCCTTAAACCGGACATGAATCATGCGATTCAGTTTTAACTAGACCAAGTCTTGTCCGGATTAGTAGGGATAGTGTTGTCCGGATTGTATATCCGGATAAATTATCCAGGTGATTTATATTTGATAATTTTTCAAATATTTTAGACATTTAATATAATTTAAAAATGTCTATTATTGGGTTTAATTATTTTTTTATAAAAAAATATGTTCCTACCAAGCGTGGTGATGTATGTCTGTTTTGGTATGGAACTGGATTTGGGAAAATATTTCTACCAAGCGTGGTGACGTAAGTCTGTTTTGGTATGGAATTGGATTTTTGTAAACTATTTCTACCAAGCGTGGTGACATAAGTCTGTTTTTGTATGAAACTTGTTTTAAGAGGTAGTTCCCCCAGACGTGGTGACTTTTGTTTGTTCTAACTTGGAACTGGGAATGGGTACTTTCAGACGTGGTGACTTTTGTCTGTTCTGATAAGTAGCCCTGTTTTGATGAAGGAATAAGGGTGGCATATCAAAGAGATGTGTACTTGGAATAAGGGAGGCATTGTCATAATATTATAACTCTTATTATTGTTACTAATTGGATTTAATAACTTTGAATCATTTTTTCCTTGTGACCTGATGAATTAGAGATATTATTCCTATTAGAAACAATAATTTAGACGTTATTGAGGGCAAAATGATTTGTCATAAAAAGCAAGTATTGCCTTAAATCTTTTTAGAGGAATTCTGGCCTTTTTAATCTGATTATTCAAAGAAGCTTTGGTTATATTTTTTGTTTCATATTGGAAACATTGGATCTTTAAGCAGATATATTTTTATAATAGAACTAAAATTATTGAGTTTATTCTACACTTGTCATTGAGGACTGCTTTATTTGATTATATTGCAAATATTCCTGAACTAAGATATTTTATTATATTTTGGTATTTATCACCTTGCATTGCAAAGAAGGAATTCACTCACTAGGCCCTTTTGGTCTAACCCTCATTTTCTGTTTTAAAATTATGCAATGAAGGAATGGCGGGGTCCAGGGATAATAAGGGAAAAGGGAAAACGTATTATTTTCCTAACCCGTTATCTGCTTTTGAAGATCTGCTTAAGATTGCTTATTTTGAAGATATATGTTGTATTACATGTGTTAGTACAAGATTTGTTTTGGAATTTTTCATATGTAGATTATGTACATATAGGAATCCGTGTACTAGTGGGACCATGTGATGTAAACTATGTTTCTATGTAATTAAATATGTGTTATATGCAAATGTGGTATTTGGGGGTGTTACAATATTCTAATATATGCATACATAAGTTTGTTTACTATGCGTTTCATCACCAATTTGTTTTCAAAATTGGTCATATGAAAAAAAGGGTTTGTTTACTGTTTGATTGTGTGCTTCTTTCAGTGTGAAGATTCGTGATCATTTAGCCCATGGCACCCCGTTCAAAAGCAAGTTCAACAAACTCGTATGGAATGTCCACATAAGTCCTGAAATTTTTGAGGAGAAATGGAATGCAATGATGGATGAGTATGGCCTACGGGGTCACTCGTGGTTTGAAGAAATGTATGCAATAAGATAATCTTGGATTCCAGCCTACTTCTAGGACTATCCAATGTCTGGTCTGATGAAAACCACTTCCAGATCTGAGAGTATTAATTCATTTTTTATTGTTTATACGAAGTATTGGAATGATCTTGTTTATTTTCTTAACACTTTCGACGATGCAATCGAAAGTCAAAGTGTTGATTCTAGATCTCTCAATAACACTGATAATCAAGTTAAGAATAACCAAATTATAGTGTTTTTATGAACAAAGTGATGAACACTCAAGAATAAATTATGAATATTAAAGAACAATCTTGAGCGTCAAATGTTTCACTTTTATTAATAAGAAAAACGTAAAAGAGACATTTAGTACAATAGGCCTAATCACCTATTTATACTAGTAAGCTAATTAGAAGATAACTATTTATTTAGACTTTTTAGCTAATCTTCTATTAACAGATAATGTTTATCTAAATTATGGATAAGCTTTAATATTAAGATAAACTTGAAGTATAGCTGTTGACTTGTCATCTCCAGCTGTCTTTCATGGTATGATGAATCAACCTTATCGTTAAATCTTCATCGTATGCCTTTGGTTGAATTGCTGAAGAATTCTCTAAGTGTTGTTGACCAGAGGGGTGATGAAGATGCTCTTTCCATCGCATCCCTGGTTGTTCATCGACTCTCTGGTTGTTCTCCAGACTTAGTCAATTCTTCCTTGATGTCTTCATCGGTCTTCTGGTTCTTCATATTGTTTTTCATTACTTTTACACTTTATAGATTATGGGGTCTAACAATCTCCCCCAATGAACAGAATTTGAAGAACAGAGACTAATCTAAAGAAAAACATCAAATTCCAAATTTTCATTGGATGATGAATTCTTACAATATTAGAAACAAAAGACATCATTTTAAGGCAAAATTTTACAACTCATCATGATCTACCTTGAGATATATCCCTGAAGCGCAAAAGCAGTATTCGATAGCCGATGACTGTCGATATCTCATGGATGAGTTGATTCCCTTCTTCTCTTGGCACGTGATTTCTACCAAGTCTTCTCTGATGACTTTCTGAAACCATTCAAGTGTATCCGATGAATACTTGAATGCCTCAGTTAATCTGAAGAATTTCTTTACCCCGAACTCATTCTTGTAAACAAGTCCAAGCTCGGGTTGAGTTAAGACTGAGGCAGATCTCTTCTCCTGCAGGCCTGGGAAGTCTTCATTTGGTGGAGCACAAGAGAGTCTTTCGATGCCTAAGCGAAGAGCAATTTCAAAATCACTCCTGGCTTGATGGTTTACCAGGGTCTCCATTGTCTTCACAACCGCTTTGTTCACCATCCCAAATCTGATGCCATGATCCTGTCGCTGAGCCGTGTATGCATAAAGTTCGATCAAGTCATAGGGATTGAGGTAGATGAGGTCATTTTCGTTGAACACGCTGATTTGACCATGTGCTATTTCCACTGTGTACTCTATGTATCGTATGGCTCTATTGGCGAAGGTCCTCACTTTTAGATCCATGACCCTCCTTATCCCATTGTTTGAGAAGACAACCTGTGGTGCTTGGGTGGTCTGTGTAATAAACCTATGGTGTAGGAGGTCCATGGACTCTGGCGATAGAATCGGAGGATTGAGGGTCAAACTTTCATCGTGGTCGTGATATAAATGTTGATGGATATTTTCCATAATAATGGTTCCCTGGGTGGCAACTCTGGGCGTCTCCGCAGCGACTCCATATTCTGAATAATTTCGTCGACTAGGCTCTGCAGAGGTTGCCTTGACAAAGAGGGAATATCCGCTTGCACCACAGATGGTTGGGTTGAGGGTTGTGCATATGTTGGTGAAGGTGTTGGGTTGGTTCAGCTTGGGTTGGTTCTGGTTCATTGGGTTCGGCTTGGATGGTTTCTGGTTCATGGGGTTCTGTTCGGGTTTGAGGTTGTTGGGGTGATGAAGGTTGGATTATTGTTGGTTCTGGTTGTATGGATAAGGTGGTGAAGGGTTTTGTGGTGCGAGGGGTTGGTGAAGGAGTTAAGGGTAGGTTTGGTGTAGGTGATGGAGTAAAAGGTGGGGAGGTTGGATTTTCATCGGTTGAAGAACTCAACACGATGGGTTCTTGGGTAGTAGCAAAGGGAACATGTACATTTTGTACATCTTCAGAGGGCTGAGCCTCTGGTTCCCTTGTTTGGGTTCCTTCGGTTGAGGGTGGTGGTTGTGATGGTGGTGGTGGTGGTGCAGCGGATTCCATTTGTTGAGCAGCCGCGGCCTGTGTCTCCCCCTCATGAGGTCCAAGACCTTGATCATCGGGGTCTGGGTCCTCATGTCGTGGCCTCTTGTGTTGGCAGCTACTGGAGCATGAGGCTCTGCTCCTATTCTTTTTTTTGTCCTTCCTGAAGGACGCAAGATACGCCTTCAGGGCTGCTTGTCTGCGACTCTCCTCCATTGTTTGAAGGAGAGAAGTGGTGTGTCTTTGTTCATCAGCCAGGTTCTGGGAGAGAACCCTGGTCGGATGAATAGCGCGATGAACGAATTTGGCACTAATCTCATTGAAAGATGAGACGAGTTCCTTGGACAGAGCCCTCAGATCAGCTCTGGTTGCGAATTTTGTGGTTGATGGAGTTTGTGGAGGCACGAAGGTGGTGGTCGATGTAGATGGAAGGATGGGAAGGTTGGTGAACAGATTTCTCAGCTCTGCAATGAATGAGGAGAAGACTTCATCAAAGGATGGGCCTGCAGAGGGAGGTGGGGGTGGAGTAGGCTGGGGGATTTGGGCAAGTATTGTGGCTGGGAGTTGGGTGATGGTGGTTTGTATGGTGGCCATTTGGTGGGTAAGGGCGGCAAGGGTTTCATCGATAGATGAAGTGGATTGAGGTGGGGCTTGTTGAGGGATTTGGGAGATGATGGAGGTTGGTAGGGTGTTAAGGTGTTGGAGGATGGTGTGTAGTTGGGTGGTGATGTAGGTAAGGTTCTCATCAGCCTCAGTTTCCTGGGCCGTGAGGGTGGCGATTGAGTGGATGAGTATTTGGTTTCTTTGGATGGCAAGGGAGGATGCGGTGTTGTGGTGTTGGGTGATGGTTTGTTGGAGCATTTGGAGAAGTGTTGTATTGTCTCGGGTTTGGGCTTCAAGTTGGGCAAGGTGGCGTTGAAGGATAGTAAGGGATTGTTGAAGGTCGGCGTTATTGGTTGAGGGTGGGTTGTCAACAATCCCTTGAATGATGAGTTTAAGGTTTTTCAAGGACCGTAGAATTGAATCGACAAAGGCTTGGAACTCGGCCTTTGTGACCAGATCTGCAATGGGGGTAACCCCTACAGCAACGGATGCTGTAGGTTGGGCCTCTGCTCCTGAGGCGCCTTCATGGCCTTGTGAAAATATGGGCCTAGAAGGACTTCCATCATGTCCTTGATAGCCCTCAAGTGAGGAGCTATCTCGTGATGTTGCTACATCGGCTTCTTCTTCCTCGGCTTCAGAGGCCGGGTAAGTGAAGCGAATGTGTGTCCCCTTCGGTAGATCAAATATCAAAGGGGGATGTGCAGGAAAAGAAGATCGCTCTGAACAATCGTGGGGTGTTTCAATGTCAGAAGCAACACATGCTTCTGAGTGTGTGATTGGTTGTGTCGAGCCTTAAGGCGAAAGGGCTCTTATTTCTTCATCACCTCTCTATTGAGAGAGGGGTGATGGAATATGGGGTTCCTAAGCTGATTCATCTCCAGAGACCCGAAGAATGGCCTCTGGATGGCTGGCTTGGGTTGGGATTGGACTGGGTTGTCCTCGTTCAATACCCCTTTGGCTTTGATCGCCAGTGGTAGATGTGGTGGTTGCCCTTTGGAAAGTAGGTGGAGGAATTGTTTGAGTAGGGCCGGGGGAGGCACGATGAGTAGCATCATCATCTTCATCATCCGATGAAGATGTCTCATGTGCTCCCTCACTTGGTGATGGGGACGGCTCTAGTCGCTCTGGGGTAGCTGCCCTTGGTTCCTGGGACAACATAGAGCGTTCATAGGTTTGGCGTATCTCATATGTCGATGGAATGACATTGAGCATAGCTCTTGAGAGTGGGCGGTTGATGGTGTAACCCTTCTTCGATAGGGTTGGTCGATGGTCGTGCATTTCATAGACTGGAGTGAAGGGCTCTTCAGCCGGTAGTCCATGTTTCCTCATTGCGTCCCCAATGAAGAGGGCATGGAAACGAAGGAAAAGAACCGCAGATAAAGGCTTGCCAGCGGCTTGGAGTTTGCATTTCTTGACCACCGCCGAGTGGATCTCATTGTAGATGAGAAAGGCGTAGTCAAGGTTGAGGTTGAAGAACAGCCCGTACATGATTGTCATGATGTTGATGTTCCCTTGGTCCAAGGACCCTAACTTGCATGTGAGGGACCTGTTGAGGATGGAGAAGAACATGTTCCACATCGGCGGGAGGAATTGGCATTTGAAGTCTGAGACGTGGCGTAGGTCACTATTGTAACCTAGCATTTTAACGAAGCGTTGGATGTCGTCGGTGGTGGTTGGTTCGTCATATTCTGGAATTCCAAGCTCCCGTCGAGTGGGAATGCACAGAACTCGAGAAACTTTAGCCTGTGATATTTTGAGCGAGCATATCATATCGTTTGGGGCATCCATGTCCCCCATTATTCCATGGCTGTCGGGGTGGAACTCACATGTTTGCCAGTACTGTTGGACGTACTTTAGTGGTACGCTGGTGTCAGCAAGAGTTAGGGCAGGAAGGAGAATACAGTTCTTGAAGAACTCGATCATGACGGCAAACCGGTCGTCGAACTGTGTGTTTCTTAGTTCAATGGCGTGGTTGTTTGGCTTCATGGGAAGGAACACGATAGCGCGGCTGTCGGTGCCGGTGGATTGAACTCGACTGTCATTATTGTTTGATTCGTGGGAGGCGAAGGAGGCCATTGTTGAGGAAGTTGCAGGTTTTTTGTTCGTCAAATGCTATTTGCAGGTTTTGGTAAGCGTAAAGAGGTAATGAAGGTAGAAGAAAGGTATTTATAGGTGGGGGGAGGTGGGGGGTGGGAATGGGAAACGGTTTCTTGATTATTATATTAAAATAATCATGAAAAAGTATAGGCGGTTGGGTAATAGACGATTTGATTTGGAGATCGTGAGCCGTCTTGATTGTACATGCCATTAATGTTGGAGGACACGTGTCAAAGCGGGGTTAGGGAAGGGTAATTTGAAAAGGTTTATGGGGAACAGGTTGTATATGGTGTCAGGCGCGTGTGAGGATGACGTATGGATTATTTGAAATAAGAAGTTATTCCAAATAATATCTCGTTAAGTATTGATCCAAAAATGATTTTAAAAAAATCCATCTAATTGTAAGATTAATAGAAATTACGAAGTTTTGGTCTTCTAAAAACCCATGTTGTATAGTTTTTAGTCACAAAAGCTGCAATTTCGTATAATCTCAAAAAAAATTCAATTAAGATGGGATTATTGTAAAATGATTTTGTCTTGTAACCAGAGGAGTTCTGGTTGAACAAAACTCATTTTGTGGGGTACCAGAGGTGGTCTGGTTGGATAACAATGAAGGAATTCATCAATGGAATATTGGATTGCATGATTAAGAAGCCTTGGATGACAAACCATAGGCTCTGTTTAAGCATGTTCAATCTAGTATGTAAGACCAGAGGGGCTCTGGTTTGATACTTGGTTTATTATTTGGCATTTAGATGGCCAGAGGCTCTGGATAGTGGAACCAGAGGCTCTGGTATGATAAATGCATATGTATGCAATGGATATTCATGAAGAATGAATAGCTCCCCCTCAAATGATGCATGTATATTGGTTGAGTTTGAAAAACTCCCCCTTGAACCAATAAAAAGTATGAATGTGGTGACAATAGGCTCTGGTCTATATAACCATAGGCTCTGGTTGAAAAGGATGATGGAATGATGTATGAAATATGGCTAAGTATGCAAATGGATATGCATAAGGGATTTGGATCCAAAGACAATGAATCCAGAGGCTCTGGTCTTTAGAACCAGAGGTTCTGGTAGCAAAGTCGAGGAGAAAGATGTATAAGAAAATGGTTAAGGGTATGGGAAAGAGTATAGTGGTTGAGTCTTTGAGACCAGAGGGGCTCTGGTTCCAGAGGCTTTGGTCTTTAGAACCAGAGGCTCTGGTAACAAAGACGATGATATGAAGTATGAAAATATGATTAAGTCTATGTGAAGTGAGAAGAGGGAAACTCTTTGGGTCCAGAGAGGCTCTGGTTGCAAAGAGTATGAATCCAGAGGCTCTGGTTGGTGTAAAGATCCTAGGGTTTGATGAAAGAAGGGTGTGGTGTATGCCAAGTCGTAGATGAAAACCAGATATCGCTGGTTTCAAAGGATTTGGAAACCAGAGGCTCTGGTCTTTGGAACGAGAGGCTTTGGTTGAGAAGGTAATACTTAGTGAAGAAAACTAAGTACATGCTTTGGACCAGAGGGGCTCTGGGTCCAAAGGGTGATGTAAAAAGATGTGATTAAATGCATGAATGCCCAAGTCCAAGATTGAGACCAAATAAGATCTGGTCTCAAGGAATTGGAGTCCAGAGGCTCTGGTGAGTATACTTGGTAAAAATTACCAAGTATATGCTTTGGACCAGAGGTCTCTGGTTCCAAAGGCGATGAAAAACTTTAAGCCATATTAAAAGATTTCTTCATGGCCAGAGGCTCTGGTCTTTAGAACCAGAGACGCTGGTATGGAAAATCTTCATGATTATGGCTAACTTCTTTGAATCACTCGTAGGCATAACCATGAGATATTGAAAATCTCTGATTTAAAAATATATAAATTGCCTTTAAGTGGTGAGATTTAGCATACCCATCTTGCTGACTAGGAATAAAAATCTTTTCTCATCAAGAACTTTTGTGAAAATGTCAGCAAGTTGAATCTCAGTGGGAACAAAATACATTTCTATATTTCCTTTTTCAACATTGTCTTTCAGAAAATGGTACCTTACATCNAAAAGTCTCATATATACAGTACATTCGTTGTACTGAGTATATCTGTTATACTCACAGGCCAATCTTTTTTTATAAGATTGAAAACAATTTCATTCGTTAAAATTGGATGTTACCTTCCCATTCCCTTAATCTGAAAAGATTAAACAAGTGGATTTGCAAAGATCTACTTACATTTTCATGAATTGACGGCTTACGTAGAAAATTTCATTCATTCATACTGATGGAAAGATTCTCATTTCATCATAAGGGGGAGTATATGTAATAATTAATGAAATATTCATTTCCGAACATTTTAAAGGGATTCCGATGTAAAGATCAAGGGGGAGTAACTTCAAATTTGGCAAAAGACTCAAAAGAAGTACGACTGGAGATGATTCCAAAAGATTATTCCGATGCTACAATGACTGAGAGTTTTTGAATGAGAAGATCAATGTTTCAAAAGTTTATCAAAGAGAAAGTTTGTGGTTTGTTGTCTAAAGATCCTTTGAAGACCACATCTTGTACATTGTTTCTGATGATTACTGTTCTACATTGTCAAAAGAGAAGCTCATTGCGATTCTACATTCGAGGGGGAGAATGCTCGAAGATCTTTCTCAACAAACGATTTCCTGAAGATTTCAAGTTGAAGTTTGTTTTTGAAGATGACATAATGTGCTTAAAGTTTCAAAGGGCAAACAGGACTCAAAGCGCAGAATTTCTTTCAAGTCTGAATACAAAGGGGGAGAATAAATCAGTATTAAATTGTATTCGTCTTGAAAGTTAAATATTGTCTATAATTGTAAAAGTCATCGTGTTTGACTTTTCTGTAGAGTTTGACTTTGACTAGGACTTTAATGTTTGACCCTATATAAAGGGTATTTGTCTTGTATTTTGAAGGAGGGAGCTCATTTGTAAAATCTGATTACGTATAGAAGGTTTGACCAAGTTTTAAAGATTGACTTTTTCTCTCTATCTCTCTCAATATGTTAATGTTCATATCTACCAGATCTGCCATGATTATGAAAGCTCATATGAAAATTGATCATTGTTAGGGGACTAACAGAATGACGTATGAAATAAGGCTAAGTATGCAAATGGATATGCATAAGGGATCTGGATCCAAAGACAATTAATTCAGAGGCTCTGGTCTTTAGAACCAGAGGTTCTGGTAGCAAAGTCGAGGATAAAGATGTATGAAAAAATGGTTAAGGGTATGGGAAAGAGTATAGTAGTTGAGTCTTTGAGACCAGAGGGGCTCTGGTTCCAAAGGCTTTGAATCCAGAGGCTTTGGTAACAAAGACGATGAGATGAAGTATGAAAATATGATTAAGTCTATGTGAAGTGAGAAGAGGGAAACTCTTTGGGTCCAGAGAGGCTCTGGTTGCAAAAAGTATGAATCCAGAGGCTCTGGTTGGTGTAAAGATCCTAGGGTTTGATGGAAGAAGGGTGTGGTGTATGCCAAGTCGTAGATGAAAACTAGATATTGCTGGTTTCAAAGGATTTGGAAACTAGAGGCTCTGGTCTTTGGAACCAGAGGCTCTGGTTGAGATGGTAATACTTAGTGAAGAAAACTAAGTATATGCTTTGGACCAGAGGGGCTCTGGGTCTAAAGGGTGATGTGAAAAGATGTGATTAAATGCATGAATGCCCAAGTCCAAGATTGAGACCAAATAGGATCTGGTCTCAAAGAATTGGAGTCCAGAGGCTCTGGTCTATATAACCAGAGGCTCTGGTGAGTAGGAGAATACTTGGTAAAAATTACCAAGTGTATGCTTTGGACCAGAGGTTACTAGTTCCAAAGGCGATGAAAAACTTTAAGCCATATTAAAAGATTTCTTCATGGCCAGAGGCTCTGGTCTTTAGAACCAGAGACGCTGGATTGGAGAATCTTCATGATTATGGCTAACTTCTTTGTATCACTCGTAGGCATAATCATGAGATATTGAAAATCTCTGATTTAAATATATATAAATTGCCTTTAAGTGGTGAGATTTAGCATACCCATCTTGCTGA
>NC_037543.1:12576977-12578547 GCF_001531365.2 Cynara cardunculus var. scolymus
GAATCCATTATTGATGAGAAAGGTAGATAGAGTTTCACACCAGGCCCTGGGTGCTTGCTTCAGCCCATAGAGGGCTTTATCCAGAAAGTAGACGTTGTCCGGATGGTTTGGATCTTCGAACCCAGAAGGCTGCTGCACGTAGACTTCTTCTTGATGTTTGCCATTGAGGAAGGCAGACTTTACATCCATCTGATAGACCTTAAAGCCTTTGGAGCTGCGTAGGCTAGGAACATTCTGATGGCTTCAAGTCTTGCAACAGGAGTGAATGTCACATCATAATCAATCCCTTCTTCCTAGCGGTAGCCTTTGGCAACAAGCCTGGCTTTGTTCCTTATTACGATTCCATCTTTGTCCTTCTTGTTTCGGAAGACCCATTTGGTTCCTATGGTCGTCTTCCCTTTGGGTAGAGGCATAAGGGACCATACTTTGTTTATTTCAAACTGGAGTAATTCTTCTTGCATTGCGTCTATCCAGTTTGGGTCTTGTAGGGCTTCTGAAATCTTCTTTGGTTCTATCATGCTCAGAAAGTTGGCGAAGAGACATTCATTTGCAGTGGCAGATCTCATCTTGACACCAGAGGTTGGATCACCTATGATTTGGTGGTGTGGGTGATTTTTTATCCACTTGGTACTAGATTGGGGTTCTGAAGCAACAGGATGCAGCTCTTCATCGACTGATGGAACTGCTTGCTCCCCCTCAACGAGATCAACTCCAGAGTTAGACTCTGGATCTTGATCGTGATCTGAAGACACAGAAGAAGATGGTGAAGTAACATGAGTTTCAGTAAGAGATATACCTTTAGCATTGGAGACTTCATGGTCTTCTTCTATTATGGAGATAGATTTTTCATTTGGCTCATGTCCAGAGATTACTTCTTCATTGAAGATGTCTTCAAATAATTGAGCTAACTCTGATTCATTGGGTTTGCCAAGTGATGAATCAGATGCTCTTCTTTGAAGTCCGAGTTCTAAACTGTTGTGTTTAGAAGTCATTGGTATGGTATCATCAAATGACACATTGATGCTTTCAATGACGATGCTTGTCCTTTTGATGTAGACTCTGTAGGCTTTGGCGGTTTGAGAATAGCCCAAAAAGATTCCTTCATCAGCTTTCTTGTTAAACTTGCCAAGATATTCTCTATCGTTGAGTACACAGCATTTGCATCCAAAGACATGAAAATATTTGACATTTGGTCTTCTTTGGTTGATGAGCTCATAAGTTCTTGTGTCTCTTGTTAATGATTGATCGATTATGGGTGAAGCATGCAGTGGAAATAGCTTCAGCCTAGAATGTGATGGGTAACTTCGATAAAGCAAGCATGGTCCTTGCTGCTTCCACTAAAGTTCTATTCCTTCGCTCTACTACTCCATTTTGTTGTGGAGTTCTTGCGGATGAGAAGTTTTGTGTAATGCCTTCGCTGAAGAGATATTCATTGATTCTGGCATTTTCGAATTCAGTTCCATTGTCGCTTCTAACCTTTATTAGTTTCTGTTGTAGAAGGACTTGGAGCCTTTTCATCACTCCAATGAGTAGGTCTGGAACATCTGATTTCTTCTTTACAAATTCAACC
>NC_037543.1:12578647-12582127 GCF_001531365.2 Cynara cardunculus var. scolymus
AAAAAAATGATCTATCTGCTCTCGAAAGTCTATCCAAAAATTCACTTGTATGCTTCTAGTATTGGTTGCTGCACTTGGGCTGCTGTGTAGCTGAATGAAATGTCTCTAATGAAGAAATTTGCTTACTTGACCTCTGTGCAGATAGCTTCTAACTTCAGTCCTCAAATCCACAAATATACAATCACAAAACACAAATTTAAGCAGCTATGAAGACAGTTAAAACCAAAAACAGTTAAAACTGAATTAAGACCTGAATAAGCTGTTGTTTACAAAACAGAAACTGTTACCAATCTGCTGAGCTGTTGTTTTAGTCTGCTGTTAAAACAGACCCAAAGTGAATCTGTTTTAGTCCTGCTGTTACAATGAACACAGTCCTACACAGCACTGCCAGCACACAATAGCAGCACAAAAACATATTGCTTTCACAAAAACACAGTCCTTGCTGCTGCTGTGATCCAGTCCACAAATTGCAAACCTGTACCTGTGGATGATGCTTTCACAGAGCTGTTTAACAGCAACTAGATGTATGACTTTGTAGTATTTAGACAGCCCTTAAACTACAAACTGTGTAGCAGCAACACGTTCAAAACTCAAAAACAGCAACACTTTCAAAACTATGTAGCAGCTGTTGTTTGACAAAAGAATCTGTCACCTGTCACCTTAAAAACAAATAGCACGCCCTTCCACTACAATGGGTAGGAATGTCTGTTGTTTGACAAAAGAATCTGTCACCTGTCACCTTAAATCTAGCAAACAGCAATGGTTGATGCTGCACCAAACAGCTCACAGCAAAGAACCTGTAAACAGCAAGATCAAACAAAACAATCTGTCAACACAATACAAAACTGTTTTACAAGGAACTGAACTTGAGCAATGAAATACAAATAGCAACAGTTTCAAATCTGCACAAACTGTATTGACCAGCCCTTGTGTTCTGACAACAATGTTGCAACCTGTTTCAAACCTGTTTTGGTCTTGTTGCTACAACCTGAGCTGCTGTTTACAAAAGTTGTTTACAAAAACAACTAAAACTGAAAACCTGTTGTCAAGACTGTGTAATTGCTGCTGTTTCAAACTGTGACCTGCATCAGCCTGCTCAGCTTCACTTCTGTTTTAAAACTGCTGTTACTTCTTTTCTTGTTCACACGAACAGTTGCTGCTAGTTGCTTGTTCACCTGTTAATGCTTGAGTTGCTGTCAAGACCTGCTGCTGTGAACCTGCTGTGAACCTGCTGTATATTGTTTCAGTCCAAATCTAAATCTGTTTCAAATCTAAATCTAAATCAAAACAGATGATACCTATTGTTGTTTAAACAGATCCTGCTGTTGGTTTGTTGCTTTCAAGACAAACTCAAATACACTCAAAACAGACTTCTCAAAATGGATTCTAAACAACAACAACCAAATCAAAATAAAGCTGTTGTTTCAGTATTAAAATCCCTTAGTTGTCACCAGCACATTCTGCTCCAAATTTGTTTAAAACAGTTCACTGAAGGCTCAAATTCTTGAAGAAACAGTAAGAATAAACAGTAGCAAGCAAATCAAATTGGATAGAAGCTGTCAAGGTGATCAACCAAACAAGTGAAATAAAACAGCTCACTTACTGCTGTCAAGACCTGCAACACACTTCTGTCACCTGCACACAACTATATTGAGCTCAAAAAACAGATTGAACTCAAAATTCCTTCAAAGAACCTGTTTAAGTTTTCAGATGAAGCAACGAGTGATTAAGAATGCAAAAGGAAATCTGTTGAGATGGTTGGAAAGGCTGTGAAGATGCAATGTTAAAGCATACAGATTTATTAATCCTTCTTTACCTTTTTTCTCTCTTTACCTTCAACTGAAAAATAGCATCAATGGAGAATGCAAAAGCTCCAAGATAAAATCACACACTGTCTAAACTGGACAGCATGTATATTAAACTTGCACACTGTCTAAATCACACACTGTCACTGCATGTATCAAATCGGCCAAGATAAAAAAAACACAAACTGTTAATGTGCAATTTAACAAGCGATTTAGAAATCGGTGGAAGGCAAAAAACACTAAACCAACTAGTTAGGTTTACACAACAGACATTAAGCCAAGCTCCAATCGATTTATATAAATTCGATGATAAAGCAATCGAACAATCTAAGCAATTTATACTAACAGATATCGAGCCACACAAGTGATATATGAACTTGAAATCCGACTAACTTGAACCTGTGCTAAATCGCCTAACCATCAAATCTAATTCAATCAAACTAGTCTTAATCAGTGTGCGGATAACTCTCCTCAAACAAGGTAAGTTTAAATTGATCGATTCTTGTAAAAAACAGTCAATATATTGAGCGATTTATCAATATGAATCAAGAAACAGAGAACAATTTAGAATCTGGATAATATGAATTGAGCGGTTTAGAAGTCCAGACACCTTGATGCATACAATTCTAAGTCCTAAACTGGTCGAGTAAACCTAATCCGGTCACAAATCCGTTCAAGAGTTGATAGGTTTAGATGAACACCGATCAAGAGATGATCGGTTTAGATGAACACCGCTCAAATATTAACCCTAAACCTGAAATTGACGAAGATTTACCTGTTGTATGAATCTGATTGAATCATATGCGGTTTAGTGTAAACCGCTCAAAGCTGCTATGAATCCGCTCAATAATCCATTGATGTTTTGTGCGGTTTAGACTTAGCCTAGAATTGATGAAGCTTTGAATCAAACCTGTCTGCGGTGTAAACTCTTCTCCGCTGAAGCTACGTGCGGTTTAGATCCTTCTCCGCTCAAGTGGTGTGCAGTTTATACGAACACCGCTCAATCTGAATTCTTCAAATGGTAAGCTTATTGTGAAAGAGATGAACAAATGAAGGAATTGGGCCTTGATAATGGGCTAGGCTTGGACGGCTTAACAAAACAACCAAATAAAAAGCAAAAAAAATTAAAAACAGATCAAAACTATTAAAAACACAAAAACTAAAAAAAAATAAACAAAAAATGGATCAAAAACACTGATTTAAAAAAAATTCAAGAACATGAAAAAAAAATCAAAAACACAAAATCCGAATAATTCTTGAAATTCAGTGATCAAATCATAAAACTTTGTGAATAACAAAGATTCACAATGCAATTTCGAGCATTTTGATCATGATTTAAACATAAAAACACAAGAATTTTATAAAAAATCGGATCAAAATCTAAAAAAAATCAAGAACACGAAGAACACGAAAAAATCAGGAAAAAAAAATTCACTTATCTGATTTCTTTTAACCTCTGATTTCTTGCATCCCGCTCTGATACCAATTGTGAGTCCTATTTCACTGATCAATCTTCATATCTTCATAACAAACATGGCAGATCTTGATAATTCATGTAAGAACATCATATGAATCTTGAGAGAAAAAGTCAAACTTGTAAAGCTCAGTCAAACTCTCATTACGTATGATTATTACAATTAGCTCCTCTCACTCTAATTACAAAGATTAACCTATT
>NC_037543.1:12584189-12585649 GCF_001531365.2 Cynara cardunculus var. scolymus
TAAGAATGATGTAAGTAATGATTAGATTGGAGAGAGAGAGAATTACATCAGCCAAATCTTGATTTCAGAATTAATGACAAAAGCTCTAATTACAATYACAAGGAATTTCCTATTTATACTAGGAAAGTAAAGGCTAAAATATTACAAGTAAAACTATTCTAAGGAAAAACTTGAATACAACTTTTAAGCTCTAATCTTGAACCCAACAGAAACTTTGGGGCTCAGACACAGACAGCAGAAAAGGGCAAGGGAACTTACCCTAAGTGTGATAAGTGCAATAATCACCATGCAGGAGATGCATCATCTGTCTCAAATGCAACAAAGGAGGTCATTTCGCTAAAAATTGCAGAAGCGGAGGGAGACGAACATGCCACGAGTGCGAAAGTCCGGATCACTTCAGGAATGCATGCCCGAGACTGAATCGAGGGCCAGTTACTAACCCAGCACGACCAGTCAACCAAGGAAATCAAGGAGGCCAAGCACGAGGTCGAGCATTTGAGATTGGGGTAGAAGAAGCCAGGCAAGACCCAAACGTGGTCACAGGTACATTCCTCTGAACAATCATTACGCATCCGTATTATTTGATTCTGGAGCAGATAGGAGCTTCGTGTCACTAGAATTTAGACCAAAGATTAGTTTAAAGTCGCAAAAGCTGAAAGAAGATTTCGTTATCGAGTTTGCTAATGGACAGGAAGTTAGGACTAAAAATGTAATCACGAATTGTACCTTACGTTTAGCCGAACAAAACTTTAGCATACACCTTATTCCAATCAGATTAGGAAGCTTTGATATAGTTGTGGGTATGGATTGGCTATCCAAAAATCGATCTGAGATATGATGTTCTGAGAAGACTATTCGAATTTTAAAAGGAAGTGAAACGCTCGTGGTGCACGGAGAGAAGTCCTAGAGAAATTTCAAGTTAGTGACATGTATGAAGATGTGGAAATACTTGAAAAAGGAATATGTTGCGTTTATGGCCCACATTATGGATAAGGGAATCGAAGAGAAACGCATCCAGGATTTTCTCATAGTTCGGGATTTTCCCGAGGTATTTCCTGATGAGCTGCCAGGATTACCCCCGATACGGCAAGTAGAATTCCACATTGACTTAATTCATGGAGCAGCGCCCGTGGCCAAATCACCTTATCGTTTGGCACCATCGGAAATGAAAGAATTGTCAGAACAACTTAAGGAGCTACTCGACAAAGGATTTGTTAGGACTGAGAAATCAGTATTAATTGTATTCGTCGTGAAAGTTAAAAATAGTCTATAATTGTAAAAGTCAGCGTGTTTGACTTTTCTTTAGAAGGTTGACTTTGACTTGTCTTTAGTTTGTTGACCATATAAATAGTGGTTAGTTCTTTGTAATTAGGTGTAGAAGAGCATAATTGTAAGATTTGATACATAATAGAGAGTTTGACTGAGCTTTGAAAGTTTGACTTTTCCTCTCTCTATGTTCT
>NC_037543.1:12592184-12618393 GCF_001531365.2 Cynara cardunculus var. scolymus
ATACAGTACATCCGTTGTACTGAGTATATCTGTTATACTCACAGACCAATCTTTTTATAAAGATTGAAAACAATTTCATACGTTGAAATTGGTTGTTATCTTCCCATTCCCTTATTCTGAAAAGATTAAATAAGTGGATTTGCAAAGATCTACTTACAGTTTCATGATTTGACGGTTTAAACGRAAAATTTCATTCATCTTTTGTATGATGGAATGATTCTCATTACATCATAAGGGGGAGTATATGTAATAATGAATGAAATATTCATTTCCGAACATTGTTAAAGAGAATCTGATGCAAAGATCAAGGGGGAGTAACTTCGAAAATGGCAAAAGACTCAAAAGAAGAAGTGCGACTGAAGATCATTACAGAAAGATTTTTTTTGCTACATTGACTGAGAGATGTTGAATGTGAAGATCATTTTTCACAACAGTTTACTGAAGACTTGTTTTCTGAAGATCCTTTGAAGATCACATCTTGTACAGTGTTTCTGAAGATTATTTTTGATCTACATTGTCAAAAGAGAAGATCACCATGATTCTACATTCGAGGGGGAGAATGCTAGAAGATCTTTCTCAACAGTTGATCTTGAAGACTACAAGTTGAAGATTTCATTTGAAGAAGACATTTTGTGCATAATGTTTCAAAGTTCAAACAAGGACTCAAAGCGCAGAATTTTCTTTCAARTCTGAATACAAAGGGGGAGAATGTTAGGACTGAGAAATCAGTATTAATTGTATTCGTCTTGAAAGTTAAAAATAGTCTATAATTGTAAAAGTCAGCGTGTTTGACTTTTCTTTAGAAGGTTGACTTTGACTTGTCTTTAGTTTGTTGACCATATAAATAGTGGTTAGTTCTTTGTAATTAGGTGTAGRAGAGCATAATTGTAAGATTTKATACATAATAGAGAGTTTGACTGAGCTTTGAAAGTTTGACTTTTCCTCTCTCTATGTTCTTGATGTTCTTATTGTTAAATCAAGATCTGCCATGATTGTTGTGATGTTAATGAAGATTGATCAGTAAATTTGGACTCACAGGATTCATCAGACCCAGCTCCTCACCCTGGGGAGCTCCAGTACTATTTGTTAAAAAGAAAGACGGGTCCCTTCGGATGTGCATCGATTATAGGGAATTCAATAAGCTGACCATCAAGAACCGATATCCCCTTCCCCGAATCGATGACTTGTTCGACCAACTTCAAGGTGCCACTTACTTCTCAAAGATCGATCTTCGATTCGGATACCATCAAATGAGGGTCCGTGAGGTAGATATTCCTAAGACGGCGTTCAAGACTCGTTATGGTCATTATGAGTTCTTAGTTATGCCCTTTGGGCTAACTAACGCGCCGACAGTCTTCATGGATTTAATGAATAGAGTATGTAGGCCATATTTGGATAAGTTCGTGATTGTATTCATTGATGGCATACTGATCTATTCGGAAAATGAAGGAGGAGCATGAGCAGCACTTAAAGTTGATACTTGAGCTGTTAAGGGATCAGAAGTTGTATGCCAAGTTCTCCAAATGCGAATTTTGGATTCGTGAGGTGCACTTCCTTGGTCATGTGGTAAATGAGAAGGGAATTCATGTTGATCCGCCCAAAGTTGAGGCTATAAAGAAGTGGGAAGCCCCAAGGACCCCGACAGAAATTCGCCAATATCTCGGCTTAGCAGGTTACTATCGCCGTTTTATTTCAAATTTCTCCAAGATCGCTCAACCACTGACGGCACTAACCCAGAAGGATAAGGAGTTTATGTGAGGAGAAAAGCAAGAAGAAGCGTTCCAATTGCTCAAGCATAAGCTATGTCACACATCGATCTTAGCGCTACCAGAAGGTACGAAGAATTTTGTGGTATACTGCGATGCGTCACACCAAGGCTTGGGATGTGTGCTGATGCAAAATGACAAGGTCATTGCTTTTGCATCAAGGAAACTCAAGGTTCATGAAAAGAACTACACCACTCACGACTTGGAGCTAGGAGTAGTGGTGTTTGCACTCAAGACTTGGAGACATTATCTCTACGGCACCAAATGCACCATCTTCACTGATCACAAAAGCCTTCAACATATCCTAGACCAAAAGATGCTGAACATGAGGCAACGGAGATGGGTCGAACTTCTCAACGATTATGACTATGAAATAAAGTACCACCCGGGGAAAGCTAACGTGGTAGCGGACGCATTAAGCCGAAAAGAAAGGGTAAAACCGTCAAGGGTACGAGCCATGTGGATGCTGATTCAAACAAACCTAAAAATGCAAATTCTTGAAGCTCAAGAAGAGGCATTGAAAGCGGAGAATCTGAAGAACGAGACCCTACACCACTTAGAGAAGGAATTCGAAACTCGAGCAGATGGGATGCGTTACTTTAGAGATAGAGTTTGGATACCAAAGGACGACAGCCTTCGGTCAACAATTTTGGAGGAATCACATTGCTCAAGATACTCAATTCACCCAGGAACCGATAATATGTATAAAGAGCTAAGAGAGTATTACTGGTGGCCAGGAATGAAGAAGGACGTTGCTTTGTACGTAAGCCAGTGCTTAACATGCGCAAGGGTAAAAGCTGAGCATCAGAAACCGTCTGGTCTCCTTCAGCAACCAGAGATTCCTCAATGAAAGTGGGATCATATATCAATGAACTTCGTTACTAAGTTACCTAGGACTAGAAAAGGACATGACTCAATTTGGGTCATAGTGGATCGGCTTACGAAATCCGCGCACTTTTTACCTGTTCGAGAAGACTTCAGTACGAAAAGGCTTGCACAATTATATATCAATTAGATTGTATCACGTCATGGAGTACCTATTTCTATCATCTCGGATAGAGATATCCGTTTTACTTCACGATTATGGCGATCAGTTCAAAAGGCACTAGGCACGAGGTTGGACTTAAGCACTTCCTATCATCCTCAAACAGATGGGTAAACGGAAAGGACTATCCAAACGCTAGAGGATATGTTATGAGAATGTGTGATAGACTTTGGAGGTAATTGGGATACACATCTACCATTGGTTGAATTTTCCTACAACAATGGCTATCACACCAGTATCCAGTGTGTACCGTACGAAGCCTTGTATGGGCGTAAATGTAGATCCCCACTCAGCTGGTTGGAAATTGGTGACAGACAACTGACTAGACCCGACATTATCCAGTAGACAACCGAAAAAATCTCGATCATCCAAGAAAGACTTAAAGCTGCAAGAGATCGTCAGAAGAGCTACGCTGATAACCGCAGGAAACCGTTGGAATTTCAAGTGGGTGATAAAGTCCTTTTAAAGGTATCTCCATGGAAAGGAGTTATGCGCTTCGGAAAGAAAGGAAAATTTAGCCCAAGGTACGTTGGTCCATTTGAAATACTTGAAAGAGTAGGACCGGTTGCATACAAACTAAACTTGCCTCAAGAGCTTAGTGTCATCCATGATACATTTTATGTATCAAACCTTAAGAAATGTTTAACCGATGAATCATTGGTTCTACCTTTCGAAGACATTCAAATTAATGAATGGTTACGCTTCGTTGAAGAGCCGATCGAAATCCTCGACCATAAAGTCAAACAACTGAGACATAGTAAGATTCCAATCCTGAAAGTTCGATGGAATTCAAGGCATGGACCCGAGTACACTTGGGAAAGGGAGGACTTTATGAAAAATAATTACCCCTAGCTTTTTATGAAAGGAACAATCGGTGATACCAACAGCTAAAATTCGAGGCGAAATTCCTCTAACAAGGGGAAGCTGTGGCATCCGGCAATTTAAAATACCAGGTTAGTAGCTAAATAGCACTTTAGAAATATTATTAACACTCAAGTAGAGCGATTAGAGCTTAAGTAGTTAGAAATCCCGGTATGTTGCGTAGAAAACATTGTTATGACCCGTAACAAACCGGATCACCTTATAAAATGTCAAACACTCCAAATAATTTTTAAAACTTGCATGAAATATAGAGTCTACATATTTTAAATATTTTTACTTAAATTATATTTTATGAATTTATTTATCTCATAAAATAGGAATTTGAGCTTTTTTCTCAATTTCTCACAAAAATACCCAACACATTAAAGTATAGGCTAATTTTATTACAAAAAAAAATTAGAGCAAGGCCTAGAGGCCCATCTTGTGGCCGGCCCCTCCTCTCTCCATATAAATACATGTTGAATTTTTAAAAATATTCATTCCCCATTCATTTGGCAACCTTTCATCTCCTTATTCTCCCTCAATTTTCACCTACAATTCTCTCCTTCCATCTTCTTCCCCAAGAAAGAGAAATTCAGCCTTGCAATCATAAGAAATAAAAGAGATTCAAGAAGCAAAACTTGAAGAAATTTAAGATCATCTTCTTGTAATCAAAGGTAAGAACACTTGTTGGTGTTTTGGCTTCATTATATGCACTTTTAGTGCCATTTTCTTGTCATTTTCATACTTTTAAGTTTACAAAGGAGAGGTGTTCTTCATTCTAAGTTCTAAGGGTAGATTTTACACCAAAGACATGAAAAATGTTCTTAATATGGTGAAAATCCGTGACCTAACCTTCTAGAACTTTTAAAAAGCAAGAAAAACCTTCATTTCATGCATTTTGTGTTTCTTATGGAATCTGAGTTCTCTTTCATTTTTGTTAACAAGAATATTGTATTTTATATATTCTTACTTTAATATTGAATAGTAGAGTGGTTTCCTCTCATAAAATCATCATTTTTGGAAATTTTGATGCATAAAAGTCCATTTTTGCATAAAAGAATGACTTTTTCTCTTGGACAGATTCATTGCATGAGTTTGGAACGACCATATCTGGTTGTGTATGGACCCAATAAGCATGAATCTTTTTCCACAATAATATTTATTGTATTAGCTTTCAAACCCAAGTGAAATCATGAGAAAATATGACCTTATGACCTCACAACACCCAAAACAAATTTGGTGTACAAAAGTGGTCGGTCAGAAATTTTGGGTCTCATTGTTCATCTATAACTCTTAGAAGAAACATCAAAACTCATGAAATTTTACCTCTGGAGTTTAGCTTAAGGTGTTAGATTTCAAAAGAGTCTAACCTCACCGAAAAACATGGTGATTTAGGGGTTCAACCAATTTTTACAAAATAAGTGTGCAATCTGTCCAAACTTGACAAGATTTCCACATGCATGATTAAACAACCATAACTCCCAAACTATACACCCAAATATGATGATTCTTTTTGGAAAAGCTATCCTTATGTGTTATCTTCAAAAGGGTGTAACATTAAGAAGGGTTTTCTGTTTTGAAAGCTATAACCACTGTTTTGGTAAAATTTGTTTGAGACTCTTTCACTCATCCAAAAATCTTGATTTTTGGTCATAATGATCCTAACTCAATATACTAAAACTTATAAAAAAAATTAGGAAAATATACTTCTTGGATGAGGGTGAACCATGGACATTATTGAGACACAAAGATTCTGTCAGCATGCATGATTTCCTAAAACCACTAAAGATTGGACTCTTAAACCCTATAATAAGCATATAAAGTGCTTAAAACTTGATTTTTTATCTTAAGAACATAAAGAGGCATTTTATAAGAAGTAAAGGTAGAATAGTAACCTTAACCTTTAAGAGTTAAAACCGAACACTTTCACAACCGTTCGTTTTTATAGGGATTCACTAAAAGGACTATACCAAGGCGCACCCATTCGATCACTCAACCATCTACATCGTGAAAGGAAAGGTGAGTATTCATGGCCCCTTTTTAAATCCATCGTTATTTGGGGAAAAAGCACGTATAAAAGTAGTTGATGATTGTATGGAATATACAATGTGATTAAATCGTGAATACAAATTGATTATATGAAATATGCAATAAAATGAAATTGTGAATACGAGCACTAACACCATGTACACTAGTAAAAATTGTCTTTGGGTTAATTAAAAAGTCTCACTTGGTTACACTACTTATTAACTCATATGAGCCGATAGTTTAAGTGGATAGCGCTATTTGGATTGACAATCTCACCTTTTACTGACCAGTAGATGTGCATTTAACTAAAACACGGGTTTTATCCATGTGGTTTAAACACCACCGCTGAGGTAGTTCAGTATAAAGGGCGTAGTTGTCGCAGGTTTAGTAGTGGCCCAACACTTAAAATTACTTGGAGTATATTGTGCCTCGTTAAAAGTGCTAAACGTATGAAAGTTGTTCACGAGTAAGTAAAAGACTTACTCGAACCAAAAATTGCATAAAGAATTGTTGTACATTAAAAACTTGTAAACTCACCAACTCTTGTAGTTGACATTTGTTTTAACGTGCTTTTCAGGGGTAAAGAAGGTAAATAGTGGCATATAAAAGTAACCGCGTTTCAAGCATACCTCCGGAAAAAAAATTTGTTGTTTTATATCATCGTTATAATTTACAAACTTGTCGTTTTGGGGATGTATTTGTGGAAATGTAAACATTGACTAGTGATGTAATGTAATTATAATGTATGGTGGTGTTATTTATACTCTATCACTATGAGACTCTATCTTCTATACCTCGTGTTTCCGCTTTAGCGGGGTGTGACACATGTCATGTTTGTTTTATCAATATAAAAGAACCTTGCCTTAGCTTATTTTCTATTCAAATGTGGGGCATTATTGGAGTTTGAATAGAAAATGTGCGGTATTGTTGGGTATTTGGTTTTGTCCTACATAGACCAAATTCCAAAACAATGTGAGCCTTATATTACCAAGCCTCTATCTTCTATTAAATTGCCTAATCATCTAGTTGGGCTCAAGACATATTAAATGTCAAGAGGGCCTTGGGCCTTGGGTTCTCTTGATTGATTGAGGAGATATTTGGTTGGTGGCGACAAACAGAGGGCGGCGCGACCCAAGCCACGGTGTCACCCGCCCTGGGCATTGTCCAACAGTTATTTGTTGGTTAATCTTGTGTGATTACCTACACCTATAAATACCCTTTTGACTTCATTTTTGACAGAATACACAACATTTTCTGGGTTCTTTTCTCTCTCTATATATATATCTATTTCAAGATGGAAGCATATGTTTGATTCGTCGGGTTCGGGTTTGCAACTACGAACAGATTGTTGAATCCTTTAATCAGACGTCCTAATTACCGACACATGGGGCGAATTTCTGTCTAAGGACACTGCATAACGCAGGCCTCAATCCTATTCGCATTCTTCGTCAAAATTGTTGCAACAATCAAGTTAGTATTATGTTTTTGTTTTGATTTCTGCACATGTATATGTAATATATACATACACAAGTTTCACACACACACACACACACATATATATATATATATGTGTATGTATGTATTTATATTATTGTTTTTCAACCAATAAATTTTGTGCAATTCTTCATATTTGAGTTATTGGATTACGGATTTCTATTGTACGAATTCTAAGATATAACATGATCATGTATATAATTACATATGACCGTGTATACTTGTTGTAATGTCACAATAATTAACAATCGGTTAAAAATAATTGAAAAAAATAGAAATATGAATTCGTATTTAAAGAGGAAAAAATGTATATTTTTTATAATTTGTTTGATTCCATTATTAAAAAAAAGGATATTTAGGGTTGGATTCACGTGAGACCATCTTGTTTCATGAGACCCGTTACATTTGAATCTTCACAGCAAAACATTGTAAAAGTAAAAAATATCTGAACATTCACAGTAAAAACACTGTGAAGATTACATTCACAGTGTTTTGTTATAAAGTTTCACGTGTAAGAGAATGATCTCACATCACGAAAACAACATGATTTCACATAATCCCAAATCAGGATATCTATCTTATAGTTTTTAAACAAATGTTTATCGAAAAACATTGATTAATGCATATTACATAATCAAATTAACATGCTTCTTTTAAGAGGAACTCAAAATACAATGATGGTTTGAGTTTGCTCTAAATCCACCGACAAAAGGGAGATTAACATGATAGAGTGAAATAGATTAATCTTCCTTTTGTTGGTGGTTACAAATCCACTCCATTAAGAGTATTTTTAACATATTTTTTAAATAGAGAAAATAAGGTCTTTGTTTTCTATTTTGTTGCAATAAATTTTTCATATTGTTCTTTAAAATAGAGAAAATTAGATAAGATTCCAAATTTAAAAAATTACCTAAAACCTGAGGTTAGGTCGGACCCAGAGGGTGGGCAAGCCAGACGACGGCCCAGGGCATCATAGCCCAAGGAGCATCAATTTAAACCCAATGATTTATTACTCATAAAAAAGTTTCAAAATGACAATTACTAGACTTAGGTGGCGTTTGTTTTTTTTAAGAGGTGCTGAAGTCTGAAGTCTGAATTCACTTTGGATTTTTAAGAGGTGGTGCTGAAGTCTGAAATCTGAATCAGTTAGACTGTTTGTTTATTGCGTCTGAAATCTGAAGTTTGAATATGAGAGATCGAGAGTTGATATGGATCGACAGTTGACAAAGTTGAGAGATGAGAGATCGAGACAGAAGAGTTGATCTAGAGAAATCGAACGCAAAGAGATCAGAGTAGGTAGGCGACAATTTGAAATAAGAGGTAATAAGAGGTTTCGCAACCACTTAAATTTTCAGACCTAATAAGAGTTTTTAAGCTTTTAATTGGAAAAAAAACAAACACACTGAATCCTATGTCTGACCGATTCAGACTAAGAGGACATTAAGAGTTTTTTTTATTAAAAACAAACAGCCCCTTACTTTAAACCTCAACCACACATAAACACTTCCTTACTACTAAACTATTAATATATTTTGATATTTTTTTTCCTCCAATTCTAATTTTATTAGTTTTTTTGTTGATTCATTTTTTTCTCTTCCTTGCATTTCTTTTTTTCGTCTTTTGTCTTGTTTTCATGAAAACATTTATTTATCTGAAATAAAATTAATCATATTCAACAGTTAATACTTTATATGTATTTTTGTTTTGAAAATCATGTGATAATATTTGTGTTTATAATTCTTTTTGCCAAACATTTTTTTATGTATGGAATTAATAAGATCAAACTCTACATAAAACAAATAGATCACTAGCTAATTTTAATTCGAAACCATAAATATCTTTTATTATATTTTCTAAAATCAAACCATGTATGAAATAGTTTAGATTACTAAATAATTTCAACTATCTTCTTGTAATTTCCATAGTCATAAATATGATTCTCGAAGATTATTTTTTTTTTCATTATATTTCTTGATTTAGTGTTGAATCTCACAATTCCAATTTTGTTGTCACCCATAATGTGGTTTGTTGCCTAAGGCTATATATGATTGTTTAAACTACAAAACACTCGCTACTCAAGCGTGTTTAGATATTTAAAAATATGATACACAAATAATATTAAGTTTTTTGAAGTCTTTAGACAAATTAAACATCTTTATATGGTTGTATACACTTAGTTTGAGAACAACTATCATTTTATGCATGTTTTTAAAGTTCAATTTAACTTGATATTACATTATGAATCATATAATCATAAGATATGAATTATAAAAAATAAATTATCATGCAATAACAATAACAAAAATTGGCTTAGATATGAGATGTCTAGCTTGATTAGGTTCCAAACCACTTAAAACATAATATGTTTCATTTGTAGTTTTTAAATACTTAGGGCATTATTTTATCTTATTGTCCAGGACATGAAAAATCCTAGGACCGATCTTGCCTGAGGTGTTTTATAGAAAATTAATTTTTGTAATAATTTCCTTCAATAAGAAAAATTAACCTATTTCCTTTCCTTGTTACTCTAATCAAATTCCAATATGAGACCAATATGAAGGGATGGTTATGTGAAACGTATACACAAATAAGGCATTCCGATTGATTATTAGGAGATGGGAAAGAATCAATATCCGAAGCTTGGTCTCTCAAACAGTAAGAAAACTTTATTTATTTTGGTGTGGATGCCTAAAATTTGTTTTACATCTTCTATGCAAAAATTAGATGCCAAGGAGCACATTAAATTATAAATTAAATGGCATTGCCTCTTATGTAGGAGGGATAGGGGAAAGAGTAACAAACTATTTTCTTTCTTTTTTTCTTCCTAATTTTCTCAAAACGACAACTAAAACGAAAAAAAGGGTGGTATTCGAGCGACTTATTGTTCCAAGTCTGGGCTTCTACCTGGAGATCAATTAGACATAAATACCAGACTATTGAACTGCAAATTTGAAATTTTCAATGACGTGAATAATAAAATCACACTGTCTATTGGTTGTGCAACAAAAATTACGAATATATACCCAACCAAACAAACATAATAATTCCCTAATATAAGGTTTGGAGATGGAATAACTTCAAATAAGAAAGACAAAAATGCTAAAAAGTGGTAAAAATAAATGATTCATATGTGAACAATTTGGTAAACCAAAAAAACCCATTTGATGATACATATATTAATTCACGTTCTCTACCCAGAGACTAGAAGATGAAAGTTCGCGAGAATATGAGTTATGATGTGAAATAAAAGAAAGAATTTAAACCCTTGATCACTTTTTTAATTCCAAAACAACCCATAAAGGCTTTAGAATGAAACTGATCAAGTATATCTCATTTGTGATGATCTAGTGATTCTCTTCAATTAGAATTGATTCAAAGTGGAGATCCCTTCTTACCCTCCTCATCATAACTTTCATTCTCACCGAAACACAACCCTACACTGGAAAGATTGTTTTATATGTAACCGTAAAACATGACCTCAAAACATTCTCGAAAATATCATATATTTACATCCATTTTGAAAATCACATGATACTCGCAACCAAAACAAATTCCAAAAGTTCAATACGAGAAAGTTACCATTTCTACCTTTGGTTGATACATGGGCACGTAATTTTACATGCTTGTCTACTCCTTGAACATGGTACACTATCACATAGGTGAAATGGTAATTTTCCCTTAATTGAACTTTTGGAATTTGTTTTAGTTGCGAGTATCATGTGATTTTCAAGACCGGGTACGTACACATGTAAGTATATGATATTCCGAGCATGTTAAATCATGTTTTACGGTTACATATTCGGAAGATGCAAATCTTTACATTCTCATTTTTTGATCCACCATAGTATCACAAGGATCATAGTAGTTTCTTGTTTTACGAATATCCTATATAATAACAGGAGGCTTTTCACAAGCCGATCTATATAATAACAGGAGGCTTTTCACAAGTCGATTGTTTTCACAGAAACAACCGGTCAATCCCAAAGGAGAACCCTCTAAACCCCATATCTTGCTGGGATATACCTGACTTGAACGTTTTCATTTATCTAAATCCCATAGGTAACAACGCGTAAAACGATCATAGCCAAGAAACCATTAGATTGTTTATGGGGAATAGTCTGTAAGATTATACAAACAAGTAGGGAAAAGTTATCGTAAACACACAAACCTGTTCTTTATATATACTCGGCCGCCTTATGAAGCCAATACCTTAGTTGCCGCTTCAGATTGATACCCAGATGTTGCTTGGAATATGATGGCAAGTGATCCCGTTGCCAAAACACAAACAGCATCAGCAAACACAAAAAAACCAGTGCAGAACGGAACCTGGCAACATTATTGGTGGCGCCGGCCAGCACGCTAATCACGCATCCTGATGATTTCTGGTCTTGGTCACCATCTGGGTTTACGTCTTGTGTTTGACCCTTTTGTTGTCTCAGTCTGATTCTTCTGAATGCTGTTCCCTGTTCATGGGCCGAGATGGTTTCTTGTTGGTTGCATTTTGTGGGATCGTGGACGAGCAATGGCAGGTTCCCTGAGAGGACACCGTGGAATGTGAAAGAGTTTGAGGCTGATTCATCAAGTTTAATTATGTCATCGTTGATTATATCCGCAAACCAATCATCCTCATTGTCACATTCCTGTCAAAAACTGTAAATTAGACTTTGATACTGTTCTACCAACAAAAGTTAAACCTCATCAAGCTTTCTTCACTAGAATGTGCATATGAGAAGTGTTCAACGGTGCTTATGATTTTGCTTTTGATAATTTGTTGGAGGATGTCCAATTTTGGCTCCAGCTGTTTAGTAGTCTATTTTTTGTTTTACAAGCGGGAGGCCTTCATATAAACAAACCTCTCACTATAAACAACTCCTAAAATATTAATCGTAAATACTTTATACGACTCAAGTTTATATGACCAAAATATGAAGCTCTTATCTAAGAGTGTTGCAATAAGTTTTAAGTAACTTTTTGGACGTTTTAACAAGTTTTTTAGGACCTTTTTAAAACAACGTGTCGTATTAGCTTATTTTATTGTACAATTTTGATTAGTGTCCTATTACTCCATATTTTTGTAGGACACTTGTGCTTATACAACACTTTTTCAAAAAAGTGTCCTATAAATATAACTAATACGATACTTTATTTTAAAGGTGTCGTGAGAAACATGTTAAAACGCCAAGAAGCGTCCTATTAAGTTATGGTAACACTTTTAGGAGTGAACTTTTTTGTATTTGGTCCTATAAACTTGTGTCTTATAAACCATTTTAATAGGATGCTTAGTTAGACATTTTAAGCATCATACAAACCATTGATTCTATATGATTTCTTAATTACTACCCCTTTTACCACTTTATTCATACATGAAGTCACGGGAGAATGGAATTTGGTTTTTTATTTTACAAATGGGCATGTTGGATCATACATCTATCCATATATCTGGATAGATAAATTGACCATCACTCTCGAGATTTTTGATAGTGGCGGTATCCACTCATATGGCCATGTTCTATTCCTAATATTGTTTTAGTAGATCTCTGGTCTCTATCCTTTGGGTATAGGTAAGGTATGTGTACCTTTTACCTCCACAAACCCTACTTGTGTGTGGAATATATTGTGTTAGTTTGGTTTGGTTTTCTAGGATTCTAATTTAATGACCTACTCATTCTAATACCGGGTGCCTATCAAGATGTGCAACCATGTATGCGTTGAAAAGGGTAACATAATTGAGCTAGAAGAGTTGTACATCTAGTCTTCCTGGATCCTACCTCTGCGTGGGATATAAGTTAGATTTGGTTTCTGGGAATCAAATTCTAATACTGGCATGTTCACTGGAACCATGTACGTGTTTAAAAGGGTATAAAAAACTCTGTATACTGAATGAAGAGTTCTCCCGAGAGGCCACAATTGCCGTGAGCAAACATATTAGAAATCGAACCTTAAGCTGACTTGAAGAACCATTTGGGGACTCGTGAATGAGTTGCCGCTCAGACTCGGATCCGGAATCATTCTGTTCGAATGAATGGGACCTGTAGCTGCTCGTAGATTCCTTTGAACAGGTTTTTACAGCGTTCGCCTCATCAAACCATTCTATTTGAGTATTGGCATACTCATTTGTACCAGAGTTGCCATTATCTGCAGCTGACAAATTCCTTTGATCAGAAGAACCTCTTGATGATTCATTCAGGCGGAAATCGCTGTTCCTACGAAGCCGGCAAACAACCAGAGATTCCTGTATACACAAAAGCTTCATTGAAGTAATCTCCAAACCATATCATATTCAAGAAAGCACAAGACACAACTTAAAACTGGTTGTAAAGTTGTTCAAATGCAGTTTCTACAAGTAATTTCATGTTCCATTTATCAGAGAAGGGAAATTACAACCTAAATACCACCAAACTAAGTGTTTGATCAGCAAATTTTCGTTCTCATTTTACAAATAAGGTTTATTGGCAGCAAACTTTTGGGCATTTGTTTATGGGTTTTCTTTATGGAACGAGTTCTATAAAAGATAGTCCCCCTCCTCGGTATCCACATGTCATATTCCTTGTAAAGAAACACCGAGATTGAACAGAAAAAAGAGGCCGAATTGAAAAGACCTTATTTTTACAATAATCTACCTGTGTGGTGTCGGTCATACAATATTCATGCATGATCCATTCCGTCCTTTCCCCTTTGGGGGCACGGCCCGTGTGGAAAACCAGTGTCCTCTTTGTGCCAATTGTAACAGCACCTGATTTTACGTTGCGTTCTTTGCCAGTGGCTTTCCAATATCCAGATTGGGTAGCCCTTTTACTTTGGGAGCCATTTGGATACTTCTTTCCTCGGGCCGAAAAGAAGAACCACTCGTTATCCGATCGAACAATGGAAAGAGCTAGCCACATACAATTGTTACTATCAAATTTAATCGGGCACAGTCTAAAATCAGTGACTATTAAACTAGAAATAACACCTAAAACCTAAAATAAAATCAAAACTTAACAGCCAAAAGGTTAATTTGACACTGCATTTTGAAACAGATATCCAACTAACGATGCTACAACAACATTAAGTTTAGAGGACGCATAAAATGTCTAAATGTCTTAATAAAATTCTTTGTAGGACTAAGCTATAGGACCAAACAAAAACGGCGTATGACCTATAAGTGTTAGAAAAGGTTTACAGGACATTTTAACAAGATTTTTAGAACTCTATTAAAATAAAATGTCATATTAGTTATTTTATACGATACTATTTGAAAAAGTTTCCAATAAAAAGATGAACTTCAGGACATTTCTGAAATTGTCCAATAAAAAAGTCTAATACGACACTTTATTTTAAAAACGTCCTAAAAATTTGTTAAAACGTCGTATAAACCTAGTGTAACACTTTTAAATATGACGTTTTATGTTTGGTACCATAAACTTAAGTTCTATAAAGTATACTATTAGTATTAGACATTTTGACGTCCTATAAATCTAATTTTACTGTAGCAATATATCATGAAATATTATGTTGGGAAATATGAAATATTGTTCGGTAAATGAAGTATTCATGAGATGAAAAGATATTCAAGTAAGACATCCACTTGGATAAGGTCACAGTAAACAAAAGGGCACATGAAGGAAGCCAAATTCGCACCTGCAAAGAAAGGTAGCAAGAATATGTGTAATGTGTGATATAGGAGATGCATGCAAATGTAGTATTTATTCTTAAACCCAAAACTGGTTTTTCTTCCTTCAGCCCTCAGTATTTCACAAACAACCGCCACCCTCAAAATACAAATATTGTATCCCAAACTACTTTCGCTTGGTGCTACGATTGATGGAAAACTGAGAGATATCAATAACATATTCGGATCTTAAATTTAAGTTTTAGTAATTGATAATTGTGGAGGACAAACCTAACCGCAAATCGTCAAACTTGAAATTAAATTGATTCGTATGTATTTGATAGATTTTTCATTTTAATTTACAATTAAAACATATTATCTTTATTTGGCACTAATAATTTTTTAAAAAGGAGTTTTTCGATCCACATTTTTCATTATATGAACATCTTGTTGAATATACCTTCAATATCGTTTCACATATTTTAGACCCTAATTAGAATAGAATTATGGGTCTTCCGGTCGATGTATGTATATAGGGCAGCCGTAGGCACACATACCCACCAGTAATACATCTGGTTCGGTTCTCTTATAAAATAAAATTATTATATTTGTGATGTATATCCCAAACCTTATAATATTACTATTCCTATATATGAATCTATGTATAATATATATATATATATATATATATATATATGCATAACACACCCCTCCCTTTACAAAAGCTGCATATCCATCAATAATGATCAAATACCTAAATCAAGTTTCACAAATACCTTGGACAAACTTCATCAAGGTAAAGGATACAAATATCTCTTCAGTTTTTAATGTAGAAAATCTTCATTTGATTATTATTAGATACTATTCAATCAGTTGCATGTGCAAAAGTTTGAAATCGATCACTACTGTTCAACCACAGGCATATATTCCGTTTCTCTTCAATTCCTTGTAATTTTTGTGCCAAAGATGAGGGTAAAGTACGATTACAGGAAGAGTCGGATAACCTGGCAAGTAGAAATGTGGAAAATAAAATCGAATTCTGGTTAGTGGAGCAATAACCTGGTAAATCCCATGGCTCGTGACGGCAGAAATCGACCTCCGGAATGATATCAACGCAATTATCAGATCCTTGGAGCTTCTTCTTTAAGTAATAGGAAATCAATTCATTGTCGGTAGGTGAAAATCGGAAGCCTGGAAACACCGAAGACGATTTGGCTATCGATAACTGCAACTGCATATCTCTCGTTCTCTCTGCATCGTTTGCTGGCGTCGTCGTCGTAGCCGCCGCCTCATAACCACCATCAACGGCAACAATATCCTTCATCGACCAGTCACCGCCACCGCCGTCGACCTCTTTCGCGCTCATCTCTCTCTCTCTCTCTCTCTATATATATATGTATTTGAAAGAGGTAGGTAGGCAGGCAGGCAGCAGAAGGTGTGTAATGGTGTATTTCTTTCCTGATGCTTGAGGAATGGGAAGCAGTGTGGCGTGCTGCAGCGGAAAATGGGATTTTATGGTTTTGCAAGTTGATGGTTGGGGGGAATGGAACACCGGTCGAGGTAAGGTCACCACGTGGCCATGGTGTTACGCTAACAAATATGATCACGTGTCAGCGACACATTGTGTTGAGCCATTCATCTGCTGCCTCCATCACAGATTTAGCAGCCACATAGACCATCCACATGCATAAGCAGCCTGCCTCTCTATTCAACCTACTATTTCACTTCACCCAAATTTCATTTCTATGTTTATTGCCATATCTTCAACGGCTCTTTTATATAATTTTTTTAAATAAAGAATTATATCATATTTTTTATAAAATAATTACATTCATTTTTAACATATTCTTTTAACACAAATTATGTTATTATAATATTCTCTAATTTTATCATTTTAATTATATTTTTTTAAAGAGAATATGAAAAATTAACTCAATTTCATTAGTCGATTGAATAAAATAATTATTTTTTTCTTCCAACATTAAGTTGTAGAGAATTCTCAAATTTAAAGTTTCTTCTATGATTCTCCATTTTAAAGAACAAGAAAAAAAAAACTGTTAAAGCATTTTAGAGAATAAAAACTTATTTTGTTCTAATTTAAAAACTCATAGGGATGCTCTAATGCATTATTTTGTATACTTTTGTAAACTCTTGGGGATGCTCTAATGCTCTAATTCACAAGAGTGTAGTTTAAACAAGTTTGTTATCACCTTAATATTAATTGTTATTTATTAAAATTATAAAAAAAATATTAATAAGAATTGATTATTACTAATATTAATAAATATTATTTATCAATAAAATATTAACTAAAAAATATTAACTAATTTNATTAATATTCAGAATCATTATTAATCATATTCATTGTTTTACATATTATTATTCAATTTATTTAGTTATCAAAAATGAAATATAACAATTTTAAGTAGACGTAAATTGAATACCCATTTAGTTAAAAAATAAATGGGCCTTTAGAAATAAGAAAGATGAAGATAAGATAATAGTACTAGAAAAAATAGCATCATGGATGAAAATTACCGACAAAAATAATGGGTCTTAAATTACTGATGGATCATTGACGGCCACGTGTTTTCCTATTTTAAAAAATAGGAAAAAATAAAAATGTTAAATATCCGTAGGTAATTGTCGGTGATTTGCGACGAATCATCGACGACCCCGTGTTTTCCCGTTTAAGAAAAAGAAAAAAGAAAAAAAATTAAATATTCGTCGGTAATCTGTTGGTGATTTGGATGAATCACCGATAGTTTTTTTTAACTTTTGTGTTTTCCAAGTTTTTCTTCGTATGAGCTTACTTTGATTCATTATGTATAATTTGTGATGTGTTATGTGTATATGTATATGTATGCATGTGTGTCCTATATGTTACTAAATTATATGCATGTACATACACGTATATATATACGTGTGTTATATGTATACTATACATGTATGTGTCGTATATTTATATGTGTGCATGTATATCTATATATGTATGTGTATCTATTTACATATATGTTTACTAATGTTGGTTGCTAATGACTACGTACTGCGCATTTGATGGACATGTGTATATATGTTGTATGTGTGTGTGTGTGTATATATATATATATATAGATCTATACGTGTATGTATATGTGTATGTATGTATATCTATACATATATGTATATGTGTGTTTTTTGTTAACCGCATATGATGGATCTATGTATGTATGTGTGTGTGTGTGTGTATATATATATATATGTATGTGAGATATCATGGATATACGTGTGTGTGGGTACGCGTGTGCATCCATATGTATATGAATGTACGAATATCATCATTAAACTTTGAAAATTCGGATTTGGTCTATTAAGATTATCATTTCATAACGGTTTGGTCCCTCATCTTAACGATCGTTGACTTTTTCCCGTTAGGTTCAATAAAGTCAGAGGTATGTTAGTCATTTTAGATCATTTTCTATTTTTTTTAGTAACTACGTGGTTAAATGAGGGTATTTTAGTCATTAGACATAGTTTAAAATGACTAAAAGACCTTTGATCTAATTGAGCTTAACAAAAAAGTTAACGACTATTAGGAGGAGGGACAAAAACATTTATGAAATGATTTTAGTTTCATAATGCTTTTGCTTCCTCATCTTATCGGTCATTAATTTTTTCCATTAAGTTCAAACTTAGGGGTATTTTTATCATTTCAAACATTTTTCTGTTAATTCCATCACCACCGTCGAACAACGCCACCGTCACCATCGTATTCCCTCACCGTCAACCAACACCACTATATGCATTTTGTTTTTGATTTTCAGTCCGTTAAATGATTGTTTTAGGTTGTTTTTCTGTCTTGAAAACCAAAGTATTGATAGGAATATCGGGGGTTCGAATCCCACTCCATCCGCTAGATCACAAGCGAAGCCGGGAAACGTACCACAACGTAATAACTAGGACTCGTGTTGGACGACTTTTGAGCGTGGGCTACCACTTATGCAGCGACAAGGACCTGCAACTCTCGAAGGGCCAGGTACAAGAAAGAGTGGAGTTTATTTGTAGATACTAGTACCTGAATGACAAGTGATGTCAATGTTTGGTAACTAAGTGGGACAACCCCAAACTTTTTCTTATCAAGCCTTTCCCCTTGTACAACCATACTAGGTTGTTTTTATTTTGCTCTAAAAAGGAAATAGACTAGAGATGACAGAAGAAGGTATTCGATTCAAAAAATATACGACAATCATCTTTTGATGATAAAAAAGAAAGAAGAGAAAGAAATGGGAGTTGTCACCTACATACCTGCCTGCCTGCTTACTAAGCCATCCTAACAAGCTTCTCCAGTTCAACAGACTGTAGCACAAAGACTATGACTAGTGTCGGAGGACTTTTGAGCRTGAGCTACCACTCATGCAGCGACAAGGATCCGCAACTCTCGAAGGGGCCACCAACCACCCGAATCACTGTAGCAAACCCTCATTTTACTTTATTCAATGGATAACGCCTATTCTCTTTTAATCAACAATTGAGAAATGACAGATAAAGAAAGAGGTCTATAGATACACCGTACTTTGCGAATGTGATGAAGAGGGGATGCTCATTTACTCGACTGGAAATGATGAGCCGAAAACTCAAGATTATTACCTTAGTCCTATCTATCCACCTCTCCAGACACAATATCTCGAGTACCTATGATGGTGACCACATCTGCTGGCATGTGATGTTTGGACATAGAACAAGTCCTTGTGAATGGGCGAACTTGTTAAATGGAGGAGCGGAAGGGGAAAAGTCAACGACTGAGGCCAGAAGGTATGTGAAAGTAGAAGCCAGGGACAGAAAGAGCGGAAGAGAGAACTAATTGAAAATGAATGTCATTTCACGCTGATAGGAATGAGGGTGTTAGTCCCAGCCGGATCTACAAGAGTTTATAGGTAACAGTTTGTAGAAGGGAGGGGGGAGATGAATACAAACACAAAAAATTTCACTTTTAAAATTAATTTATTGATAAAGAAGGATCAATACAAATTTTACAGATTGTTTGCGGACAAGTTAAGGTAAAGAAAAACCTATCTAAAAAATGTATAACAAATGCACTTAGAAAATAGAAAAGATTTGTTGTAAGAAATTAAGACTTGGAAATGTGTTCTTCACTTGCTAGAAGTGGTTCTTTCTCTTTAAAGAGAGAGAGAGAGAGAGAGAGGGAAAGAGAGAGAGGGAGAGATTTCTTCTTGGGTATGCTTCTTAGAATAAGAAAGACAAATTCTAATTACATGTATCTCTGAGTGGAGAGAGCTCAACTATTTATACCCATTGAATTAAATGCAATTCAGAAGGTACACAATACGTGTCAAGCTTTTAGAGGAAAGTTTGTTCTTTACTACAGTGAATAGTCCTTTTGTCTATTCATGAGCAGACATCTTTTCATAGAGTTGGTGAGCACTAGAGTCAACTAATTGGCTCCACACTGTACTGTGCTCTAGAAAAGGTATGAGTTTGTCCTTAGTGTGTGGAAGGACAAGACAACAACAAACATGCATAGTAAGCTTCATTTGATCACTAAATGCTGGGATGACGCTGGAGGTCTCTTCAGCATTCGTTGAGGCTTGTGTCGTTTTCACACGTATGCTGACTAGTTTGTAATCATTGAATGCCACTTCGGATTACGAACGCACTAGTCTCTAATCTTCAGTTTCTGTATTTGACATTGCTGTAGGTTCTTTGGTGTGAGTTTTGTCTTCTTGAAGTATAAGAGTCACTGGAGAGTTATAATGCATGTTTCAGCGATCACTGAACAGACTCAGTGATGATCGCTGAAATTGAATAAGTAGAAACACTATACTTCAATAGATAAAAAGGATTACCATTAAATCAATGAAAGAGGATCAACAATCCCCCATATTTGATGATGACAAAGCAACATAAAGAAGATTGACTAAGGTTTAATAGTAAGGAAAAGTTACAAGTAAAGTACAAGTCCCTTTTAACTATTTTGGGATCTTTTTCAATGATATAGTTTTCTTAAGTTATAAATTCAAGAGAAATAAGTACAAGAATGATAACTGAAACTAAAAGCATGTTTACTGAGTGACGGTTGTCAGTTAATGTTAGAGTAAACTGGAACTCATAGATACATGTCCCTATTACTTTTTTCAGGGATCTTTTTCAATGATACTGAAGAAATACTTATATTATTCATTGGAAACATACAAGTGGTACAACAGTAAGTTCTGGACTTATTACATATAAGTTGTACACTGAAAGAAAAGATATAGAAAATAAAAAGATTTACAAGATAGAAAGTTTTAGTTAATCTAAGTCGTTGAAGTTGATGTAACAAGGTACTCCTTCTCCAAGCTTCTTTCGACGTAGATATTCCTTTCTGATCATGCGGTCCATCGTCTCACCATTTAGGTCATTGTCCAACCAAGATCTTAGAAATTCAAAGTGTTATATTGGACAGAGACGAAACTCAAATACTCTTTGAAAGTTGTATTCGCCATCATAGTTAATGAATATAAATCCATAGTCAGGCTTGAAGTGCCTAGTGTTTGGTGTGTAAGGACCCTTTACTGGCAGAGAGAGGTTCAACATAGAGATATCTGGCTTCTTTGAATACTTTACGATTTCTTATGAGGAGAACCTTGTTTCATGTTCATTTCTCATAGTAGGTCCATCATTAGGATCTGAAGGTTTTCTTCTACCACTTGGCATCAATGTTGGCACTGGAGGAACAACAACATACCTAGACATCTTCTTGATAATATCGCTGAGGATGTCTTTGATTATTTGCTTGTGCCTTGACTTTGAGTGCTGAATGGCTTGGCGTATTTCTAGCCATTCACTGTAGCCATATTGACTAAGGTCGGAAAGATATTAAGTGACAACATCAAGGTTGTCTCTGACCATAGAGATGAACATTCCTCCATCTTTCATTCATTCACTGATTGTGACATTTGAGACGCGATGGGAGCTTATTCTTTTCTTTAAGCGATCTTCACTCCATCTCTTGTCGTGGTCTTTCAACGCTAGTGCTCTCTGATGTTCATTTTCAGCTTGTGAGAGCAACCGAGGCTGAGCCTTGACAGGGTTCATCTTTTTAGACTTTCCTTTAGGAAGAACTTTAATGGCAAGTGACTTTGCCAGCTTGAGGCTGTATTTAGTCTGTTGACATTGAATGCGAAGTTCTTCCTCAGCCTTGAGTGCTTCCTCTCTTTCAGCTTCTATGAGGAAGTCAAACTCATTACTAGAGGTAGGAACAGGAATGTTTACTCTGGTTTGGTCGAGGGACTCCTTTAGCTAAGTCATCTGTTGGTCGAGAAGAGCTCTAGATGTTGGGATAGAAGATATCCTTTCATCTAGACGACCACAGGTAATAGAGGATGTGATAATAGAAAGTTGAGAACGAGAAGTAATGGTAGCAAACCTGGAACAATAAACAATCCTTGAGGGATCGATAGGTATGAAAAGAACAGCCAGGTTTCCATCTTTAGCAACACCTTTGTTTTTGGAGGAGGTGTTCTGGTTCTCTTGAGATTTCTCTTTCTCCCCCTAGGATGAAGATTCCCTAAGAGAGACTCCTTTTTGAGAGGGAGCAGGTCTGGTGTGATATTTAATGGTGAAGTCGTCATTATCATCGTTATCATCATTATCATCATCACCTATCTCTTGTCCAACATCAGGTAAGGAAAGAAAATCATCTTCTTCCTCATCTTCGTCTTCAACAATAGCTATGACGACATCATCATCATCCTCAGCTTCAGCGACTGCTTCAGCTTCATGAGATATAATGGTATCCTCAGAGTGAGGGATAATAATTGTAATGATTCATTTTCATTAACCAGTTGATTCAGTAATAATATATTTTGGTAGTAAGAAGTTTGGGGTTAGTGTTTGGTATTCAAGACATGGAAAGGAATCGATCTATGGTTCTTTCCCTATATTATATTTGAGTACATAGATATATGTGTATATATATATATATGTATGTATGTATGTGTGTGTGTGGTTATGTGAGTGGGTTATTTTAATATGGTTGGATATGCACTTGCTACAAATATCAAGTGCATTCAAGAGGAAGAAGGTTACTGAATTTGAAAATTTTCTAAAACTCTTTCAAAGAATTTGAGTGACCAAAGTGTTGAAGCAAATTCCTAAAATTTAGTTCAAAGGTAAATGTGAGTTCAACTGTTTTCTGTATATCCAGTTATCTTATGCTCATGATACAATTCAATTTTGTACTGGAATTATGTTATTTTGATATGATTCAATTGCATTTGTATACTGCTACTTCATCTCCCGTTTAATAAGAATAGAACTCATCGGACAAAGCAGTATCCAGATGAGATCTCTCATCGAACAAGGCAGTGTTTGGATGAGACACTTTACCGATGAAGCCGTGTTCGGATATGTGTCTCACCGGCCAAAGCAGTGTCCAGATTGAACTTTTAACCAGTTAAAGTGTTGTCCGGATTAGAACAAGCATCGGACAAAGCAACGTCTGGACATGACCGTATAAACCTTCTCTGGGCAGAATAATATTTGGATAAAGATCAAGTTGTCCGGTAATTCCTTCTCCGGACATAGTGTTGTCCGGATAAGATCAACCTTGTCCGATAACCTCCTTCTCCGGCCTTAGTGTTGTCCAGACATGACATTGAATTTTACAGAAATCTCTTTAGGAAGTAAATTCTAAAGGGCGGTGTAACCGCGATAGATGAAATGGCGGTGTAACCGTGATAGATGAAATGGCGGTGTAACCGATAGATGAACTGGCGGTGTAACCGCGATAGATGAACCGGCGGTGTAACCACGATAGATGAACCGGCGGTGTAACCGCGATAGATGAATGATGGAATATTATAATATTAAGATCCAGTTTGATATATCTTGGATTTTGTAGTAAGTTATATTTTGTATGAGGAAAATATACTCACTAGGCCTTTTGGTGTAACACTCAATTGTTGTACTAATCTGTTTTGCAGGCCGTCCACCATCTCAAGATAAAGGCAAGGAAAAAAATGTAAAGAAGTGTTATTGAGATGAAAGTGTTATAACTGATAAAGTTTTTGATAATCCATACTTTCTCTTGCCATGTGAACATACTTTTGGAATGTATTATGAATTTAGTATGGATAACTTGGTAATGTTTGATTATATTTTTTGTAAATTTTATATTGTTATTTGCATGGTGAGTTGTTTCAGTTGATATCAGAGCCTTAGTTTAAGGGATCTGGGTATTTTCTTGATACTTAGACTTAAACTAGAGGTGTGGAATATGTGATAATAGGTTTCACTGGGACTATGAACCTGGAAATGTGTTATAGTTGAACCTATTATGATAAAGTTAGATTACATGAGATTGATGTAATCTTGAGTTACAGATACTTGATTTATGAGTAAACAAGTTATCATACTTTGGTATGTGAATAACCGTATATGTGTTTATTGTGACAGAAAGGATGTTAAAGTAATACGAATACTAAGAAAAGATGGCATATAATCTTAATCGATCTAGAAGGACTTCTACTAGCCATGGAAGAGGTCGATGAAGAGGAATGATAAATAGAGAAGAGGATCCAGAAAATGCTACTGACTATTGAAACATGAAGTCGAAGTCGGGGATGAGGAAGGGGAAGAAATACTCAACAAGAAACTCATATGAAATAGGAATTATCAGCGCAAGAAAGTTCTATGTCAAGCCATGGAAAGGGAAGAACAAAGGGTAGAGGTCGTACTCATGACCCTGGTTTCATTACCCAAGAAATGTTGGTAGCCAAACTGGGAAAATTTCAGGAAAGTTTGGTAAATTTGTTGGGACGTTCTACACAGAATAATCCAGAAGGAGTAAGGAATCCAACTTTTTAGGAAGAAGCAGGAGCCAGTACACGGGTAAAAACTACGTCCGCACCACCTACATAATCGTCAGTAGAAAGGAGGGGATATCAAGATATTCCTTGCTTGTAAACTGTTAAACCCCACAATGCAAAATGTAAAAAGTAATGAAAAACAAACAAGTGATGAAGAACCAGAAGACCAATGAAGACATCAAGGCAGAAACGACCAAGTCTAGATTCGACCATTGGATCGATGGATAGACTAACCAGAGGATCGATGGAAAGAACAACCAGAGAATCGATGGACGAAGTTAGACCATTGGATCGATGGAAAGACCAACCAGAGGATCGATGAACATTGGACCGATGGACGAAGTTCAACCAGAGGATTGATGGACGATGCGATGGAAAGAAGCGTTCTCATTGATACTCTGGACAGACAAACACTTGAAGATTTTCTAAGTATTCATCCAAGCGTGCAATGAAGATTTGAAGATAAGGATGAAATCATCACATTGATAATGACAGCTGAAAATGACAAATCAATAGCTGGAATTATAGTTTATCTTGTTAATAATGCTTATCYATGTAAAAGATAAACTTTATCTRTTWGCTAGACTATTTGCTAGAAAGTAGCAATATATAGTTATCTTAGTATTAGCCAACTAGTATAAATAGATGATTAGGTCTATTGTAAAATAGCGTAAGAGTGATAAAAAAAAGGCTTTTACTCTTTGTTTTACGTTTTATTATTTATAAAGTAAAACATTTGAAGCTCAAAACTGTTCTTGAATGTTCTAATTTTATTTTTGAGTCTTCATAACTTTCTTCGTAAAATCACTATAATTTGGTTATTCATAACTAGATTATTAGTGTTATTGAGAGATCTGGAATCAACAATTGGTATCAGAGCCTATTGATTGATTATCCAATCAAACGATCATTTAAAATCTCTCAATATTTTAATCCTCTTTCTCATCAAAAACTTCTTTCTTATTCTCAAAATTTTTCAATGGCCAACTGGAATTCAGCGTACAATGTTGGCTCCCTCACAAAGCCACCAACTCTTCAAAGAGAGGAATATCCTCAATGGAAAATCAGAATGGTAAACTTTCTGGAGGGTATGGACAGGAATCTCCTGCGATCCATACAGGAGGGTYCTTACATCCCTCAAACTCTAGTTCCAAGAGTTCCAGGAAYAAGTACCACAGCTGAAATTCCAGCATATTACATGCCAAAAGATGAAAGAAATTGGGACGAAGATGATAAAGAAAGAGTCGAAACTGACAAAAAGGCCAAAAGATTGATAATCATGGCACTRCCCAATGAAATCTTTCAATCCCTTGATACATGCTCCACTGCGAAAGAACTATGGGACGAATTGGCAAGTCAATTGGAAGGAGGAGCAAAGACGAAGAAAAATCGTAGAGCACAATGTCTCAACGATTACACCAACTTCAAAGCCCTCCCTGATGAACCCATACAAAAGACCTATGACCATTTCAACACATTGCTAAATCAATATCGAAGAAACGATATCATCAGAACTAAGGAAGAAAACAATGTTTTATTCCTGAAAAGTCTAGGCGATGAATGGACTCAGCTA
>NC_037543.1:12618493-12629858 GCF_001531365.2 Cynara cardunculus var. scolymus
TATGACAAAGTCCCAATTCTATGTGACTCCAAGAGTGCCATAGCAATCTCTGCAAACCCAATACAGCATTCCAAGACCAAGCACATTGATGTAAGGTACCATTTTCTAAAAGATAATGTTGAAAAAGGTAATGAGATTCAACTTGCTGACATTTTTACAAAAGCTCTTGATGAGAAACGATTTTTATTYCTAGTCAGCAAGATGGGTATGCTGAATCTCACCACTTAGAGGCAATAATTATCTTTAAACCAGTGATCTTCAATATCTCATGGTTATGCCTATAAGTGATTTAACATCTTAGCCATAAAATCCAAGTATCCTAAATCAGAGTCTTTGGTCATAAAGACCAGCGCCTCTGGCCGTTTAGAATAACTTTGATTAATATTTGGCAACTATTTCATTTTTGCAACAAGAGCCCCTCTGGTTCAAAGCAAATACTTGGTATTTTTTTACCAAGTCTTTTTCTCCAAACCAGAGCCTCTGGTTGTATAGACCAGCGCCTCTGGACTCCAACACTTTGAGACGCCCTAGTCTCAAACCTTGGACTCTTGCATCCACATCTCATTCATTCTTTTATCTTTGGAACCAGAGTTTCCCTTATCTCACTCCACATGGTCTTACCTATTTCCTTTCATACTCCATTTCATCGTCTTTCCAACCAGAGCCTCTGGTTATAAAGACCAGAGCCTCTGGATTCAAAGTCTTTGTAACCAGAGCACCTCTGGTCTCAAAGACAATTCTTTTTCCCATACATACACATCACATTCATTGCTTCCACAACCAGAGCCTCTAGTTCTAAAGACCAGAGCCTCTGGATTCAATGTCATTGGCACCAATGCACCTATGGTCTCACAGCCTCATCCATCACATTCATATTACTCATTTTTCAAAAACCCCAAGCCATGCTCCACAACCAGAGCCTCTGATTCTAAAGACCAAAGCCTCTGGCTTCGTTTTCTTTGAAAACCAGAGCCTCTGTCCCCAATTTTTCTTAAGTTTTATCTTTTTAAGGGGGAGTTTTTGATACGTTCAACATTCATTCACATGCATGACTTGAGGGGGAGCAATCTTTTTCACCTTTTTCATTTTGTGAACTTGCATTTTCCATCCAGAGCCTCTTGTTCTACTATCCAGAGCATCTGGCCTCTTAAAATGTTATATATATGTATTTAACCAGAACTCCTCTGGTTCTACATAATGGATTGCCAAACTTAACAAGAGCCTTTGGTTTGCCAACCAAAGCTTATTAATCATGCAAATCCAATAATACATATACAAACATCATTGATGTCAAACCAGAACTCCTCTGGCTCCTCACCCAATAGGTCATGCCTAACCAGATCTCCTCTGGTTCCATGACAAATAGATTTTACCCTAAAACTCATCTAAATTGAAAACCATTTTCAAAATTATACAAAATTGCAGCTTTTGTGACTAAAAACTATACAACATGGGTTTTCAGAAGACCAAAACATCGTAATTAGTATTAATCTTACAATTAGATGAGATTTTAATTTCAATATTTTTTGGGAAACGTCTTCTCCAAGATATTATTTGGAATAAATCTTTATTTCAAATAATGCACGACGTCATCCTACCACGCGCCTAACACCATACAGGTTGTCCCCCATGAGCCGTTTCAAATTTTCATCTTCCCTAACACCCGCTTGACACGTGTCCAATCCATTAATGGCACGTACTATCACGACGGCTCACGTTCTTCAAATCATATCACCCAAAACTTAAACCGCCAAAACTTTTCATGATTATTATATTTTGATAATCAAGAAAATGTTTACTCACCTATAAATAACCTTCTTCCACCTTCATCCTTTCTTTACGCTTTCAAAACCTGCAACAAGACTACGACGAACACAAAACCTGCAACTTCCACAAAAATGGCCTCCTCCTCCGCTTCTCATGAATCCAACAATAACGATAGCCACGTACAGTCAACAAGAACTGACAGCCGCGCACTTGTCTTTTTTCCGATGAAACCAAACAACCACGCCATTGAACAACACCCTATTTGACGACCGTTTTGCAATAATCATAGAGTTCTTCAAGAACTGCATCCTCCTCCCTGCCCTCACACTAGTGAACCCTGGCGTACCATGTGCAACAATACTGGCAAAACTGTGAATTTCATCCAGCCAGTCACGGTATAATGGGGGATATGGACGCCCCAAATGATATGATATGCTCACTAAAGATATCGCGAGCCAAAGTTTCTAGGGTGTTATGCATTCCCACAAGAAAGGAACTTGATCTTGAACAATACGACAAACCACCAACCTCCGACGATATCCTCCGGTCCATAAAGATGTTAGGTTACAACCGTGACCTACGCAATGTCTCGGACTTCAAAAGACAATTCCTCCCGCCAATATGGAACTTGTTCTTCTCCATACTAAACCGATCCCTTACGTGCAAGCTAGGGTCCCTAGACCAAGGGAACCTCAACATAATGACAATCATGTATGGGCTATTCTTCAACCTAAATCTCGACTACGCCTTCCACATCTACAACGAGATTCATGTGGCCGTGATCAAAAAATGCAAACTTCAAGCCACAGGAAAGCCCCTCTATGCAGTTCTCTTTCCCCGCTTCCTCGCCCTCTTCATTGGGGATGCGATGGTGAAACAAAGTCTACCTGCTACGGAGCCTTTCATCCCGGTCTACAAGATGCACGGACACAGACCAACCCTATCAAAGGAGGGCTACACCATCAATCGACCGCTGTCCTGGGCTATGTTCACTGTCATACCATCAACAAATGAGATACGCCAGACCTATGAACGCTCCATGCTGTCCCAACAACCGAGGGCAGCTACCCCGGGGCATTTAGAGTCGTCCCCCCTCCAAGCGAGGGAGCACAAACGTCATCTTCATCTGATGATGAAGATAATGATGATGATGAGGATGCTACTCGTGCTTCCCCCGACCTTACTCATACAATTCCTCAACCCACTTCTCAAAGGGCAACCACATTCACTACCTTTAGCGATCAAAGCCAAAGGGGTATTGAAACAGGACGACCCAGTCCAACCCCAACCCCAGCCAGCCATCCAGAGGCCATTCTTCGGGCCTCTGGAGATGAATAAGCCGAGGAACCACGTTTACCATCACCCCTCTCTCAACAGAGAGGTAATGAAGAAATAAGAGCCCCTTCGCCTCAGGGCTCGCCACATCCCTTCACACACACAGTAGCATGTGTTGCTTCTGACGTTGAATCAATAGATCGTTCAGAGCGATCTTTCCTTCACGCACCTCTCCCTTCGATATTTGATCTATCGAAGGGGACACACATTCGCTTCACTTACTCGGCCTCTGAAACCGAGGAAGAAGAAGCTGATGTAGCAACATCACGAGATAGCACCTCTCTCGAGGGCTGTCAAGGACATGATGGAAGTCCTTCGAGGCCCATATACGCACAAGGCCAAGAAGGCACCTCAGGAACAGAGGCACAAGCAGGGGTTACCCCACAAGCCGATCTGGTCATAAAGGCAGAGTTCCAAGCCTATGTTGATACAGTGACGCGGTCCTTGGATGACCTTAAACTTCTCATACAAGGGATAGTGGACAACCAACCCTCCACCGATACCTCAGACCTCCACCAATCCCTTGCAATCCTACAACACCATTTCACCCAAATAGAAACCCAAACCTAAGCCAACACAACCTGCCTACACATGCTCCAACTAACCGTCACCCAACACCATAATACCACATCCTCCCTAGCCACCCATAGAAACCAAGTCCTTATCCAATCCATCGCAACCCTTATGGCTCAGGAAACTGAGGCCGATAAAAACCTCACTTACATCATTACCCAACTACAAACCATTCTTCGCCACCTTCATCAAATACCCACCTCCATCATCTCCCAAATCCGTCAACCTCAACCATCATCCACTTCATCACTCGATGAAACACTCAGAACCCTCACCACCCAAATAGCCACCTTACAATCCACCCTCACCCAACTACCCACCACCATACTTGCCAAAATCCCACAACTAAGTCAACCCCCACCTCCCTCTGCAGGCCCATCCTTTGATGCAACTTTCTCGTCCTTCACTACAGAGGTGAGGATTCTCCTTGCAAACCTTCCCCATCCTCCAACATCTGCTACACCCTCTGTGCCACCTCCACCATCTACAAGCACAGACTTTGCCACCAGAGCCGATCTTCGGGCTCTGTCCAAGGCACTCATCTCATCCTTCAATGAGATCAGTGCAAAGTTTGCCGCCCGATCCGTTGAACCTACCACAGCGCTAAGGATGAATCTACAACAACAACAAAAATGAACAAACACTCTCCTTTGCACTATGGAACAAAGATGCAACAAGGATCGGGTGTGTACAGATCAAGAGCCTCCTGCTCATCCAGCTGCCCCCTAAAACGATGAAGACATGATGAGCCAGACCCCGATGATCAAGGTCTTGGACCTCATGAGGGGGAGAAAGAGGTGCCGGCTACACATTACATCGAACCCGCTGCACCACAACAACCAGCAACACAACCACCCTATACCGAACCAACCTAAGCGAGGGAACCAGAGGCTTTGTCCTCTAATGATGAACAAGATATACATGTTTGTTGGGACCTTTAGATTCAGCTTGGTATTTAATCACTTACTCTGGATGAACTCTTAGAACAATTACAGTGCAGCGGAAACAATTAAATGAACAAACAGAGCAAATAATCAATCAAGAACACAGATGAAGATTATGAAGAACACGAGAGAATAGCTTCAAATGATTTTCAATTCTATTGAAAATATTGACAAATGCAATACAAGAAGCACCACAAATTACAAAGGCCTAAGCTGCTATATATACTAGTTCCTAACGGCTTTTCTGACATGACCTAGACAAGTGAAATGATCTAAGCTGTTCAAATAAAGCAGATTACAAACATAGTCACGTGATAAACACGTGCAGCTAACAAACCTAAGTAAAGCGGTGAGAAGAGGTTCTTCACAGAAGATAATACTGCAGATCCTCTGTGAGTCATCCCAGAGGCTCTGCTGGATGTGACTTGTAAGCTCTAAATGTCAGAGGATCGGTTTCCAGAACCTTTGTGAGAGACAACAGAAGTTCTGTCATTCTTGACTTGTACGCTTTTGTTCACAGAGGACAAGTTTCCAGAACCTCTGTGATAGACAACAGAGGTTCTGTCACTTTTGACTTGAACGATTGAACATCTTATATTGTTGGTCCTCTGTGGTCTTCTGTGGTAGACCTCTTCTGTCAACACTTGCAATAGTACTTTTTCATTACTTTTACATTAAAAGAAATATGAGAGTTAACAATCTCCCCCTAAGTATGAAAAAGTAAAAATTGACAATTTAATGCAAGAAATGACTTAATTGAAAGAAATTACAAGAGGAGATAAAATTCATCATCTGAAAAAGAATTACATAAAGAAAGAATTACAAAATTGTGTTTCATAGGCCAAAACTATTACAGAAGTTTATCCAACTACAGAGTCTGGATAATCATCTACGACATATAGCGTGTCAGACTTGATGGTTCTGTAGACATTGAAGATCCATTCTCTGAAGTTGACTTGTACTTTGATAGCCTCCAAAATGCTAGACACTTCACYYTTCCTWAGATGYCCTTTGTTCACCTCTGCCACTGCTTTGTTGAATACCCATTCAAGGGTCTCTGTGGAGTATTTGTTTGCTTTTGTTGAAATGAAGAACCTTAGGATGCTATCCTTATCCAAGAACACAAACCCAAAAACAGGGTTGTGAACAATGGAGTTTGGATGACACCTAAGTATCCATCATGGCCTGTTGTTTGGAGGGGTGATCTTAAGATCTGACTGGGCTAACCTCATTGCTATCTCAAAGTCCTTCTGGCTGTAGTACTTCACTTGTGCATGCATGACCTCGATAAGCCTTTTAAGCGACAGATCATAGCTTGACCTCCTTTCCATGTATTTGTTGAGAATTTTGTGCAAGAAGATTAAATCAAATACACAGAGGTTGTGGAGGTCAACATCTGTGAACGTGTACAGGTTGCTGTCATTCCTCTTCATAATGTATTGAGCATAGAGCACCTTCCTCTTCAGCAGGGTCCTTGGAGAAATAGTTTCAAGAGACACAATCACGTGCTCTGAGAAGACTTGCTCACGTGGCCTGATTAGCTTAGAGAACTGGAACTTGGCATCGGCAGAAGGAATACCTGTGAGCTCTGGATCATAGGGGGGCTCTGTGTCTACTATAGAGTATATCCACATCAAAATCTCTTCCACAGTAGTAACAGGTTCTGTGCGTACTTGTTGCATGGGAATCTTGCTCATTGATTCGAATATCTCAGAGACCCTTCCTACTGTGGCGGACTCTGGYACTTTGGCTTCCTCTTCTTCAAGAATTGGCCTCTTGGTTGACCCCTCTGCAAGGATAGGTTTGACGGTTCCCTGTAGAGCGTCGAACGTACCCGTGGACGTTTCTCCTTGGACTTGTGGGAATTTTGATGAAGCGCCTTCTCTTGCTCTGGGAATGGGGCCTCTGCCCTTTCTAGCTTGAGCTTCTGCCAAGGAAGCCTTTAATGCTTGAAGGAGCTCTGGGTCATCATAATCTTCTTCGTTTATCTGCACCAGCGACTTTGAGCTTGACGACCCCTTATGTGGAAATTCCTCCACAGCTTTGCCTTTGCCTTTGCCTTCAGGCTCTGGTGCCTTTTCTTTGCCTTTTGAGAACAAGACAGCTGTAGAGTCCACTATCTTGACGCCTATGGCAGAAGCCTTCTTTGGCTCATCTTTCTTCTCAACCTTCTTCTCCCCCTCATGACGATCATGGTCATCATCTCCTTGATCGTCATGGTGTTTGGTGGCTTCTGCCTTGCATGTTTCCAGGGGAGCCTTTCATCAATCTCTTCAAAATCTTGGTGGCCGCCTTCTTCATTTTCTTAATGACCTATTCTGCGAGCAAGAGGCGTGGCTTATGTCTATCTCTGTCGACTACTTTAACTTGGAGACGCTTCTGTAGATTTCACTTCTGAGGAGGTCTCCCTCTTTCATGAGCTGGGTAGTGCAGTCTCTGATCGCCGTGTTGGAGGCTCGGGCCTCTTTAAGCAGTTGGTTTGTATGTTTGCGCACGATGTCTCCCATAGCTTCAACCATCGTATCTAGCTCTCTATGAGTGGCTAGATGGTTGTTATTAGCCCTGGATGACTTGGTATCCACGTCGTAAGTGACTGCAGAAGCAAACATTTGCTTGATTTCGTCTTTGAATTTGGAGTAGTCTGTATAACCTGCGAAGACGAAATCAGCGGCATACTTGGCAGCCAACTCTGATAGTTCTATCTTCAACGTCTGGATTGAAGAAGGATTGAGGGTCAGAGCATTGAACGCCTCTGTGAGATCATCCTTTTGTAGGACAGAGCTCAGAAGGGTTGAGAGTGTTGTCTTGAGTTCTGCCGTTGTTGAGCTCAACTCGTCCATCTTTTGGAATAACGCTATGGCTAAGGTTTGAAGCTCCCCCTTCGTCACGTAGGCATCCTGGGTACCTAGATCACCAACACATGGTGACCTAGTAGCCTTGGAGCGTGAGGCGCCCTCAACGACTGGTATTTCATAGTCTGCTCGAGGACTTCCACGGGATCCTTGTACGTCTCCAAGAGGAGAGCCTACCCGTGTTTTGTGGATATTGTGCCATGTAGGTTCAGAGCCTAACATGGCAGAGGGATCAAGTGTGGACATTGGGCGTTCTAGACCCTCTGTCGCGGTGACTGTCACATGTGCTTCTGAAGCACATTCTGGTTGGTAACTCAAGTGTGGAGAGGCAACAAATGCCTCTTTGGGATGTGGCGAGTCCTTGGGCGATGGGACTCTTGTATTAAAACCTTCATCCTTTTGAGAGGATGTAGGAGTAGAAGGTGGTTGCCCAGTTGTACGATCGACAGATGACTGAAGAATGTCCTCTGCGAGGTTAGCTTGGGTTGGGTTTGGCGTATGCGCGCCTTGTTCAATAGGGAATCCCTCTAGAACAGAACCCCTAGAAGTGTGGGTAGCACAGGGAGGAGGGCTAGGATGTGTACCTGAGGTATCTTTTTCTCCCTCTCCTGACTCCATTTCTTCTTCTTCTTCGTCTATGACGACTTTTGTCCCCAACTCTGTTACATCGATTGGCGCTCTGATCTCCTGTTGGAGGTTGAGAATTACATCATCGATTTGTGCCATTAGAGACTCCTCTTGTACGGCCTTGCGCAACCTTCTGCGCTTGGGAGCAGTAGCCTCTGCGGGGCTCTCTTGTGCTGCAGCCTCTATGATAACAGGCTCTGTCGGTTGGGCCTTCTTGGTTTTCTTCTTTTTAGGCTTTGGCAGAGGACTACTTGGGCCTTCTTCTTCTGCAGGCCTCTTCTTCCCCTTCTTCTTCACAGAAGAGTCGGCACCCTTCTGTGTCTTCTTGGTCTTCTTAGGTGGGGGAATTGGGATTCTAGGACCAGCCTCACTCATCTTACCAGCCTCTACAGGCTCCTCCATACGTCCCTCAACTCTCATTTTTTCAATTTTCTCACCTAGGGGGATTCCTATTCGTGGTGGGGTTTCAGGGACCAGCTCTGGCCTCACGAATCCACGTCTATAGGCCTTTCTATCTCCTTTACTAAGGTACCTGAGCATGGCATTGAATAAGGGTCTGGGGCTTCTGTACCCTTGCTCATGCTCAGTTGGGTGAAATTCTTTGAACGGGTACATCCTTGCATTGGGCTCCACAGAGGGTAGCTTTGCTGCTATCAGATCTCCAAAGACGAGACCAAGGAACCGTTGTAGAATGAGGTTTGGTTGGTTCATGTCTTCTTTGGCCTTCTTCTGTGCTTTGACCTTGGACTTTTCTCCCCTTTGAGTTACGCATTTCTTCTTTGTCAAACCAACCATGTCCTCGAATATTAGCTGAGCGTAATCCAAAGGCAGGTTGAAGTAGATTCCATAGACGAATGAAAGCATAGCATGAGACGTTTGGTCGTGGCTTCCAACTTTCCCTGTTAAGTAGTTGTTTATTATAGAGAAAAGGGTGTTCCAGACAGGTGGTAGTCCTTTGCGCTTGAACTGAGTCCATTTGACGATTAGGGTCGCATAGGAGTGGAATTCAAGGAATTTAATCAATTCCTCATCTGTCGGGGTAGCAGCAAAAGCATCCAATTTTAGATCTTCCAGTTTAGGTAAGTGCAGGGCAGTTCGCAATATGTCCACATTCAATTCCAAAGGTACAAAGGATTTATTGGTAGGGTGAGAGGCGTATCCCACAATGGTCAATCCAGAGTTGTCAAGAGTTGTTATATATGAACTTAGGAGAAATTGGGTTATGTAGGGCTCAGGGGTAGGTTTAGTAGCAGACAGAGCGTAGAAGAGAGGATGGTTTCATAGAATTTCGAGTATAGGAAAGGTAAATTCAGGGAAACCTGTGTTTGATGGAATGAAGTAATAGTTGTTTGGCTTTTTCACGAGCACGACCTTCTCATATCGGTTTTGGATGAAGGAAAGAGCGTGAGACGTTAGAGCTTGGGCCTGTGTGACTTCGTTGTCACTAGAGACGTTGACTGATTGAGGTGAGGCAGATGAGGAAGACATTTTGCAGGTTTTGCTTGAGAGTTCTTAATTTGCAGGTTCGCCGGAGAATATGAGAGTGGTAAAGGTTTTTGATTTGGGGGGAAAGGGGTATTTATAGTGAGAATTTTGAATTGAACCATTTTATTGATGAAAGGTCTTGATGAGTGGTTTTAGGTTGAAAGGGCTCAAAAGGTATGACACGCCGTGTTGGGAAGACGCGCGATTGATGACGTGCGCCCCCTTTTCTGACATGCACGTGTTGGTTCTAACCATTATCCACAGAACCACGCGCACCATACCAATAGACAAGAACTATTAAGAGAGTTCTGTCAGAGGCCTAAGGGTAGCAGAGCCTCTGTGATATGTGCTGGGCCTTCTTATAATGTTACACCTTTTAATTACCTAAACGGTTTTGAAAATCCACAGAGAGATGAGTACTTGCTCAGTTCAAATCCATAGACCCTCTGTTAGAAGCGCCAGAGGTTCTGATGAATTGACCTCTGAGAACAAGATACTTCAAAAGGTTTTGGCACTTTCTGTGGTTTGATTTTCATTTTAAAACTCCCCCTCTGAACCAGCTTCCATGGCTCCCCCTTGAACCAAAAACCATTTAAAATCCTAAGAAGAAGTGTCGACAGAGGGTCCGTTCAATGAGCCTCTGCAAGTGATCACAGAGGTTCTGTGAAAAGACTTCTGTGACTAAAAACGTTTTTCTTCTTCAAATGTTTTATTATTTTTAAGCTCATACTCCCCCTCAAACCTTGCAAGACTCAGCGAGGTTAAACCTGTTAACTATAAAATCAAGTGAAAGGTTATTCAAGAAATAAAACTATATACACAATGAAATTTAAAAGAAAAATATATACAATTAAGAATAAAGAATAAGACAACCATCAACTAGGACTCTGGACATGTCATTCCTATTTTCTCTAAGAGGTAATTGAACCTTTTCTCATCTAGGGCTTTAGTAAAGAGGTCAGCCAATTGAAATTCTGATTTTACAAAGTATAATTCGACATTACCTTCTTCAACTTCATCTTTAAGAAAATGGTACCTTATGTCTATATGCTTTGTCTTAGAATGTTGGACTGGATTGGCTGAAATTGCAATAGCACTCTTTGAATCACAGAGGATGGGGATTTTGTTGACAGAGTAGGCGTAGTCACGTAGTTGGGTCTGCATCCACAGAGCTTGTGAACAACAACTTGCAGCAGCTACATATTCAGCCTCTACTGTGGAAGTTGAGACACAGTTCTACTTCTTTGAAGACCAACATACTAGTTTTCCTCCAAGAAACTGGCAGCTCCCAGAGGTGCTTTTTCTATCAATTTGGCATCCACCATAGTCTGAATTCGTATATGCCACTAGATCAATATTTGAATGCAGAGGGTACCATAGTCCAGGAGTTGGTGTTTTCTTTAAATAGTGTAGGATCCTCTTGACTGTACTAAGATGTGATTCTTTAGTATTAGCCTGATACCTGGCACATATACACATGGAAAACATGATGTCAGGCCTGCTTACAGTTAAATATAAGAGGGATCCAATTATGCCTCTGTAGAGCTTGCACTCTACAGGTGGACCATTAATGTCCTTATTAAGTTTTTGGCCTGGAGCCATGGGAGTCCTCATGGGAAAGGCGTCGTTCATCTTATACTTCTTCAATAGGTCATGAACATATTTGGATTGATTAATGAATATGCCTTCGGCTGATTGCTTTACTTGTAGACCTAAGAAGAAGGTTAGCTCTCCCATCATGCTCATTTCGAATTCACTCTGCATCAAGAACTCAAATTCTTT
>NC_037543.1:12633071-12637333 GCF_001531365.2 Cynara cardunculus var. scolymus
AACACGGTTTTGTGTCTGGATCAACCGACAACCTTCTCCTCTTGAAGATGGGCTTAGTTTTAGAAATTTTACTTTTCAAATTATTTGAGGATCTAAAAGTACTCTCTAGAGTTTTGTTTGATTTAAAACCAGGTTTATTATCAAATTCTGAGAAACCTAGACCTCTTCTGCCCAAATTTACTTTAATCTTTTTGTAAATGTTTTGGGCATCTTGAAATTTCTTAATTTTAAGCTCTCTGTCAAGCACATGTTGGTGCAAAAATTCTCTTTCCTTTTGAAAGAATTCTTTTAACAGAAGTAATATTACACTTCTCATGCTCCATTTGCTTTAACTCTTCCACCTTGTTTTTTAAGCCTTTTTGAACCTTGGCAAGCTTTTCTTTTGAAGAATTTTCTAAATTTATAAATTTTGATTGCGTTTCTTCGAACATTTTGAAAAATCGATTTCTTTCTTCTGTGAGCATAATTACTTCTTTTTCACTGAGAAAAAGTTTTTCTTTTAAATTGAAATGCTCCAAATGGCATGAATCGAGATTATCGATGATAGAGAGAAAGTTTTTCTTTTAAATTGAAATGCTCCAAATGGCATGAATCGAGATTATCGATGATCTCGGTGTAAAGATCAATAGATTCAGAAGAGGAGGAAGTAGAGACCTCTTGGTCGTTTCTGTGAGAGGAGTCTGAATTGTTGTCTGCCATCCCACAGAAGAGCTCGTCCTCTGTGTTCGAATCTTCCCATGCGAAAAGACCCTTCTGTTCGTCTTCATCAGAGAACTCATCAGTTACTAGCTCATTTGATTGAGCTAGTAGAGACTTCTGCTGGTAGTATTCAGCCTTCTTCTTATAGAAGGCTGCATCTTTAGGACTCCTCTGTGGTGCCCTTGGCCTTTTTGACCAGCAGTCTGCAGCAAAGTGGCCTGGTTTGCCACATTTAAAGCAGCCATCTTTTGTCTCTTCCTTCCTCTGCTCTTCCACCCTTTGCGAAGGCTTCTGTTCCTTCTCTCTTTTCTCATATCTCTCTCCTTCTACAAAGTTTCTTCTGTTGAAACTTTTAAACTCTTTCCTCTCTCCACCCTTCCTAAATTCTCTGGTGATTAAGGCCAGAGTTTTTATCATCTCCTTCATGGAGACTTCTTCATCGAAACTGTCTTCACTCTCTGCAATCAATACCTTCTTCTTCTTCTTCTTCTTCTTCTTCTTCTTCTTCTTCTTCTTCTTCTCCTTCTCCTCCTTCTGTGCCTCCTTACCTTTCCCAGAGCATCCATCCTCTGCGACTAGAGCCTGAGGACCACCATAGTACTTTTTCATCTGCAGAACTTGAGGCTCTTGGATTTTAAGAGATCCAAACAAGTCTGCTAGAGTTCACATTTCCAAGTCTAGAGTGGCCTTCATGGACATGGTGAGGTGCATCCACTCAACTACAAGGCTCTTCAAGAATAATGAGTTGTTGTCCTCTGCCGTTCTCATGACTCCATACCTCTTGCAGTTACTGATTAAGGTGTTCAGTCTAAAGTATGTGTCAGATAGGGATTCGCCTTCTTTCGCCTTGAAGCTGTGGTACTCGTCAATGCAAATTGATCGATTGTTTTTGAGTGTWTTCTTACCTCCTTYAATTTGCTTYTCTAMTTCTGCCCAAATGTCCATGGACAGTTGACAGTGATCGATGCACTTGAAGATTTCGTGAGGTATTGCCATAATTAACAATCGTTTGCACTTGCTGCCCAATTCAACCATTATTTTGTCCTCATCACTCCAGTTTGCAATAGGACGTGGTTCATAGTGCTCGGGAATTTCTGGAGTTGTTCTAGTAGCTGGAACTCTTGGAATTAAATTCATGGGGACATAAGGAGGATTATAAAGAAATTCACAAATCCTTAGGTGAATTCCTTCAAGAAAGTTAACCATTCGTACTTTCCATTGGGGATACTCCTCGCGTATAAGCGTGGGAGGTTTAGATTGCGAACCAATGCTCATAAAAGAAGTATTCGCCAGATTCGCCATTGAAAGAAGAAGAAAAGTAGGAATAAGAAGAAACTGATTAAGTAGAGTAAAACAGGGTAACCTGAGGAAGAAGACTGGTGTTCTTGAACAAATGAAAATTAATACCAAGAACGAAATCAATCAAATAAGAATTCGATTCCAGCTCTGATACCAATTGTTGGGACCTTTAGATTCAGCTTGGTATTTAATCACTTACTTTGGATGAACTCTTAGAACAATTACAGTGCAGCGGAAACAATTAAATGAACAAACAGAGCAAATAATCAATCAAGAACACAAATGAAGAATATGAAGAACACGAGAGAATAGCTTCAAATGATTTTCAATTCTATTGAAAATATTGACAAATGCAATACAAGAAGCACCACAAATTACAAAGGCCTAAGCTGCTATATATACTAGTTCCTAACGGCTTTTCTGACATGACCTAGACAAGTGAAATGATCTAAGCTGTTCAAATAAAGCAGATTACAAACATAGTCACGTGATAAACACGTGCAGCTAACAAACCTAAGTAAAGCGGTGAGAAGAGGTTCTTCACAGAAGATAATACTGCAGATCCTCTGTGAGTCATCCCAGAGGCTCTGCTGGATGTGACTTGTAAGCTCTAAATGTCAGAGGATCGGTTTCCAGAACCTTTGTGAGAGACAACAGAAGTTCTGTCATTCTTGACTTGTACGCTTTTGTTCACAGAGGACAAGTTTCCAGAACCTCTGTGATAGACAACAGAGGTTCTGTCACTTTTGACTTGTACGATTGAACATCTTCTGTTGTTGGTCCTCTGTGGTCTTCTGTGGTAGACCTTTTCTGTCAACACTTGCAGTAGTACTTTTCATACTTTTACATTAAAAGAAATATGAGAGCTAACAATGTTCCCTTAGCCACAACCCCAAAACCCATCGTGATGAGTTCATCAACAGATGAAGAGCCAACCACACCACCAACAGAAACAAACCAAACTTTCACTTCCTGACCCACAACAAACATACCTTTAACCCCTTCACCCACACCTCGCATAACCAATCCTTCATCCTTTCCACACAACCAGAACCTATAACAAGCCAACCATCACCCCAACAACCATAAACCCCAACAGAAACCCATGCACCAAAAATCACCCAAGCCCAAACTGAGCCAACCAATGAAACCATACCCACTACCCATATACAAACCCAAACCGAAACACAACCCTTAACCCATCAACCAGTGGTGCATGAAGATACCCCCTCTTCTTCAAGGCAACCTCCAAAGGGCCTGGTAGATGAAATCATACAAGGCATGGAGTCGATGAGGAGACGTCCTCAACTGCCATCCAGGGAACCAGTCATGATGGAAAGCATCCATCAATATATGTACCAGGACCACGATGAAAGTTTGTCCACAAATCCTCCAGTCTTATCTCCTGAGTCTATGGACCTCTTACACCATCGATTCATCAGACAGACCACACAAGCACCCCAGGCTGGCTTTTCGAATGATGAGATAATGAGGTTCATAGACTTGAAAGTAAAGACATTTGCCAACCAAGCTGTCCGATACATCGAGTTCACCATGGAGAGAGCACATGGGCTAGTTACCGTGTTCAACAAAAACGACCTCATCAATCTCAACCAGTACGACTTGATCGAGTTATATGCTTACACAACTCAAAGGCACGATCATGGCATAAGATTTGGAATGGCAAACTGAGCAATAGTGAAGACGATAGAATCCCTGGTGAAACATAGAGCCAAAAGTGATTTTGAAATCACTTTTAGGCTAGGCATTGAAAGACTATCCTACGCTCCTCCAAACGAAGACTTCCAGGGCCTGCAGGAGAAACGATCTGCCTCAGTTCTGACTCAACCCAAACTTGGACTTGTTTACAAGAATGAGTTCGGGGTTAAAAAATTCTTCAGACTGATGAAGCCTTCAAGTATTCAACAGACACACTTGAATGGTTTCAGAAAATTATTAGAGAAAGATTGGGCAAAAACCATGTGCCGAGGGAAGTAGGGAGTCAGCTTATTCATGAGATATCAACATTCATCGCATATCGAAGACTGCTCCTGCGCTTTAGAGAAATATACTTAGGTAGCTCGTGATGAGTTAAAAGTTTTTGTCAGTTTTTCCTTGATGTATTTTAATTCAAGTATTGTAAGAAATTTCATCATCCAATGAAAATTTGGAATTTGATGTTTTTCTACTAGATTAGTTTCTGTTCTTCACAAGTGTGTCTAGACTAGACTATGTTATTTCATTACTTAGGGGGAGATTGTTAA
>NC_037543.1:12637563-12653101 GCF_001531365.2 Cynara cardunculus var. scolymus
ATCCAAGCATGCAATGAAGATTTGAAGATAAGGATGAAATCATCATGCCATGAATGACAGCTGGAGATGACAAGTCAACAGCTGGAATTCGAGTTTATCTCAGTATTAGCGCCTATCCATACAAAAGATAAGCCCTATCTATTAATAGAAGATTTATTAGAAAATAGCATTATATAGTTATCTTCTTTTTAGCTGATTAGTATAAATAGGTGTTTAGATATATTTTAAAAAGAGTCGCTTTTACGAATCGCTCTTACGTTTCTCAGTTTATAAAGTAAAACCTTTGAAGCTCAAGACTGTTCATAAATATTCTTATTTTTATTCTCGAGTCTTCATAACTTTCTTCGTAAAATCACTGTAATTTGGTTATTCATAACTAGATTATTAGTGTTATTGAGAGATCTGGGATCAACAAATGCAATAGGTATAAATAGCTGATCACAAATTATGTCTGATAATTATATGTAGTCCACACTGTTTATCAATTTGAGCTTATATTGAAGCATTAGTTGCTTTAATTTTTCTACACTGCGTAAATTTTTATAGAATATCTGTTATTCTATCTTAACATTCATAGATACGTTTTATCAAGCTATCAATGATTGAATGAAAGTCCTGGTGAGATGAAACTCAAAAAGTATCATATATAAAGTACATTCATTATACTGAATATATCTATTGTATTCACAGGCCAATATTTTTATAAAAGATTAAAACGGGTTCATAAGTTGAATATGGTTTTTCCCAAATCATAATCTGAAAAGATTAAATAAGCGGATTTGAAAAGATTTTCTTAAAACTATATGAATTGATGACAAAATTCCTGATTATCATTCATTTCGAATTTTAATGTTTATGCTCTTCATTCACATCATAAGGGGGAGTAGATATCAAATTGAATGAAAAATGTTGTTTCTAGGGTGAGTATATACAAATTGAATGTTCTTGATAAAAAAGGGGAGTTGATGTTGATATTTCTGAACCAGTGAAGATGATTGACATGCTTTAATCAGGGGGAGATAGTTGAAGATTATTACTGATTTGTTACAAAGGAGAAGATTGCTTAAAATCAAAAGAAGATAATATCAAGTTTAGGGGAAGCTTGTCAATATATGTGAATGACTAATATTTGGGGGAGATTTTGTTGGGTTTGAGTTTATGTGCTTAGTGTTGTATTCAATCTTAGTTTCTCCATTATAATTTTCATTGTAATTTTCTACTATAAATATATTATGTCTTTGTAATCTTTGTAAGTGCTTTAAGTGCATATTCATTGTAACTACACCTTGAAGATTAATACAAAAAAAACTTTAAAGATTCTCTCTCAATTTTCTACTATTTTCAAGTTCATATCTTGCCATTTTATGTTCTTAATCTTGAACTGAAGTTTGATTAATGATCTGGGAACTATCTATTGGTATTAGAGCAAATTGCAACAGCTTAGACTGAATTCAAAAACCAGAATCAGATCAGACTAGACTGTTCTTGGATTGATCGCACATTGTTCTTGACAGTTTCATTCTTTTTTACTCAATTTCTTTATTTCTGAGTGAATTGATATGTGTACTTGATTGAATTGAATATGTTTTGACATTAAAAACATAACTGAATCATTCAATTGCATAATTGAATTGATTTGTTGATTTAATTTTGGATTTTTGCATTTTTTGAGTTCTTGAAACTGTTCATCTTGATTTTATCAAATTGATTGAATTTGATTTATTTTTGTTCGAAATTGGTATCGTAATTCTGTTTATGGTAGATTTTCGAGTCAATATGTACCTGTTTCATTTAATTTTGTATTGATTTGAGCATTTTGGTTTGAATTTGAACTTTTTCTGCATATTTGTATCTTCATCGTCGGATGAAGAATTCATCAAGCGATAAGTCTATACTCATCGGCAGTTGAATGTGTATTATTTGTTGAAATTACTTTGTTATCCAATTTTCTATTCTCATCGCTTGTAATTCTTTGTGTGTTTTTTTTATCACAGAGCCTTAGCCGATAACCTTTGTTATCCGGATAAGTTATGTCCGGTTAAAGACTATCCAGAGAGTGATTTATTGATAACCCTTGTTATCCGGAGAGTAGGTGACATATAACTCTTGCTATCCATAGAGAAGGTAACTGATATCTTTGGTATCCAGAGAAGAGGTATCCGATAACTTTGTTATCCGGTGAAGAATTGAGTGGTTAAGAGTTTGTGGGCGATAAAAGTAAATGTAGTGTTATCCGATAACCTTGATAATTTTTGTTGTCCGATAACCTTGCATGATATTTTGTGTTCTCTGATAAGGTTGTATTTGATGTGATTTTTGTCTAAGTCTTGAACTGCAAAAGATCATTTTGATTAGTCAATTTTTTAAGAAAATTTTAAAATGGCTTTAAAATTTGAGAGAGAAAATAAAGATTTGAAGTAAAGAATTTATGAATTGGAAAGGAAATTTAAATTGGAACAAGATAAATATGCCAAAATGTTTTTTTTTAAAATCATTCCAATATTTCATGGGCTAAAGATTTAGCTAAAGAGAATGAAAAGTTTCTTCAAGATAATTTTTTTTACAAGAACAAATATATGAATTCATTTCTAAAGGCTATTCATCTGATTTTCAGGAAAGAAATGTGAAGCAGATAAAGAAAACTATGAACTATCTAAAAGACTTTATGAATCTGAGATGGAACTGAATTATGAAAGAAAGATATTTGAGAAGGAAAAGAAGACAATAATTGAAATAGAAAATCAGTTAAAGATTGAAAAGTTAAATTCTGATAAAAATGGATCGAAGAAGGAAAAGGAAATGTTGGCTGAAAAGGAAAAGAAGTTTAACGTTGAAAAGAAGATTCTTGACAGTAAAATCAAAATTCTTGAACTAAATAATTCAAAATTGTCAAAGAAAATTTATGAATTTGAACAGAAGCTAAATGCTGAAAAGAAGAGTCTTGACAGTAAGATAAAAAGTCTTGAGCTGAACAATGCAAAACTGTTAGAGAAGATTTCTGAATTTGAACAAATTATCATTTTGGAATGAGCCAATTTTGATAATGAGAAGAAAGAATATTTGAAATAATCTGAAAACAAATATCTGGAAATATCCAAGAGCATTGCTGCCAAGCAAAAGACTTTAGATGAGGAAAGAAAAACTTTGTTTTGGAGAAAAAAGAATATTGCGAAGAAAAATGCAGCAATTGCCAAAGAGCTTATTGAGAAATAGAACTGGCTGGATATTTTGATTCAGATAATGAGAAAGGCAGTTTTGAGTGAGAAAGGCAGTTTTGAGGTAGAAAGAAAATAATAGAGAAAGAATGAAAAGTCTTTGAGAGGATTAGATCTGATTTAGTAGGTAACTTCTCTGAAACTTTAAAGAAATTGTCTGATTTAAAAACTGATTGTGTAACTGAAATAAATACGAGATCTGAGCTTAAAAAGCAATATAATTCAGTTCTGAAGAGAGAGGTCAGTTGCTAAAGAAAATAATAGAATTTTCTAAAACGAGTTTTAAAAGCTCAAGCGATTCTCAATCTAAGTGTAAAACCAGCTTGAATGATAGTTCCAGTGTCAAATCTAACAGTTATTCAAGTAGCCCTAAATCAAATGTTTCAAAGAACAAGTCTTATAATACAAATCAATTTTACAAATGTTACGTAATTTAATCAGATAATAAATTTTCAAAAGTGAAAAAGGTTTGGATTAATAAAGCTGAATCTGAAGGTAATTATAAGTCTGTTGATAATAAAAAATCATTTGTTATTAAGACTGTTTTACCTTGCATTGTGAAGTCTACTAATATGTGAATCAGTCTTAGCAAGAGAAGGGTGCGATGCTCAACTTGTGGAACGAATGATTTGATCAACAAGAAGAGGCCAACAGATGGTATAGAATCAGCTGGTATGGAAACAGTTGGAATATCAATACCATATATAACAATTGGTATGAGAACAATTGGTGTGATAACAACAGGTATAATAATTATTGGTATGATTTCTCATTGCATATATGATTAACCTGTTAAAAGAACTAAAAAGAAATTATCAGATAAGAATAGGTGGTATGGCACTTATAAAATTCCCCAAACCAGTACTAACAAAATAAGACACATGTCTATATGGGTACCAAAATCTACTTAATCTGTTTTGCAGTTGTGTCATGTGTTTTTGCTGATTTCAGATATCTATTCATATGATACACTAATGCATAATTTGATGGGGAGTGTGTGATATGCCAATATAGCTTATAAAAACTTAGATTAGGACCTGGTAGTGTCATGTGTTTTTGCTGATTTCAGATATCTATTCATTTGATACACTAATGCATAATTTGATGGGGAGTGTGTGATATGCCAATATAGCTTATAAAAACTTAGATTAGGACATGGTATTCAATACAGCTTCTGAATAATTTAGTTCAGAACCTAAGCTGTTTCAAAGGGGGCTTAATGTTTTATCTGTTATATTGTTTTAGTAAGAAATCTACTTTCTAGGATGAGTATTGGAAAACTTAAATGATCATTTGTCAAAGGGGAGTAGAATATCTTACTTGATTTGTTAATACTGAGTTTGAATTTTAACAAATATAATTTTTTACAGGTATTTTTGAAGAGGAACTATTGACCAAAGGTTGACCGATGAAGAGGTGTCTGATAAAGGCTTGTCCGATAAGAGCATATCCGAACAAAGACTTGTCCGATGAGAGCCTATCTGGACAAGGCATTGATCGATGAAGAGTTACTTGATAGAGTTAAGCGATGAAGTCTTGTCCGATAAGAGTCTATCCGGACATGTTGTTGTCCGATGAAGAGCCTATCCGGACAAGTTGTTGATTGATGAAGGATAGATTGTTAAGTGTAGATCGATGAGAAGTCTATCCGAACAAAGACTTGTCTGTGTAACACCCCAAATCCACACATTTCATATAATACATATTTCATATATAGAATACATGTTTTCCCCACATAGGTCCTCGATACAAGAGTCTATACTATAAAATACACAACTCAAAAATTCCAAAAGCACAAACTCTTGCATCCTATCATCTATGCTTCCAAAACAGCTAAGCATATAGGGAAGTAATTCACACAATACTCTTTCCCTTATCATTACCTACACACATAAATTTTGGAAACACGAAAATGAGGGTTAGACATGAATGTCTAGTGAGATTCCCTTCTATGTAATGCAGGGTGAAGATCACCAAAACATTTATTTCAAATCAAACATCTTATGAAGCAAAATTGGAAACATACTGCTTTGGTCCATCGGGCCTCTGGTCTCAAATAACACTTAGAAAATATTTTAAACATTCTTGACCAGAGCCCCTCTGGTCTTTTACAGAGCTTCTGGTTCCTCGACCAGAGCCTCTGGTTTAACTATCCACACTTTGAATATATTTCAACAATCAGGACCAGAGCCCCTCTGATCTCTCTACTAGAGCTTCTGCTCTTCATGACCAGAGCCTCTGGTTGGAATCCAAAACTTCACCAATATAAATAATATTTAGATAAACTCTCAATCAAAAGATAACCTTTTTCATAAAATGAGTAATTTATAAAAACTTCATGTTCAACCAGAGCCTCTGGTTGTACTAACCAGAGCTTCTGGTTCCAAATACATGTCCAATCAGAGCCCCTCTGGTTAAACGTGTAAGTCAACCAGAGCTCCTCTGGTCTGTTTTTCATAAAAAGATTAAGTATAAAATTCTTTTCTTAAATATTAAAATATGATTTTTGTCATGAAAACACTTAACAAAAGATACAACATCTCTAATGCATTTTAATAAAAATTTGCCAATCCTTTAAATCAATAACCAAATCCTCTGGTCCAAAGATGAGAATCAACCAGAGCCCCTCTGGTTCCTTACGAGGAACAACCAGAGCCTCTCTGATTCCTCATGAAAATAATCATTCTGTTTCAAAACACTTTTAACCAATACCAATGACCATAGGCCAAGTTTTCCCCTTCTCAAAAGCATCAATACCATTATTTCTAATAACAACAATATTTTTGAGTTCTCAAATCACAAAGAAGTAAGGACTCAAATCTATTGTAGTCTCAAAAGACATAATAGCAAGAGCTATAATATTCACATACAATTGTCACCCTTATATCCAAAGGTACACCTCTCCTTGATATGCCACCCTTATCCCAAAAAACATCTCTACTTGATATGCCACCCTTATCCCAAAAGACACTTCTCCTTGATATGTCACCCTTATTTCTTCTTCAAAATCTATGAACTAGTTCGGATGAAGGACCGCAGTCATAACCATCCTATCGAATCCTCATTCATAGTTTTATCCATAAAAACCTTTTCAAACTCAAGAACAACCTTGTCTTTCAAAGATTTCCAAAACGTCAGGGTTTCTTTCAAATCGTCAAAACAGTATATCATTTTCAAAAACTGATTTAAAGAAACAAACTATTCTTTATCTTTCCAATAATAACAGTAACACCTTTAAAACTATCAAAATTGTTCTACCATCTTTTATTCCAAAACCAACATCATAACTCATAGCGTATAATCAATAATAAACTCACAGTTTATACTCAACAGTAGTTTAAAACTCACCTTACCAAACAGATTTCCTGAAGACAAACACACACCAAAAGCTTATTCTTAACACAGATTCTTCAAGAACACCTTTCACCGCCACAAGCTTTCTTTCTCTTTTAAACAGACTTCAATTTTGAAATGATAAGATAAAATCTTATCTTTTTACTTCTTTAAATACTCTCACCAAGGTGGTGAAGATTATTTTAGTTATAAAAACTTAAAGGCGGTGAAAGCTTCCTCCAATAGAAATAATCTTGGGTGGTGGACTTTACATTATAAAATTCATAATATCTTAACCATGAAGATACCATGATTTCACCCGAATATTTAAACTCAATAAACACCATCTCATGCATGCTTCACACTACATGCATACACGTATGAATTATATATGTCATGCTATTATTTCACAATATGCATGATATCATATTCACATATCACATAAATTTTTCATGCATTTTTACTTAAATATACACATTTCACATAATCCACATAATAAACATGTATAATTTACCTTAACCCAGGTTGTCTCAGACCCGGTTATAACATTCTTCCCCCCTTAAAAATAATTCCGTCCCGGAATTCACTCAAACAACCATGGATATTTTTCTTTCATTTCTGATCCCAATTCCCATGTTGCTTCTGATCCTTTATGAAATTGCCACTGTACCCTTACTAGACTTATCTCCTTGTTTCTCAACACACAGGTTTTGTGGTCGGTTGTAGCTTCTGGAGTTTCTACAAAATTTAATTTGTCATCCAACTTAATCTCCGGAAGTGGTATCGCCATACTAGGATTAGCAARGCATTTCCTTAGGTTTGACACATGGAAAGTATTATGAATCAGACTAAGTTCTTCTGGTAATTCCAACTGATAAGCTGCCGGTCCAATTCTTTTGTAGATTCTGAATGGTCCAATATACCTTGGACTAAGCTTACCTTCCTTCCCAAACCTCATAACACCTTTCCATAGGGATACCTTTAACATTACAAAGTCATCTACACTTAATTCAATTGGTTTCCTTCGTTTGTCGGCATAGTTTTCCTGTCGATCCTGGGAAATTTTGATTTTTGCTCAAATTTGATCAATCTTTTCAGATGTTACTTGCACAATCTCAGGACCTGTCAACTGTCTTCCACCTACCTCATTCCAACATAATGGTGTTCGGAATTTTCTTCCATATAGGACTTCATAAGGTGCCGCTTGGATGCTGGAGTGATAACTATTATTGTAAGAAATTCTATCAATGGTAAATGTTCGTCTCATGATCCCCCGAAGTCAATGACACAGGATCTCAACATGTCTTCGAGAGTTTGGATTGTTCTTTCACTTTACCCATCTGTTTGTGGATGATAAGCCGTACTTAATCTGATCTGTGATCCCAAAGCTCTTTGTAGACTTCCCCATAATTTTGAAGTAAAGCGACTATCTCTATCCGATATGATGGACAATGGAACTCCATGTCTAGTCATAATTTCTTTAATATAGATTTGAGCTAATCTTTCCAATGAATAAGTCTCTTTCATTGGTAAGAAATATGCAGACTTTGATAGACGGTCCACTATTACCCATATTGCATCATAAGCTTTTGGAGTTCGAGGTAGTTTCATAAATGATAGACGGTCCACTATTACCCATATTACCCAACTATGCAATTACACAACTCTCCCAACCACTCTGTTACTTTTCAACAAATGATAGTTTCAAGTATTCATGGGGATGAAGTACAACTTCTATCTGTTCCTCGGTTGGAGGAACAAAATGTTGAAAATAATAGACACCTGCTCCAGTCTATGACTTCATTTGTGTACACTCATAGTCTAGAGCCAATAAACACTTTAGGTACACTGGTGTCAGGAGTATTCATTGCTCCATCTGCTGTTTTTAGTGAACATGCCAGAATGACTAGAGTAAAGTCATTTGACTATCTATGAGGACAGGTCATAAGTACAACCAGTGCTAACGCTTTTCCAACACTAAACGTAGGCGTAACAGTTTACTCAACTGTAGTTACAGCTGGCAATCTAAGTGATCCAAGTGTTACTTTACCAAACTTTGTATCGAGGGAATTTTTGAATGAAGACCTAAAGGCTGTTTAGGATACCTTAATGGAGGAAATCAATGGTTTAAAATGACTTTTGAAGGGAAAGCAACCGGCAATTGAAGAAACTCTTGCTCCGTCGCCATTGCCTACAACCCAACCTCCAACAGGATCAAGTTTATTGGTGGATGACATCAAGTCCATGTCAAAAAGTCAATAGAAGATTCCCAAGCCATTCGAGCCACAAAGTTTATAAACTTTCAGAGCATTGTAGTTTGAAGTCTCTTAAAGCTTGGTTCTACAATCGCTTCGTCTACCGAATCAATAGTTAACCTGTAAAGCTCTATTTCTAAAAGAGTGTCAATTCTAGAGAATACTTGCCCAGCTCAGGCCACCTCTCTCAAAAGAAGACATGATGATCAAGACGATCCTGATCACCATGAGGGGGAGAAGAAGAAACAAAGAGTGGCTGAGTCCTTAAGGGGTAAAGAAGTGTTGTTGTCTGAAGGTGAGAGTTCTGAGGAGCTTAATGATCAAAGTCCAATTCAAGCTGCCAAAGTGAAAGTACTACTAGCCTGGAGATGATAATAACTACAGACCTGATATCAAGCCAATGGTTGAAAAGCCGACAGTGTTCATTGTAGAGACAAGGATGTCGCTAGGTCTGTTAGCAAATGTGGGATTTTCTAAAGAAATTGGTGGAGTTCAGGATTATGGAGCTGAAGCTGAAGCTAGAGATGATGATGAGTCTGATGAACTTTTCTTTGACTTTGAAGAGGATATGGATAAAGATGAACCTATCTTTCCATTTCAATTCTGATCCTAAAGAAGTACCTGAACCAGTTCTTGCTGAACCACCAAGTGTTCCTAATACATCTTCTGTTCCACAAACTACAACTGCTAAATGTTCAAGAAAATATATACCCTTTGTTGTAAGGATAAATACTCCAGGGTTAGACCTAGCAAGAGTTAGAGAACCATTTCATGAAGACTTATATCCAAACATTTTCATTTGTCACTGGCAAGCCTTAAGTTCTGACAAAATCTTGGGTATTCACAAGGAAACGCGTGAGTATCGCAAAGAGTACAAGTATTTCCTCAAAGCAAAACGACAACCTATCAGCTTTGTAGCAACCAAACACCATATTGTCTCGATCAAGAATGTTGAAGCCATGAAACTAGTCAGTGTCTGGTACCCGATGTTCTATGTGACATGACAAGATGGTCAAGTTTGGAACGTGAAGCTGACTTTCCTAACCTATGCTTAGAAGACTTGGTGCACATGTATCATGAGATCAGAAACCATACTGTCAGATTGGAAGGAGTCATCAAAGGTATTGAAGCTATCAAAAGGTATATTAGATGTCGTAGCAAGCTGTCTTCAGTGATTGATGTGCAAATGGATACGAAAGTAATGAAAAGAATGTCAACCTGAAGAAGCCTAATCAAGAGTTAGAAGACATCAATGGCTAACCTCTATATATGATTCTTGAAGATCCAGAGTTCAGGGTGATCTATGAGAACTCCGAGAAAGCTAAAACGTTTTTAAGGTTCAGCGAGCTAAATAAGTACCGTGATGGAACCATAAAGATTGCGAGAAAAAAACTTGAAGGCATAAAAGCTCTAGATAATAATGCTTCAGGACATAACAGGTTGAGTCTGAGAGAAAGGTTCCTGCTGATTAGTGTTCTAGAGTTACCTGACGAGAACATTCAATATTGAAATGCTATCAGAAGATGTGACCCAAATTTGGGCTTTAGAAGATCAAAATTTACAATGTATCGAGCTTGAATCCATGGGGGAGAATGTAGGGTTTGAGTTTATGTGCTTAGTGTTGTATTCAATCTTAGTTTCTCCATTGTTATTTTGCATTGTTATTTTGCATTGTAATTTCATACTATAAATAGATTATGTCTTAGTAATCTTTGTACGTGCTTCACATACATATTCATTGTAACTACACTTTGAAGATTAATACAAAAATTCTTTGAAGATTCTCTCTCAGTTTTCTACTACTTTCAAGTCCATATCTTGCCATTTTATGTTCTTAATCTTGAATTAAAGTTTGATTAACCATCTGGGAACTATCAGATTGTGTATCAAGAATTATAAGAACCTAAAGTAAGAACACAAAGTATGAACAGTTAATGGCTTTTGACCAATTATTGAATATGAAAGTTGCAGAGCAATCTGCTTATAATAATGAATAATTGAATCAATCGTTGTTGAAAAAAATAGTAAACCTATAAAATGAACAAAGAAAACCACAAGGGTGGTGCCTGATTGGTTTGAGCTTGGCTCCAAAGATCAGAAGTACCAGGAGGTCCCAAGTTCAAATCCAAGGAGGAATAAAAATGCCCTTGTGGCCACGGAGGTTCAAATGCGATGACTCCGGGCTATCTACAAAGCAGGTGGTTGTCCTGGGATTAGTCGGCTCGCTTAGCGGGTTGGATATCAAGGTTAATAAAAAAATGAACAAAGAAACTTGTTGATCCCATATCTCTCAATAACACTAACAATTAAGTTAAGAATAACCTAATTATGTCGTGTGGATGAATAAAATGACGAACACTCAAGAACACAAAATATGAAGATTCAAAGAATATACTTGAGTGCCGAAAGATTCAATTTATTCCAAAATGATTGTGAAAAGAGTTAACCGATTACAATATGCCTAACACCTATTTATACTAGAAAGCTAAAGAAGCAGATAACTATCTAGCAAATCTTCTAGGAAAGATAAAGCTTATATAGACATGGATAGTAAATAAAACAAGATAAAACTTTATAGAATCCAGCTGTCGATTCGTCATATCCAGCTGTCTTCTATGGAAAGTTATTCAACCATATCTTGATATCTTCATTGTATGCCTCTGGTTGAACTATTGTAGAAAACTCCACGTGTTGGTAACCAGAGGGGTTATGAAGATGCTCAGTTCATTGCATCTCCGGTCCTTTCATCGACCCTCTGGTTGTATTGAACACTTAGTCATTTTGCATGGCAGTCTTCCATCGGCCTTCTGGTCCTTCACACTTATTGTTTTTCATTAATTTTACAAATAAGAATTACGGGGTCTAACAATCTCCCCCTAAGTAATGAAAGAACAAACATAAACTAATCTCTGAACATTCAAAGCATACATGAAAGACATAGGCTAAGCTAAAGAAAAATATCATTTGCCAAAAAATTTCATTGGACTGTGATGGATGAATTCTTACAAGTGATGGAACAAAAAGATATTACAATACAAAACAAAAAATTTCATTCATGATCTCCTTGTGTTATCTCCTAGAAGCGCATCAACAGTCCTCTGAATCAAGTGACTGTGGAGATGTCATGAATAAGTTGTTGTCCCTCTCTCATCGGCACGTGAGGTCTGCCGAATCTTTCTCTGATGACCTTTTGAAACCATTCAAGTGTTGAAGTTGAATACTTGAAGGTTTCAGTCAGTCTAAAAAATTTCTTCACACCACACTCGTTATTGAACACCAATCCAAGTTCTGGTTGAGTTAAGACAGAGGCAGATCACTTCTTCTGCAGGCCTGGAAAGTCTTCGTTTGGTGGAGTGTAGGATAGTCTTTCGATACCTAGATTAAGAGCAATTTGATAGTCGCTGTTTGCTCTATGCTTCACCAAGGTCTCCATTTCTTGAACAATCGCTCGGTTTGCCATCCCAAATCTGATTCCATGATCCTGTCGCTGAGTCGTGTGTCCATATAGATCAATCAAGTCCCATGGATTGAGATTGATCAAGTCATTGTCTTTGAAGACGCTGACCTGTCCATGAGCTCGCTCCACGATGTACTCGATGTATTTGATAGTCTATTAGCGAAGGTCCTCAGTTAATGTCCAGAACCATCTTGATTCCATCATTCGAGAAGACGGCTTGTGGTGGAGAGGTCGTCTATCTTACGAACCTATGGCGCAAGAGGTTCATCGATTATGGTGATAGCATGGGAGGATTGAGTACCAAACTTTCATCGCAATCGTGATACAAGTACTGATGGATATTCTCCATCATTACTGGCTCCCTTGGTGGCATCTCTAGACGTCTCCTCAGCGATTCGAAATTTGCAATTATCTCATCGACTACGCCTTGAAGAGGATGCCCTTGATGAGGAAGGGATGTCTGCTAGCACCTTCGATGGTTGGGTGATGGGTGGTTGATTTTGGGTAATGGGTTATGTTTGGGTTAAGGTTTGTGTATGGGTTGAGAGTTGAGGTGATGCAATAGAATCTGGCTGCGATGGTTCAGGTTGGGTTAGTTCAGTTTGGGGTATTTCTGGTTCAACAGGCTCTTGTTGGGTTGTTTCTAGTTCAATGGGTTCTGTTGGTGGTTGTTGAGGTAAGATAGGTTGGCTGATAATGGGTTCTTGTTGAATGGGTAGGGTGATGGAAGGTTCTGTGTGACTAGGTGTTGGTGATGGAGTAAAGGATAGGTTAGTTTATGGTTGAGGGGTAGACGGGTTTTCATCGGATGAAGAACTCACCTCGATTGGTGAGAACTCATTGGTTTGGGTTGCGGGTTCTTGGGTAGCTATGGGAACAAGTACATTGTATACATCTTCAGAGGGCTGAGCCTCTGGTTCCCTAGCTTGGGTTCCTTGGGATGTGGAAGTTGGTTGGCTTTGGTTTAGTGGTGGTGGTGGTGCAGCGGATTCCAACGGTTGAGCAGCCAGGTTCTCCCCCTCATGAGGACCTAGACCATGATCATCTTGATGTAGATCCGCATGCCTTGGCCTCTTTAGTGGGCGTCTTGATGAGCAGGAGGCTCTGCTCCTGTTCTTCTTCCATAGCCTTATGTGCTCGGCAAGCGTACGCACTCGTTCTTTGTTACGCCGTTGTTCCATTGTGCGAAGAAGAGAGTTTGTATGATCTTGCTGTAGGAGGAGACTCTTCTTCAACGCATTGGTTGGCTCAACAGCTCTGGCCGCGAACTTTGCACTTATCTCATTGAACGATGTGATAAGTGCCTTGGAGAGAGCCTTCATCTCGGCTCTTGTGGAAAAATATGTTGGGGTGGTGGATGTTGATGCTGGAGGAGGGATTGAGGTTGAGGTGGATGCGAGTGGTGGGATGTTGAGAGAGGCTAACATATTCCTCACCTCTGCAGCGAAGCATGTAAAGGCTTCATCAAACTATGGAGCTGCAGAGGAGGGTGGAGGAGGGGTTGTTTGAGGTATTTGAGAGAAGATGGTGGTTGGTAGTGAGGTAAGGATAGTATTGATGGTGTTTATTTGGGTAGTGATAGAGGTGATGGCTTCATCGAATGATGGGGTTGGAGGGGTTCGTTGAGGGATTTGGGCAAGTATGGTGGGTGGGAGTACGGTGATCGTGGTGTGTATGGTATTAAGTTGGGTGGTGATGGAAGCTTTAGCCTCATAGGTCGCAGTTGCCTGGGCCATGAGGGTGGCAAGGGTGTTCATCATGGTTTGGATTCGAATGGTGGAGAGGGTGGATTAGGCGTTGTGTTGTTGTTGGACGGTTTGTCGAGTCAACAAAAGCCTGAAACTCTACCTTTGTGACTAAATCAGCTAAGGGGGTAACCCCTACAGCAACGGATGCTGCAGGTTGTGCATCAGTTCCAGAGGCGCCCTTATTGCCTTGTGTGAAAGTGGGCAATGAAGGACTTCCATCATGTCCTCGATAGCCCTCTAGTGAGGAGCTATCTCTTGATGTTTGGACATCAACTTCTTCTTCCTCGGATTCAGAGTCCGAGGAAGAAAAGGAAGAAAAGTAGATGTGTGTCCCCTTCGCTAGATCAAGTATCGAAGGGGGTGGTGCAGAAATGGGAGATCGCTCTGAATGGTCTATGGGAGCTTCAATGTCAGAAGCAACACATGCTTCTGGTTGTGTGGTGGTTGTGGCAAGCTATGAGGAAATGCAGCTCTTAATTCTTCAGTGCCTCCCTATTTGGAGAGAAGCGATGGATGATGTGGTTCCACAGCAGATTCATCTCCAGAGGCCTGAAGAGTGGCCTCTGGATGGCTAGCTTGGGTGAGGATTGGACTGGGCCGTCCTTGTTCAATACCCCTTTGGCCTTGATCGCTAGGGGTAGCAGATGTGGTTGCCCTTTGGGAGGTGGATGAGAGAGTTGTGTTTATTCGACCCGTGAGGAGTGTCATCATCATCATCTTCATCATCCGATGAAGACGACTCCTGCGCTCCCTCGCTTGCATCAGGGGACGACTCTATTTGCTCTGGGGTAGCTGCCCTCGGTTCTTGGGACAGGAGAAAGGGCTCATATTTCCTACGTATCTCAGACGTCTCTAGAATGACGCTGATCATTGCCCTTGAGATGGGCCTTTCTGTTGTGTAACCATCGTTAGAGATGGTTGGTCGATGTCCGTTCATGAGGTATTGTGGTGTGAACGGTTCTTCGCTGGAGAGGTTGTGCCTCCTCATCGCGTCCCTTATGAACAAGGCAAGGAAACGTGGGAAGAGGACAGAGGATAGGAGTTTTCCTATGGCCCTAAGTTTGCACTTTTTGATGACTGCTGTACGGATTTCATTGTAGATAAGGAGTGCGTAATCCAGTGGTAGGTTCCACGACCAGAGCCTCTCTGGTCTCTCTTCTAGAGCTTCTTGTTCCTCGACCAGAGCCTCTGGTTGTACTAACCAGAACTTCTGGCTCATAATTTCTTAAAATGATCTTTAGTTAAGCTTTCAATCAATAAAATAGCCTTTTCATAAAAAGAGTAATTATGAAGGGTTCATGTTCGACCAGAGCCTCTGGTTGTACTAACCAGAGCTTCTGGTTCCAAAAGACATGATCAACCAGAGCCTCTCTGGTCCGTTTTTCATAAAAAGATTCTAAGTATAAAATCCTTTTTTCTAAAAACTTCTAAAAATATGATTGTGATATAGAAGCTTTTATCAATGGATACAGAGCCTCTGATCCAATTAGTACATTTAGTAAAAACTTGCTCATTCTCCAAATCAATAAC
>NC_037543.1:12653301-12657060 GCF_001531365.2 Cynara cardunculus var. scolymus
ACATAATAGTAAGAGCTATAATATTCACACACAATTGCCACCCTTATATCCAAAAGACACATCTCCTTAATATGACACCCTTATTCCATAAGACATCTCTCCTTAATATGCCACCCTTATTCCAAAAGACACCTCTCCTTAATATGCCATCCTTATTTCTTCTTCAAAATCTATGAACTAGTTCAGATGAAGGACCGAAGTCACAACCATCTTATCGAATCCTCATTCATAGTTTTATCCAAAACATCTATAGATTAATTCCAAATGAAGACAGATCAAAATCACAATCGTCTCAAAAGAATATTCTCTATAGTTTTCAACCAACAATTTTATCATTAAAACATTTTAAACTCAAGATAAATCTATTCTTTCAATGATTTCCAAAAACATCATGTCCCTTTAAAATCCTCAAAACAGGATTTCATTTCCCAAACTGTTTTAAAGAAGCAATCTCTTCTTTATCTTTTCCAAAACAGTTTTAATACTCAAATATATAACAATAACACCTTTAAACTATCAAAATAGTTTTTACCATCTTTTCTTCAAAACCAACATTAAAACCCAGCAGTTTATATAACAATATATATAAAGGTTTTAGTCATCAAAAACTCACAGTGTATAATCAACAGTATTTTTAAAACTCAMAGTTTATAATCAATGATAGTTTAAAAACTCACCTTAACAATCACAGATTCTGTAGTTTTAAAACACACAGYAAATCACAAGCTCTTCAAACAGCTTTGAACAAAAGATTTGTTCAAGAACACTTCTCACCGCCACGACACTCTTTTTCTCTTTCAACAAATTTTTCTTCAAATGAAATGATAAGATAGAATCTTATCTTTTTATTTCTTTAAATACTCCCACCATAGCGGTAAAGATTATTTTAATTATAAAAGTCATAGGCGGTGAAAGCTTTAACCAATAGAAAGAACCTTGGGTGGTGGGTTTTTCATTATAAAATTCATGATTTCTTAACCATGAAGGTATAAGTTTTTAAATAATATAATAATGTTTCCACCAGAATATCTTATAACAAATAGGCATCACCTCATATATGTTTCACACCACATGCATACATGTATAAATTACATACATATCATGCCATATTTTCACATATATGCATGCACAATACCATGTTCACATTTCACATATATAGTTCATGCATTTCTACTTAGACATGCATATTTCACGTAATCCACATAACGAACACGTATAAATTACCTCAACCCAGGTTGTCTCAAACCTGTTTATAACATTCTTTCCCCCTTAAAAGAATTCCATCCCGGAATTCACTTATTCAAATAACCACGGATATTGGGTTTTCATATCAGATTCTATTTCCCAAGTTGATTTTGAACCCTTATGAAAATGCCACTGCACTTTTACTAAACATATCTCATTGTTTCTCAATACTCTAGTCTTTCTGTCAGTTACTGCATCTGGTGTCTCGATAAAACTCAGTTTATTGTCGAGTTTAATTTCAGGGAGTGGTATTGCTAAGCTTAAGTCTGCCAAACATTTGCATAGATTTGATACATAAAAGGTGTTATGAATTAAGCAGAGTTCTTCTGGTAATTCCAACTGATAAGCTACTGATCCAATTCTTTTGCAGATTCTGAATGGTCCAATATACCTTGGACTAAGCATACCTTTCTTCCCAAATCTCATAACACCTTTCCATGGAGATACCTTTAACATTACAAAGTCACCTACGTTAAATTCAATCGGTTTTCTTCGTTTGTCGGCATAGCTTTTCTGTCGATCCTGGGCAATTTTGATTTTTGCTCGAATATGGTCAATCTTTTCAGACGTTACTTGCACAATCTCGGGACCTGTCAACTGTTTTTCACCTACCTCATTCCAACACAACGGTGTTCGACATTTTCTTCCATATAGGACTTCATAAGGTGCCGCTTGGATGCTGGAGTGATAACTATTACTGTAAGAAAATTCTATCAACGTCAAATGTTCTTCCCATGATCCCCCGAAGTCAATGACACAAGATCTCATCATATCTATGAGAGTTTGGATGGTTCTTTCACTTTGTCCATCTGTTTGTGGGTGATAAGCCGTACTCAATCTGATTTGTGATCCCAAAGCTCTTTGCAGACTTTCCCAGAACTTTGAAGTAAAGCTACTGTCTCTATCAGATATGATGGACAATGGAACTCCATGTCTAGTCACAATTTCTTTAATATAGATTTGAGCCAATCTTTCCAATGAATAAGTCTCTTTCATTGGTAAAAAAATGTGCAGACTTTGATAGACGGTCCACTATTACCCATATTGCATCATAAGCTTTTAGAGTTTGGGGTAGTTTCATGATAAAGTCCATCGTAATGTGATCTCATTTCCACAACAGTATTTCCAATGATTGTAGATTCTTATAGGGCCTCTGATGCTCTATTTTAACTTGCAAACAAGTTAAGCATCGTTCTACATATCTTGCGATGTCTTTCTTGAGACCTGGCCACCAATAAAATGTCTTCATATCTTTATACATCTTGTTGGTACCTGGATGGATGGAATAACGGGACTTGTGGCTTTCATTTAGGATGGTTTCTCGTGTATTCCCATAATTTGGTACCCATATCCGACCTTGGAAACATAATATTCCTTCCCCATTCGGCTTCGTGATGGAAATTATCTTACCCACTTTTTTTGATTTCTTGTTTTCTTCCTTGACGGCCTCTGTTTGGCATCTCTGTATTTTCTTATGCAAATATGTTTTTAACCTTATTTTCATCGCCATTGCCTTGATAGTTCCACTTTTCTCTTTACGGCTCAGAGCATCGGCTACAACATTAGCCTTTCCTGGGTGATACAAAATTTCACAGTTATAGTCATTAACTAATTCAATCCATCATCGATGTCTCATATTCAGATCCTTCTGTTTGAACAAGTGTTGTAGGCCTTTGTGATCTGTATAAATTTTACACTTCGTTTCCAATAGGTAATGCCTCCAAATCTTTAAAGCAAAAACCACGGCCTCCAATTCCATGTCATGAGTTGGATAGTGCTTTTTATGATCTTTTAATTGTCGACATGCATATGATATGACTTTCCTTTTTGGCATCAAGACACAGCCTAAACCCAACTTCAATGCATCACTATATACCATAAAGTCTTCAGTTCCATCAGGTAATGATAGTAGCGGAGCACTGCAAAGATGATCTTTTAATAACTGAAAGGCTTTTTGTTGTTCTTCTTCCCACTGAAAATTAACATTCTTTCGAGTTAATTTCATCAAAGGCGCGACTATTTTAGAGAAATCTTGAATAAACTTGCAGTAATAGTATGCCAATCCCAAGAAACTTCGAATTTCAAATGGTGTTTTCGGTGCCTCCCATTTTATAACGGCTTCAATCTTTGCTGGATCTACCTTTAATCCATCCTCAGATATAACATGCCCCAAAAACTGGACTTCTCTTAGCCAAAATTCACACTTTGATAGTTTAGCATACAATTTTTCTCTTTTCAAAAGCTCAAGGATAAATCGAAGAGGTTTTGCATGCTCTTCTTGGATTTTCGAGTATATAAGAATATCATCGATAATACAATGACAAATTTATCAAGGTATTCTCTACATATTCGATTCATCAGATCCATGAAAGCTGCAGGTGTGTTAGTCAAACCAAATGGCATAACCAAGAATTCATGGTGCCCGTACCTAGTTCGAAATGCTGTTTTTGCTATATCACCTTCTTTGACTTTCAACTGATGGTATCCTGATCGCAAATCAATCTTTGAGAAGTA
>NC_037543.1:12657850-12660234 GCF_001531365.2 Cynara cardunculus var. scolymus
CACCCGTTGCTCCTCTGCCCATATTTGGTCTTCCTCGGCCTGTTGATGTATTGCTCCCCATGGTTAATTGTGGGGCTTTCAATTGTGGAAAATTTGGTCTGAGGTGATCTGAAGAATTACAATTAAAACACCTTTTAACTGTTGGGGAAACATTCGACAAATGACCTATTTCACAACATTTATAACATTTCCTTAGCTCAATCCTACATTCTCTCTGATGAACTTGATGACATCGGGGACAAGTCCTTTCATTGAATCTTTGTATGGGCCTGTTTCCATGCTTTACAACTTTTGGTCCTTTGTATCCGGTTGATGGACCTTCCCATTTCCTTTTTTCTATTGCTTTCCCTTCTTCTTGTCTGTATATTCCCTTACAGTTCTGTTTCCTTGTTCCAATTTTAGAAAGTCTTCTTCCATTTGTCTAACGGAAGCTTTTGGGCAAAACTGCTCCTTGAATCTATTGACAAACTCTAGCCATGTCATAGTTTGCAAAATATCTATTCTGGCTAAGGATTCTACTTCCCACCAAAATAACGCATTTGATTTCAGCACAGAGACTGCAAATCTGACTTTATCTGTTTCTGCATATCGGACGGTATTGAATACAGACTCCATCTCTTTGACCCAACACATAGCTTTAATTGGATCTCTTTCTCCCGAGAAGGTTGGTGGTTTACACGTTAGAAACATCTTTATGTCTCCTTCCCTGTTATTGAGAATTTGAATCGATGGAGTAACTTCAATTATGCCTGTCTCTATTCTGGCAGGATTCCTCAAAATAGAAGTCAAGGTTTCCCTTAGCTTTCCCATTTCTTCAGCTAATATGTCTCTTGTTACATATTCTGGGTGAGACATCTGTTCTTGATTCATATTTTCAAAGTTTGATTCTGCTTTATTCATATTAATTTCTGGCTGGCTTATTCTGCCTCTGGTCTGCCCCCTACCTCGGCCTCTACCTCTGCCTCTGCTTCTGCCTTCAGAGGGGCCAATAGGAGCAACATGGGATTCTTCTTCATTGGGGTGGGTGATCCTTTCTGACCTTCTTGATCTATTAGCTATCTGTAGATAACAAAGTTAAAACACACATTTTTCACATTCCCAAATATAATAAAGTGTCCAAGTTCAATTATGTACATGGAGATTCAAAATTACATTGGCCATATGTAATCCGAAAATACCTTACACACTGATCTCTTAACTTATTATATTTATTCCAAAAGTGCTAACTATGTCTGGGACCCTAATATGCAATGAAATAGTTTAAGTCTAGGTATCATGCATGTGAATACCTAAATCCCTTAAACTCAGGCTCTGATACCAACTTTGTAACACCCCCAAATCCATACATTGCATATAACACATATTTCATATATAGAATACATGTTTTCCCCCACATAGGTCCTTGATACAAGAGTCTATAATGTAAAATACGCAACCCAAAAATTTCAAAAGTACATGTTCTTGCATCCTAGCATGTATGCTTCCAAAACACTAAACCCATAGGGATGTAATTCACATAATGCTCTTTCCTTTATTATCATTACCTGCACACATATTTTTGAAAACACGAAATAAGGGTTAGACATGAATGTCTAGTGAGGTTCTCTTTTTATGTAATGCAGGGTGAAGATCACCAAAACATTTATCAAATAATCATTTCACAACATGCGGAATAAAATCAGATTCTGTTTTGGTCCATCGAGCCTCTGGTTCCAAACCACACTTGGTCTCTCTTCCAGAGCTTCTGGTTGTACTAACCAGAACTTTTGGCTCATAATTTCTTAAAATGATCTTTAGTTAAGCTTTCAATCAATAAAATAGCCTTTTTCATAAAAAGAGTAATTATGAAGAGTTCATGTTCGACCAGAGCCTCTGGTTGTACTAACCAGAGCTTCTGGATCCAAAAGACATGATCAACCAGACCCCTCTGGTTCAACGTGTAAGAAAACCAGAGCCTCTCTGGTCTGTTTTTCATAAAAAGATTCTAAGTATAAAATCHTTTTCTTAAAAACTTCTAAACATATGATTTTGACATAGAAGCTCTTATCAATGGATACAGAGCCTCTGATCCAATTAGTACATTTAGTAAAAACTTGCTCATTCTCCAAATCAATAACCAAAATCCTCTGGTCCAATAATGAGGACCAACAAGAGCCCCTCTAGTTCATTACAAGGAACAACCAGAGCCCCCTCCGATTCCACATAAAAATAACCATTCTGTTCCAAAACACTTTTAACCAATATCAATGGCCATAGGCCAAGTTTTCCTCTTCTCAATAACATCAATACTATTATTTCTAATAAGAACAATATCTTTGAGTTTTCAAATCACAAAGAAGTAAGGACTCAAATCTATTGTAGTCTTAAAAGACATAATAGTAAGA
>NC_037543.1:12660864-12676262 GCF_001531365.2 Cynara cardunculus var. scolymus
CACTCTTTTTCTCTTTCAACAAATTTTTCTTCAAATGAAATGATAAGATAGAATCTTATCTTTTTTTTTTCTTTAAATACTCCCACCATGGCGGTGAAGATTATTTTAATTATAAAACTCATAGGCGGTGAAAGCTTTAACCAATAGAAATAACATTGGGTGGTGGGTTTTTCATTATAAAATTCATGATTTCTTAACGATGAAGGTATAAGTTTTTAAATAATATAATAATATTTCCACAAGAATATTTTGTCACAAATAGGCATCACCTCATGTATGTTTCACACCACATGCATACATGTATAAATTACATACATATCATGCCATCTTTTCACATATATGCATGCACAATATCATGTTCACATTTCACATATATAGTTCATGCATTTCTACTTAGACATGCATATTTCACATAATCCACATAACGAACACGTATAAATTACCTCAATTCAGGTTGTCTCAAACTTGGTTATAACAAGACGGGTATTTATAGGTGGGAAAGTGGAAATGGTGGTATTTGGGAAATATTATTTAAATGATAATGATGGTTGAAAAGGACGTTTGGCAAAAAGGTGATCGTGGGCCGTAAATCTACACAGTGTCATAAAGGCAGGTGGACACGTGTCAGATTGGGGTGGAAGGTTTGAGAAATAAAAGGTTTTCTATGGAACATGCCGTTTGAAAATGTCAGGCGCGTGAGGGATGACGTTTGGTTGATTAGGGATAATTATTAAAAAAATTATCCCAAAGGATAACTCTTCAAGAAAATAATCCCAAAAAAAATTAAATTTAAAAATCCATCTAATTGGAAGATAAATACTAATTATGAAGTTTTTGGTCTTTTAAAAACTCATGTTGCATAGTTTTTAGTCACAAAAGCTGCAATTTTGTATAATCTTAAAAAGGTTTTCAATTAAAGATGGGTTTTGGGAAAAATGGATTTGTCATGGAACCAGAGGTGCTCTGGTTGGTCATGACATTTGGTGGGCAACCAGAGGGCTCTGGTTATGAATGATGAGTTTATTCATTGATGGAATGTTGGGTTTTATGAAAAAGAGACTCTGGATAGACAAACCAGAGTCTCTGGTTAAGCATTGGAAACCATTGGATGGAAAAACATATCCTTAACGTAGGACCAGAGGAGCTCTGGTTGAATGCAAGGGATGATTCATCATTTATATAGCATTTTTGTCATCCAAAGGCTCTGGATAGACAAACCAGAGGCTCTGGGTGGGAAAATGCATACTTTGTGCAATATAGATGCTTGATGATGAATACAAAACTCCCCCTCAAATTATGCATAGGGTTGTGTAATGAGTTAAAAACTCCCCCTAGAATCAATAAGGAGGGTGAATGGGATGACCAGAGTCTCTGGTCTATACAACTAGTGACTTTGGTCTATACAACCAGAGGCACTGGTTGTGAATGATGGTGCAAAAATATATGAAATATGGTTAAGATGATATAAATGGAGATGAACATGATGGGCCTTTGGGACCATAGGGATCTAGCTCCAAAGACATCAAATCTAGAAGCTCTGGTCTTTAGAACCAGATGCTCTGGTTGAGTAGGTTATGCAAAATTGATAGATGTATGTAGTTATAAGAAGCTTTGTGAAGTCCAATTTGGAGCAGAGGGGCTCTAGTCGCAAAGGACATGAAAACCAGATGCTCTGGTCTTTAGAACCAGAGGCTCTGGTTGCATGAATGATGAAATATGACTAAGTAATGTGAATGAAATTATGAAGGAGACCAAGCTTAGGACCAAAGAGGCTCTGGTCTCAAGGGATTGGAATCCAGAGGCTCTGGTCTATAGAACCAGAGTCTCTGGTTGAAGGGTGGTACTTAGTGAGAAATCACAAAGTATTTGCTTTGGACCAGAGGGACTCTGGTTCCAAAGGCGATGAAAAATTTTGGCCAAAAATTTAAACAAGTGTTTCTAATTGGCCAGAGGCTCTAGTCTTTAGAACCAGAGGCTCTAGTTTAGAGTACTTGGGGATTGAGGCCTTATAATGTATCATTTGTAGGCATAACCAAGAGATATTGAGAATCTTTGGTTTTAAACTATGGATTGCCTCTAAATGGTGAGATTCAGCATACCCATCTTGCTGACAAGAAATAAAAATCTTTTCTCATCAAGAGCTTTTGTGAAAGTGTCAGCAAGTTGAATCTATGTAGGAACAAAGTACATCCCTATTGTACCTTTTTCGACATTGTCTTTCAGAAAGTGGTACCTTACAWCGATGTGTTTGGTCTTGGAATGCTGCACAGGATTTGCAGAGATGGCTATAGCACTATTGGAGTCACAGAGGATGGGAATCTTTTCATATTTGAAGCCATAGTTCTTAAGCTGAGTCTTCATCCAGAGAACTTGTGAGCAACAACTAGCAGCAACAACATATTCTACTTCTACTGTAGAAGTTGAAACACAATTCTGTTTTCTGGATGTCCAACTTACCAGCTTGTCCCCCAAGAGTTGATAGCTTCCAGACGTACTCTTTCTATCAAGCTTGCAACCTGCATGATCTGCATCTATGAAGGCTATTAGATCAAAGCCAAAGTTCTTAGGATACCAGAGACCCAATGAAGGGGTTCCCTTGAGATATCTAAAGATCGTCTTTGACCGCAGAAAGATGAGATTCCTTAGGATTAGCTTGATACCTTGCACAAAGACATGTGGTAAACATAATATCTGGTCTACTAGCAGTTAGATACAAGAGTGATCCAATCATGCCTCTGTAGGTTGTTACATACACATATTTGCCTGATGGATCATCAAACAACATAGCTCCTGTAGCCATAGGTGTTCTCATCAGAAGGTCAGTCACATACTTGGACTGATTGATGAAAGTCCCTTCTGGAGTTTGTTTTATTTAAAGACCAAGGAAGAAACTAAGTTCTCCCATCATACTCATCTCAAATTTTCTTTTCATCAGCTTTGAGTATTTTTCGCGAAATTTAGCATTGGTGAAACCAAATATGATATCGTCCACATATATTTGTACAAGTAGTATGTCACCTTTATGCTTCTTGAGAAAGAGGGTTGTATCGATTGTACATTTTTCGAATCCATTATCGATGAGGAAGGTAGAGAGAGTATCACACCAAGGCCTAGGTGATTGCTTCATCCCATAGAGGATTTTATCCATAAAGTAAACGTACTATGGATGCTTTGGGTTTTCAAACCCAGGGGGTTGCTGCACGTATACTTCTTCTTGAAGTTTGCCATTGAGGAAGGCAGACTTGACATCCATTTGATAGACCTTGAAGCCTTTGTGTACTGCATAGGCTAGAAATATTCTGATGGCTTCAAGTCTTGCAACAGGAGCAAAAGTTTCATCGTAGTCAATCCCTTCTTTATGGCAGTAGCTCTTTGGAACAAGCCTAGCCTTGTTCCTTACTACTATGCCATCTTCGTCCTTTATGTTTCTGAAAACCCATTTGGTTCCTATAGCCGTCTTCGTTTTGGGTAGAGGCATAAGGGACCATACTTTGTTTCTCTCAAACTGGAGTAATTCTTCTTGCATTGCATCTATCCAGTTTGGGTCTTGTATGGCTTCAGAAAGTTGGCGAAGAGGCATTCATTGGTTGTAGCGGATCTTGTCTTGACACCAGATGATGGATCAAAATGATTTGGTGTTGTGGATGGTCTTTTGTCCACTTGGTGCAAGATTGGGGTTCTGGAGCAACAGTATGCAATTCTTCATCAACCGATGGAACTTCTTGCTCCCCCTCGAAGACATCATCTCCAGAGTAATGCTCTGGCCCTGGTTCTTGATCTGAAGACATAGAAGAAGTAGTAGGTGAAGTAACATGAGTTTCAGAAAGAGTTGTACCTTCAACATTGGAAACTTCATGTTCTTCATCGGCTCTGGAAAAGGGCTTTGCAATTGGTGCTTGTCCAGAGTCTACTTCCTCTTCAAAGATGTCTTCAAACAAATGAGCTAATTCTGATTCATTGGGTTTGCCAAGTGATGAACCAGAGGCTCTTTGTTGAAGTCTGAGTCCTGAACTGTTGTGTCCAGAAGTCATTGGTGAAGAATCATCAAAGGACACATTGATGCTTTCGATAACGATCTTTGTTCTTTTGATGAATACTCTGTAGGCCTTTGCACCCGAAGATGTGGAAATATTTGACATTAGGTCTTCTTTGATTGATGAGCTCATAGGGAGTCTTCTGGTGCCTCTTGTTGATGATTGACCGGTTCTGGGTGAAGTAGGCAGTGGAAATGGCTTCAACCCAAAAGGTGATTGGTAACTCCGATGAAGCAAGCATGGTCCTTGTTGCTTCCACTAAGGTTTTGTTTCTTCGCTCCACTACTCCATTTTGTTGTGGGGTTCTTGCAGCTGAAAAGTTTTGGGAAATGCCTCACTGATGAGATATTCATCGATTCTGGCGTTTCTGAATTCAGTTCCATTATCGCTTCTAACTTTGATAAATTTGCGATGTAGAATGACTTGGAGCCTTTTCATCACCCCGATGAGGAGTTTAGGAACGTCTAATTTCTTCTTTACGAATTCAACCCAAGTGTATATGGAGTATTCATCAACTAGTACCAGGATGTACTTCTTTCCAGAGAGGCTTTGTGTAGATATGGGCCCACAGAGATCTATGTGGATCATGTCCAAGGGCTTGGAGCAGGAGGTTTCTGACTTTGTTTTATGAGAGGCCCGTTTCAACTCCCATCTCGCAAGCTGAGCATAGATGATCTTTTTCGAAATTGAGAATGGGAATCCCCTTGACCAGCTTTTGTTTAGCTAGCTCCCTTAGAACATCGAAATTTAGATGAGAAAATTTCTGGTGCCAAAGCCAATTTTCATCGCTCTTATGGGATACAAGGCAGAGGGTTTCTTGTTCTATAGAGGATTGAAAGTCTAGAAGATAGAGATTCCCTTCTCTCTTTACCTTGATGATGGTTTGGTCGGGCTGTGTTTCGATGATGCAGAAACCTTGTCGCAGAACTGGGTTATGCTTAGTAAGTTATGCTTCAAAATTTCAACATAAGCCACTTTGCTGATGGATATATTGCCTTTTATAAGTGTGTCGTATCCCTTGATGGTACCCTTAATGTTGTCTCCAAAAATGACAGAGCCTCCAGGTTTGTCGATGAAGGAGGACAGCTGACTTTTATCACCAGTCATGTGCCTGGAGCAACCTAAATCCATATACCATGGTTGCACATGCTGGTCCTACAAGACAAGTTAAGGGTTTTTAGGTACCCATTTCATAATGGGTCCACGTTGGTTAGTCAGAGATACGACCTCTCTCTTTTCATCAGCCCTCTTGGGAGTGGGTTGATTTACTTTTCCCTTAGCCTTTGCAGGCTTGGGTATGTTTGCATTTCCCTTGCCCTTAGGCTTGGGCTTTTTCACGTTTTCATTGGTTTGATCATTATAGCGATAGATGTGTTTCCTCAGGTTTTGTAAAAGAGCTAAACATTGGCATTAAGATTTTTAGGACATGAATGTCTAACTTTCTTTTTATTAGATGAAAATGCAGGGGATGAAAATCATGTCCTAGCATTGGTTGTTTTTACAAACTTCCTATCTAGTTCGGATTTTTTATTTGTGGTAGGCTTGGTCTTTACTTCTTTCCTGAGGAAGGGCTTCTTTTCTTCAGCTGAAGGAGAAGAAAAGTGTTGGTTAGAATGTTCAGAGGCAGGCCACTTCTGTTTCTGCGTGCGAGTAAACTTAATGAACATAAATGAAGTACTTGGGCCTTGTGAGGTATCGTTGGCAGACTTGGTGTTACTCAGTTTTCCTTTTCTTTTGTCTGAAGTTTTCGTAGATTCTGGAACATCAGATTTCATTGAGGCTTTGAAATTTTGAGGCTTCTTGTCCTCAATGACCTCTAGTGATTCACAGACGATTTCCCTTTTAGATTCAGAGTCAAGAAAGTCTTTTGCGGATTTCTCGAAATCAAAATTGTCATGGATGTTTGTAGGAGGAATGGGTTTAGAGGTTGATGGTTGAGAGTGATCTGTTGGGGGTTCCATCGCTTCTGACTTAGATGAACTTACAATGTTAGTTGGATGTCTCATCGATTCATCAGATGACGGTTCCTTACTAAGATTCTCTTTCTCATCAACAACACTTGCTGATGAAGTGGGATTGATAACTAGAGACTCTGGTTTTAACCATAGGGTTTCCATCGGTCTCTGGTGCGGAGGCATCATTTCCTTCATTAGAATTCTTACTTGTGTTGTTCTCGTACACCACATTTTCAAAATCATGTCTCATGAGAACAATTTTTCCATCGACTTTAACCCTTTTGAAATTTGCTTTGGGTTTTGGGGAAAAGTTAGGTTTTTGAATGCATCCAAGTTTGAAAGTGGATTCAAGGGTGGATTTCTTTAATTCGATGAAAGAGTTCAATTCATTGAATCCAATCCCTTGAGTGTCCTTTTGACCGTTAAGTTTTTCGTAGACATTTTGGGCATCCTTATATTTCTTCATCAGAAGTTCATTGGTTTGAAGCTTCTGATGAAGAATCTTCCTTTCTTTTTGGAAGAAATCTTWGAGAGCAACTGAGTTAAGCCTTTCTGCTTCAGATTCCTTTAAGGCCTTTTCCTTCTTTTCTAAGTCCTTAGTTATTTTCTTATTCAGATCCAGAAGCTTTTTTTCCTCTGGTTTCTTAAGTGATGCGATGCGAGTCTTTTCTTTAACAAGTTCAGCTTTTTCTTCGGTTAGAAGATCAGTCTCCCTTTTGTAGAAACTAACTTCTTTTTCCGCTTTTATTTTTTCAGATTTTTCAAAATTTAATTTTTCCTTAAGCTTTAAGAAATCCTCTGGAAGTTTCATCACCCTTAACTCTAGCTCTGATGGAGCAGAGTTGGTTTCATCAATAGTAGACTCATATACCTGTTCATCAGAGTCAGAGGAGGATTCTGCATTAGACGTGGCGATGAGACAAATGAGTGCCTTGTCTTCTTCATCAGACGAAGAATTAGACACCCAATTTTCTTTTTCAGCCATCAAGCTTTACTCTTTAGGATTGTATTTATACTTGTTCTTGTAATAGTCAGCATCCTTCACCAGACGTCCTCTGCACTCCTTTGAGAAATGACCGATTTTTCCGCATCTGAAGCAGCGAAGGTCATTTTTCCTTCTGTCTCTATCTTCGCTTTCTTCTATCTTCTCTTTCTTCTATTCCCTCTCTTCTTTCTTCCCTCTAATGGAACTTCATTGGCTTCTTTTCATAAGAGGGCTGGAACTTCTCCCTTCTGGAGTCTCTTCGTTCATATGGCTTCTTGATGAACTTCCTCTGGAATTGTTTCATTATCAAGGCTAGAGACTTGGCAAAGGCTTTGAGATCATCATCTGATTCGGATGTCTTGTCTTCCGATCCTGATTCTACTACCAGTGCCTTCTTGCCTTTTCTCTTGTGGTCTCTGGTGGTGGTCCTTGAAACATCCTTTTCTTCAGCAGCAAGAGCAAGATGTCCACCGATGGACACTTTTATCTTCATAATATCATTTTCTTGTGCAACAAGTGTTCCATAGACGTCATGAAGTGACCAACTGTCTAAGTTTTGATTTGCTTGGAAGTACATCGACAGCTGAGTCCACTCATCACCGAGACTATTAAGGAATAACACATTATTTTCTTCCTTCGTCCTCGAGATGTCGTTTCGACAACATTGCTTGATCAATGTGTTGAAACGATCGTACATCTTCTGAATCGGTTCATCAGGTAGAGATTTGAAGTTAGTATACTCGTTGAGACATTGAGCTCTACAGTACAGGATATATGATCCAAAAATTCAAAATACAATTCTTGCACTAATCCAGTTTCATTTATTAAAACTATATATCATCAGTAAATCTTCTTGCAGATAATCACATAGTGGAAATATTACATTTTTCGCTTCCCCTTGCCATCAGCACTTCTTGCAATACATATCTGAAATCACAAAACGAGGGTTAGACCGAAAGGTCTAGTGAGTTACCCTATTTATGTAATTACAGGGTGACAACCACCAAAACTTTTATGTAAAACATCTTTCCATATATATAACAAATATATGAAGAAGTAAAAACATAATATCAATACCTTATACTTCTCATGCCAATACTTTCCGCTTGCAAATAATACGTCAAATCCCAACAGGTTTATACTAATCAAATTACTATAATGCACTTTTAAACCTTTCAAATCAAATAAGGTTTATTCAAAGTTTCAGGCCAAACCTGTTATCTCCTTCTCAATAACACCTAGACTATGATTTCCAATAAAAACCTTGATCCTAAATCTTTAAATCACAAAGAAATAAAGATTCCCGATCATGGTAATCTTAAAGGATATAATAGTAAGAGTTATGTTACACACACAAATGCTACCCTTATATCCAAATGTACACCTCTCATTGATATGTCACCCTTATCCCATGGTACACCTCTCCTTGATATGCCACCCTTATCCCATGGTACACCTCTCCTTTATATGCCACCCTTATTTCCCCATCAAAATATTTTATAAAACAATTTCATTTTGAATAGATCGCAATCAATGAAATTATTATTATCAGTTCAAATTCATTTTTTATCAAAATTCCCATTTATTCTTTAAAAGTATCATAACTTGACAAGTCAACATGTAATTCGGTCAACCTTGTTCCGGATAACAAATCCGGACAACACTTCACATAGCTTTGTCCGATTAAACACTTAGATTCAATTCCCAACACTTTTACCCGGATATCAAATCCGGACAAAACTATGCTTTATTGTCCGATTTAGAATAAGCCGGCCACTTTTTAGCCGTATTCCTACATCTCCAATCAAAATATTTAACATAATTTTCAATATTCATAAATCGCTCAACACTTGTCCGGTTTATTCTAATCCGGTCAACCCACCAGATGGTTTATTTATAAGTCGCTCATGCATTATCCGGTTTATGGCTTAAATCGCCCATCCCTTGCCCGATTTAAGACTAAACCGTTTACCCTTGACCGGTCAAGGGTTAAACGGTTTAGGTCTAATCCGGACAATACCCATATGGCTTAAACTTCAAAACAGATGAAAATTTTATCCAATCAAATTTCAAAAGCATTTAAACCACTCACCTTGAAAGCCTTTTGAAAATCAGTCTCTTGAAAACTTAATTTGAAATCCGGTTAATTCTTCTTCTCCTGAAATTGCTCAGCAAGATCACAATAGTCAGGAAGAGTGTAAATGAAAACTACTCCCCCCTTTATATACCTTTCCCTTTAGGGAAAGTCCGCTACTTCCCCTTCACATGCGTGCATACACATAACATGCATAATTAGTTATGCTCAAGTCCTATACATATATCATGCATGCATATATATATATATATATATATATATCATATGCATCCCACATATTTATTGCATACTCACTTATGCACATAATTTCACATATTTACATGATCAAATATATCTATTTATCATACTGCCATACATAATCATTTTAACAATTAATCATGTATCAATTACCTCAGGTGATAACCAGGATCCAGTTATCACAAGCCATTTGTATAAGGCTTCTTAATCTGAATATATTGGTTCCAAATTCTCATTGTGCTCATGAATTGCTATTGAGCTTTTGTTTCTTTCCGAAATATGATGTACATTCTTATTTGGAACATGAATCATTTTGATTACTTGACTTGTTTGATTGCATCTATTGTGAATCATTTTACTATAGATTCAATAACGGAGCACCGGTATTGAGATGTTTCCAAGGTGATTAAAACGATCTTGGCGTCCTCATTTTTATCCTTAATTGTTTTTGACTTGTCATCTCATATTCATTGTTTAGTTATTATTATCCGTTCACTGAGCATTAAGCTCAGCCGAGATTTTCTTGTCCTCAGCAGGTACATGACTTAGCAGGGATTTTGGGATGAGAGCTATGGAGATGACAATAATGAAGATAACCCATTAAATCATGTTTTTGTTAACCTTTTGATGACTAATGTAGACATATTGGTATTTTGGGACCGTATTTTGAGACACGTTATCTCCATCTATGGTTATGTAATTATCTTTTGGTAAATTTTATTAGCTGCTCTGTTTTATATATTGTGTTGTTTTTTTATACCAATTGTGGCATCTCTCGTCTTTGACCATGCGGGACGGGGGTGTTACAAGTTGTGGTATCAGAGCTATAGGTTATGATCCTATAGTACAATTTAGGTTTGATCTGTGAGAAATGGGTAGAACTAAGATAGGACTATCCTAAGCCTTATACATGTTAACTATTTGAAATCTTGTAAGCTTTATTTTCTTTTGAATTTAATCTAGCAATTAGTTTCCTATTATTTGTGTTAGTTCCAAATGTCGCAAAGAAGAATACCGGCAATAACAGGTAGACCCAGGAGAAGGCAAACTGGGTCTGAAAATGAAACAAATCCTCCGCCAACAACTCAACTTGATCCTAATGTGATGGCAGTTGTCCACCAAACAGTTAGTGACATGCTACCACGTATTATAGCACATACGATGGAAGCATTACGTCAAATAGGCGAAAACCCGAATCCTAATACTGGGAACTATGGGCCAGAATACAGAGATCAGGGAACTAGCAGTGAACTTGTTGATATTCATCAATGGTTGGAGAGGTTTCACAAATAAAAGCATCGTACTTTTACTTTAGCAGCTACTCCTGTTGAGGCTGAAGATTGGATATCACATATTCAAAAAGGTATTCCAAGTCTTGGATTGTTCTGATAGAATTCGAGTGGAGCTGACCACTTATAAACTTGAAGCTGATGCTAATCGCTGGTGGCAAGCTTGGAAACAATCTTACGGAGGGGATATAGCTATTGAAAATTTAACCTGGCTGGGATTCAAAGATGTTTTCTATCAGCAATACTTTACTGCGGCAGACAAAGAAGCRTAYGTTCAAGAGTACGCTACACTCAAACAGAAAGAAGACGAATCCATATCCGAATACGTAGCCAGATTTCTACGATTGGCTAGTTTTGCGGGTAGTATGGCTGTTACGGTAGAAAACCAGGTTAATAAGTTGAAATGGACCCTCAACAACAAATTCAGTCCCAAAATTATCAATCAACACTTCACGAGCGTTGCCCAGGTTGTTGATGCTGCAAGGAACATTGAAAGGGAACGACTGGACTCTATACTTTCTCGAGGTGATAGTGGTACGAAACGGAATAGAAATGTGTTTCAAGGAAATTCTACTGGCTGAGGAACCAATCAAACAAGCCAGTGGAAACAACCAACTTACAAACCTCCAGCTCCATCTCAAGGAACTTCTAGTAAAGGTTTTTCGAATACAACTTCTTTGTTACGGTGCAAAGATTGCGGTTTTAGACATCGTCCTGGCCCATGTCTTCGAATGATCGGCGCCTGTTATAACTGTGGTCAACGAGGTCATCTAGCTCGTGATTTTAAACAAGGACAGAAAGATAATTCTAAAGATAAAGAGAAGCAATCTACTGCTGGTGGTCGAGTGTTTACACTATCTGTTGACAAATCTACTGTGGGTATGGTTTCTGGTACCCTTTCTATTGACGGTAGAGATGCATATGTTTTATTTGATACAGGTGCTACACACTCGATTGTTTCTGAAAACTTCGAAGAAAATCATAAATCATATGAACAATCCACTGTATATCCGTTACATATTACTACTCCTATGGGTAGTTCAGTATGTATATTTGGTCAATTCCCAAACTATCCGTTATTTATTGGCTATCGAATTCGGGAAGTTACTTTACTACCGATGAAAATGGATCACTTTGATATCATCCTTGGCATGGATTGGTTTTCTAGACATCGAGTAACCATCGACTGTAAATCCAAACAAATCATCTTCGTTGACGTCAATGAACCTGAATATGTGTTCCAGGGTGTTTCACCTGAGATGGGGACTCGTGTTATCTCAGAAGTAAATGTTAAAACAATGGTATGACAAGGATATGAAAGGTTTCTAGCTTCACTTCAAGATCCCGAAGAGGTATGCCTTAAACTTGAAGATATTCCTGTTGTTAATCAATTTCAAGACGTCTTTCCAGATAAACTTCCAGGAGTTCCTTCGGAGAGGGAAATTGAATTTACAATTGATCTTGTTTTGGGAGCTGCTCCTATCTCAAAAGATCCGTATCGTATGGCTCCAAGCGAAATGAAAGAACTTAAGGAACAACTTGAAGATCTTTCTAATCGTGGTTTTATTCAACCCAGTGTATCTCCATGGGGTGCACCTGTCCTATTCGTTAAAAAGAAAAATGGATCGATGCAATTGTGTATTGACTATCGTGAACTAAATTGGGTCAATACGTAATAAATACCCTTTACCTCGTATTGACGATCTCTTCGATCAACTCCAAGGAGAAAAGTATTTTTCTAAGCTGGACTTAAGGTCTGGATATCACCAACTCCGGATCAAAGATCAAGATATTCCTAAGACTGCATTTCGTACTCGATATGGTCATTAAAAATTCATTGTTATGTCATTCGGGTTAACTAAGCTCCAGTAGTTTTTATTGATCTTATGAACCAGGCTTTCAAAGATTATTTGGACGACTTTGTTATCGTTTTTATTGACGATATTCTCATATATTCAAAGTCGAAAGAAGATCATGAAACTCACTTGCGTATTCCTTTAGAAACTCTTCAAAATAAGAAGTTGTACGCAAAGTTTTCTAAATGTGAATTCTAGTTGCATCAAGTGGCATTTTTTGGGCCACATTATTTCCGGCGAAGGCATTAAAGTTGATCATGCAAAGGTTGAGGCTAACACTAACTGGCCAAAACGAATAAATATTTCTGAAGTCCGAAGTTTTCTTGGTCTGGCAGGTTACTATCGACGGTTTGTTGAAAAGTTTTCATGGATCGCGGTCCCTATGACTAAACTTCTTCGAAAATAATTTAAATTTGTTTGGGGTAAAGAACAATAAAAGAGTTTTGAAGAACTAAGAAAGATATTGATTACAACGCCTATTCTTCCATTGCCATCTGGATCGGGAGGTTTTCAGGTTTATAGTGATACTTCTAAAAGTGGTCTTGGTTGTGTTCTAATGCAGCACCGAAAAGTGATTTCTCGCCAGTTCAAACCTTATGAAGTAAACTACCCTACTCATGATCTTGAGTTGGCAGCAGTCATTTTTGCACTAAAAATATGGCGTCATTATTTGTACGGAGAGACTTGTGATATTTTTACCGATCACAAAAAGAATTGAATATGCGTCAACGATGACGGCTCGAACTTCTTAAGGACTACGACGTCTGAATTCAATATCATCCAGGAAAAGCCAATGTAGTCGCCGATGCCCTTAGCAGTAAAAGCATTGGTAATGTATCATCTTTAACCGTTCAGTCCCATATTGCTTCAGATCTAGAACGTATGGGTATCTCTTTGTGTTATCGTGGTGGAAATGAACCTTTGGCTAGTCTCACGGTTGAACGAACTCTTGTATCTCGAATCAAAGAGGCTCAACAAGAGGATGGAGAACTTTGGGCTATCTTACAAAAGGCTAAAGATGATTCACATTCCGATTTTCGAGTTGATGATAAAGGTTTCATTTGGTTCTTTATTCGACTTTGTGTACCCAACAATCATGAACTCAAAAAAGCATTTATGAGTGAAGCTCATAATTCGTTGTTCTCAATTCATCCCGGATCCAGTAAGATGTACCGAGATCTAAAACAGTAACGAGATATAGCAGAATACGTGGCAAAATGTCTTACTTGCTAGAAGTGAAGATTGAACATCAACGGGCTAGCGGATTATTACAACCATTAGAGATTCCAGTTTGGAAATGGGAGCATATCTCTATGGATTTTGTGACAGGACTGCCGAAAACTCAAGGACGACATGATGCTATATGGGTAGTAGTTGATCGTTAGACAAAATCGGCTCATTTCCTACCTRTACAGGAGACGYACCCTGTTAGTAAACTGTCTGATCTATTATATCGGGAAATCGTGAGGTTGCATGGCATGCTAGTTTCTATCACTTCGGATTCAGATCCGCGATTCACTTTTCGATTCTAGAAAAGTCTTCACCAGGCTTAGGGAATGCGATTGACTATGAGTTCAGCATTTCATCCACAAACAGATGGTCAGACTGAACGAACTATTCAAACTCTAGAAGATATAATAACGGGCTTGTGCTCTTGAGTGGTCTGGTGGTTGGGACGAGTCTCTAGATCTTGTGGAGTTCGCGCATAACAATAGTTGGCAAGCTGGTATAGGCATTGCCCCGTACGAATCGTTATACGGTCGAAAATGTAGAACACCGATCTGTTGGAATGAAGTGTGGGAACGATCTATCGAAGGACCCGAACTTTTCCTGATTACTACTGAACAAGTTGAGAACGCAAAACAAAAAATAAAATAGGCTCAATCTCGGCAGAAAAGTTACGTTGACAAGCATCGAAAGCGTTTAGTGTTCCAAACGGGTGATCACATCTTTCTAAAAGTTTCACCGTTACGAGGTATTCGTATATTTGGAATTAAAGGTAAACTTAGTCCGAGATATATTGGACCTTTTGAAATACTTGAACGGGTTGGAGAGGTGGCGTATCGCCTAGCGTTACCTCCTCACCTGTCACATATCCATAACGTTTTCCATATCTCTTCGCTCCTCGGATATCATTATCACCCTCTCCATGTGATTGATTATTTGTTGGACAAAGTTGAAAAAGATCTCTCTTATATTGAAGAACCCGAGGGGATAATTAATCGAGAAGAGAGACAAAAGCGACGAAGGTCAATACCGTTCGTTAAAGTGTTATGGTGAAATCATTCTGAACAGGAAGCCACATGGAAAACGGAGGAATCTATGCAAAAGGAGTACCCTTATCTTTTCGAGTCATGTAAATCCTCTAACCCTATCTAAATTTTGAGGACAAAATATTCTTTTTAGGAGGGGAGGATTATAATATTCGTGTTCCGTTAACTCGTACAAATTTGATTAAGTAAATTTTTGGTAAAATTGTGCATAACGTATTTGTACCCTATGCTTAACCAACTTGTACCTCAAACTAGTTTTGTGTCAAAAGTTAAGTTTATACTTGTATTGGCATAAAGTTAAGAATCTAGACTTCTAGGGTGAAAACCGTCAAATAGTTAAACTTTATATACATATATATATATATATATATATACACACACATACTAGTTGTGTACCTGCGCAATGCGGCGGGAGTTGTGAATTTTAACGATGATATACATATTAATACAATTTGAATAAATAAGAGTTGTGGTTCCAATTACAGTTTGTTGATGAAAAAAATTGTATGACATTTTAAAATCCAATATATTTAAAATCCAACATATTTAATGTATTTTATTGTTTTTTATGTAGTAAGGTGTATGGAAAAAGTTGGGGAAAAAAAGGAGGGGGGAAGGGATGGGGTCTAAGGTAAAGGGTACACCAAAATATATATATATATATATATATATAT
>NC_037543.1:12676401-12692606 GCF_001531365.2 Cynara cardunculus var. scolymus
ATATATATATATATATATGAACATGTAAGTGAGAAAGACATTTGAAAAACTTTAACATGTTTTTTGATTGTTATTGTTATTACTAAAAGTTGGAAAAAAGAAAGAAAGAAAGAAGAGGGGTTGGTGTTGGTTGCCATACAGGGAACTCCAAAAATTTATGTACATAAAAAATGCTACATCGTTCGGAAGTTTTCCTATGATTGTTGAAACTTTTTGCCTTCTCTTTTGTAGGTTCTATCCATGACCCTTCTGTATTTTCTTCATTTTTGCCTTTTTGTAGGTTCTATCCACACTGTTTGATATCAAGAATGTTTTTTTTTTTTTTTTTTTGCCAAAAATCAATGCTTTTTTGATATCAAGAATGCTTTTTTTGCCAAATGCACAAAAATGAAATGGAAACAGCTAGCTTTATACATTGGATGCTCATTGATCAATATTCCAATCTACTGAGCATCTTGTTCAATTAGTAGGAACAAGAATGAACCAGTAAGGATATGTTTAGAACACATACAACAAGAACCAAAAGATTTCAGAACATGGGTAGAGAATGCAAATAGTAGGAAGAGAAAGAAAATTCAGAAAGCAAAATTAAAACCTCAATACCTCAAAGAAATTGCTAGGGTTTTGAAATAGTTGTGAAGAAATCAAAACCTCAAATGTCTGGTTATATGCACCGATGAAGGCTTCTTGGTAACCACCCATTTATGCAAAGTTTGCAACAATTGAAGAAATCATATGCTGACTTTACTGATTTGGTTTTGGTGCAGAACATACATCAACAAGAAGCTGGAAAAGAAGAAGAAAAGAGAAAGCAATTTTGACTTTACCCAAACTGATTTGGCTTTGATGGATCTTTTCTGGAAAAGGAAGAGAAGAGAGAAAGAAGTCTGAACATTTGTCATCCAACGCATAAAAGCTTGTACCACATGTATGATGAATTGCAATTAAGAGTTTTTTGAAAATCTTGCATAAAATAGTTGTAACCTATGCTTAGTAACTTGTANCATAAAAGCTTGTACCACATGTATGATGAATTGCAATTAAGAGTTTTTTGAAAATCTTGCATAAAATAGTTGTAACCTATGCTTAGTAACTTGTATTTAAGACTTTGTATTAAATGGTTATATATGTAATATATATATATATATATAATTAAAAAAAATTAATAATACAAATGGTTATATATGTAATATATATATATATATATAATTAAAAAAAATTAATATACATACATGTATGCATGAATGACGGTCTTCATGACCGCCTCATTCTGTTATTTCTCTCTCTCTAAAACTCTCGTTTTCTCTCTAAATTTCACGTCAAGTTACWAAGAGAATCGAAGTAACAAATATATATTCGGAATCCACTCTCTGAACCCTTTTTAAAGGTATAAATTTTATTCATTTTTATTAGGGTGTTAACGTTATGGTTCTTAAGACCGGTTTATAAATTGCGTTTATATCTAAGTTTACGGATTGATGTTGTTAAAATTTTGATATATTTGATGCTTAGAATGCTAGGACTGGTTAAATTGATGTTGAAATTAAAAGGGTATATTATAGTTTCAATATGGATAGATTGTGGGTATATGTTTAACCGTACACCAATTGTTCCGTTAAATGTCGAAAAGAGTAAAAATGCATGATTAAGCTTAGGTTAGCGACCATTAGACTTGTTTTACTGTTTAGTATGTTGAAATATGTTTATATCATGTAAATGTAGCGAATCATGGAAGTTGGATCATAAAAGTTAGTCGGGAATTACAGAATCGAATTTTACCGACAATGCAACTCATGTACTTTGGCAGTGTATAACTCACAAACCGTATGTCAGAATAAGCTCGTATTTTGCAGTCAGAAAGATCTTAATGCATACTACAACTTTCATGAAGGATCGAAAATCCAGTTATGAATCGAAGTGACTCGAAACAGTGTGTTTTTGAGGCTGTTTGCACTATATTCGGGATTAATTTGCAGTTTTGTAAAACTCATATAATGTAGATGGATGATCCAAATGAGATGATTTCAAAAGCAATAGACTCGTATGATGCCAACCTACAACTTTCATTTAGACAATATAATCTGGATTGGTTTCTAAGTAGGGTAAAAATACTTAGAAATAAGAGGGACGGAAGCGGTTGGATCAAAAGAGAATAAGGCTAAGTTTTACGTTTGAGTTGTCAATTCATATATGAATGTCCTTCTTGAAGTCTACGTTATTTAAGTACATTAAGACCTAAGTAATTTTATTAGAATAGGTATATTATAGCTTTTATGTTTTGTAAACAGTAACCCGTTTATTCGTTACGCATGCGGACAAATCAAACTTGATCGTGAATTTCCGTTTGATCGCGCATTAATTGTCAAATTCGCATAAGCTACGGATTTCATATCTCACTTGACACGGGGATAGCCATTTGTATAAGGCTTCCTAATCCGAATATATTGGTTCCAAATTCTCGTTGTGCTCATCAATTATTATTGATCTTTTGTTTCCTTTCGAAATATGATGTACATTCTTATTTGGAACATGAATCATTTTGATTACTTGACTTGTTTGATTGCATCCATTGTGAATCATTTTACTATAGACTCAATAATCGAAGCACCGGTATTGAGATGTTTTCATGGTGACTAAAACGATCATGGCATCCTCATTTTTATAGTCCTTAAAGGTGGACTTGATTATGTACCGGTCGAATAGAGGGCGTATGGATCGATCCTAGGAACCGTTATCGGATAATAAATTGTGGCTGTGGTTAAATCCACGGAGAGGATTGTTGTGTTTTGCTCACATCCCTTTCCTCACTTATGCCTGAATGGACTGATCATCCTTTGGGAACAACGCGTCCTCGTAATGCGGTTTGGTCTTCGGACCCTTGACATGTTTTCGGGGCATTTTGATTTTCTTTTGAATTATCACTTGGCGTTATAAATTGTTTTTGAACTTGTTGTCTCATATTCACTGTTTAGTTATTATTATATGTTTACTGAGCATTAAGCTCAACCAAGATTTTCTTGTTCTCGGCAGGTACATGACTTAGCAGGGATTTTGGGATGAGAGCTACGGAGATGACAATATTGAAGATAACCCATTAAATCATGCTTTTGTTAAACTTTTGATGACTAATGTAGACATACTGGTATTTTGGGACCGTATTTTGAGACATGTTATCTCCATCTATGGTTATGTAATTATCTTTTGGTAAATTTTATTAGCTGCTCTGTTTTATATAATGTGTTGTTTGTTTTATACCAATTGTGGTATCTCCGGTCTTTGACCACGCGCGATGGGGGTGCTATATTGTGTTTCAGCCCTTCAACATAAATTACTTTCATGATAGTGATTGTTCCATTTGTGAGCATTCCATATGCACTAACAAATCCCTTTTCGTTATTTCTAAAGTTAACAGTGCCACCATATTTTTCTTTGAATTTGGTCAGCAACTGTTTGAAACCTGTCATGTACCTTGAGCTTCCAAAATCTAAAATCCACACATGACAAATCTGCAAAAGGAGATTACTTGGTTTTAGGTACTTATTTGAAAATGGGTCCCTTGGGGTTAGTTGAAGATATAACTTCAGGTTTCCAAACCCTTATTATTATTTCTCCAGACTTGGATTGAATTATCTCAATGTAAGTCTTTGTTTGCCATTTCATTATTGGCTTGCTGAATGGCATAGTGTAGTCTAAAGAATGATTCTTATCCATTTTATTTAGATTCCTTTTGGTAGTGTTTGGTACGCAGACTAGATGGGACAGAACATGACAGGACGGGACGGGATGGGACAGAACAAGACTAATTGTATGTTCTATTTTTGGTACGACTAGGACAACACATAATAAAACTGTTAAAATGACTATATTACCCCTAAATGTTGGTCAATGTTATTTTATATCATATAATGATTGCAAATGACAATAAATCAACCAAAAATATATATTTAAATTGTTTAATCTATGATATCAATATTTTCTTTAACATTTCGAGACCATAAGTAAATAACATTTGTCATACCACAAATTCAAAATACGCACATAATTTAAAAGGTTTAAACACAACAATAAATAAAATTTGTCACGCTATCGTTAAAAGTTTAACATTTCAAGAATGGATGCTGAAATCTAGAATGGAGGCTATGAAAGATAAGAAAGAGGATGCAATTAAATTACGTTTGTATTTTGATATCAAATAATAAGGATAATATTGTAATCTCAAATTTAGTCCCATGTTGTTCAACCTTTTTTGGTGGAACAAAAAAACTCAATAATAGTCCCACTCAATCTTACTTTTGTCCCATGTTGTCCTATCTCATTTTTGTCTCATGGCACACCAAACATGGGACTATTTATTTTTGTCCCGTCCCGTCCCACCCAGTCTGCATACCAAACGCACCCTTATAGATCTAGCTCTAGTATCTAAAGCCATCTTCTTTTTGTCTTCGTCACTACATTGATGAGGGAGTTTCGGAATCTGCCTCTCAGGTACAGTGGTAGTCATAACAGTTGCAGGAACTGCTGGAGATATTGCGAATCAAATGTAAGGTTCATTCTTAATATAGTGTGGAATTTCATGATCCATAATTTCTAGGAAAAGGGACATCCGATTCTTCCAAAGACTAAAGTTGTCTCTAATGAATCGGGGATGTTTGACAAGAGAACCATTATTGTGAAAGTTGGGGATTGTGTTTTGCAATGCCATTTCTAAAAAAGAAGGGTTAATAAATTATCCTGAAGAAAGAGATAATAAACACCGCTCTAATATCATTTGTTGGTTTCAGACGGATCTACAAGAATCTTAAAGTAACAGTTTGTAAAGGAGAGATGTATACAAACACACGAAATTCACTTTTAAAATCCTTTATTGATATGAAAAGATTTGTACAGAATTGACAGATTGTTTGCAAACGAAGATAAGCTATAAAACTTATCTAAACAATCTAAAGATCACACAAGATACAGAAAATCAAGAGAGAAAAGACTTGCTTAAGAAGATGTTATAACTTTGCTTGAGAGTAAGCTCCTCTTTGCATGTAGGCGTTATTATTCGCTTGAAGTAACCTTAGCTTCACGGGATCAAGATGATATGGAGAAGAGAGTCTCCATGGCTATTTATACCCATTGAATTAAATTCAAGTCAGAGGGTACGCAGCACGTGGCAAGCTTCTAGAGGTGAGCTTGTCCTTTGTCTTCAGATATACAAGTTTTTGGCCGTATATAAACAAATAGTCTTTCACAAAGTAGGTAACCACGCTTGGGAACAATAAAGTGACTCCATACATATGCTTTACTTTGAGAGGTACGGGATTGTCATTTGTGTATAAGAGGATAAGACAAAATCTAATCTTGTACAACAAGATTCATTTGATCGCTGACATTGGAATAACTCTAGAGTTTCTTCAGTGTTCACTGAATTTTGAATAGACTTCACACTTGTTTGTAGGCATGCTTGTTGTCACTGAAAAACCGCATTAGATCATGAACTGCATGTCTCTATCTTCAGCTTTATCTTCGACATCGTCGAAGGTTCTTTTGGTGTGAGTTTCGTCTTCTTGAAGAATACTTTGCTCATTAGAGAAGTTTAAAATACATGTCTTGCGATGACTGAACATACTCAGTGATGATCGCTGAAACTGAATAAAACAGACTTAAGTATTTTTTCCTAGGTATAAAAAGGATCATAATCAAATCACTGAGAGAGTATGGATCAACACAAGGGTATGAGGAATAAATGGACCATTGAGCATAAATTATATAATTTGTTGTCTATCCCCTTGAAGAAATTGATCATTCGGATCTTCCATTTTTCATCTCGTTGAAGGGTAGGTGGGTCTAGTGACAGATCAAACACTATAAGATAAATTCCAGTTTGGATTTGCCATTCTTAGCTTGAAATCAATACAAACTGTTCTTCATATAAAAAAAAACCAACTATAATTACACGGTTTTAGATATGTAGTAGAAAATTGTGAAAAACATGGTTTCTAAAACTGTAAACTCATATTTGATGAAATACCCAATTAATTGATAAATTGATTTAGAAAATCAAATCGATCGTTTGATTAGAAGTAATCAATATGCCCTGATACCAATTGTTGTTTCAAGATTTCTCAAGTTAGATCCATTTTATAAAATATGAGCGTAAGCAATTAAAATCTATGAAATAGGGTTTAACAATTTAGATGAGGATTGGTAAATGAATCACTAGGAAAATGTAGTTATCGTAATTGTGTATATTGATTGATAAGAATGAATTACACTTGAATGATCTTCAAAAGATTCACAACTTGTGTGTGTAAGTGAGTACCTGAACTCTATTAAAAAAACTTACAATGAATCATGTATGAACTGCTATTTATAACCCTATTCTGCAAAAGTCAATGCATACATCGATGGAGAGGTTCCACATGTAAAGGTGCTCTATAAAAATTTTCCAGGAACGGTTATTGCACGTGAAACTCCATACTTGTTCAATATATAGAAGGGAGGCTCGATCTCTGCCTTGGCGGCTAAGCTTCTGGTTAGGCACCTCTTGTTCTTCTTGAAGGTTGGTTCTTAACTCCAACACTTGAAGGTTTTTCAATATTTTTTACACAATAATGGAATGCAGAACCGCGTCTAACAAAATGTCTTGTAAAAATCCTAATATCATGTTTTCATCAGATTGTCTAACTTCGTGCTAACAACTTATTTTTTTATTGTAACTTTGTAACAAGTTTGTGTACATATTCCTTTAGAAGGGTAAAAACATTTTATTTTTTTTCCTAAAACAATCTTGTAAAGACTCTAATATAATGTTGAAATCCAATTGTCTAACCGCTAGTCTAGTATGTCAAATAATATGGCAATACAAGGTAGAGGAAGGGGTGAATACATTTTTTTTTTTTGAAATAATATTCTTTTATTAGAACATATGAGCTTTACAATACAAGAGATTGATGCGAAAAATAAACTAAGGATCAACAAGGGATCAACACCCTATAAACATTTTCTCTCAAATAACAGAAATGTTCTCTCTAGATCACACAATACAACATACTCTATCAACTCTCAACAGATATTCACTTTAAAAAATAAAGTTGCAAAAACACAATAGTTGATCAGCTGCTGAACATGAAGACTTAGAAGAATAAAAAGATATTCTATTATAGCTCTATTTTCTAGGTATTAATCTTCAAAGATTCACTTGGTATATATAGGAAGCATCCTCACAAATAAGACAAAACAATATCATGATAAAGTATGGAGAGGATGTCTAATTACATCTTTCATGTTACTATTCATTGTAATGGTTACAACCATAATTTATTAAATGCAAACTATACTGTATTAAATGCTTAGTATGTCGGTTGTCCTTACCGAGTTGACAGAAGAGAAAAAAACATATTGGAAAAGGTATGTTAGATAGTACCCTTGTCCTTGTTGTCCCTTGTGGGGATATAGTTCTTCAGCAAGAACATCGTTAAATAATGAGCCTTTAATTGATGGATCTTTAGGTTCTGACATATTCAGGTAATAAATTAGCCATCTAACATGGCATAATCTATTGTACAGGAACATCTGATGTTGAGGAACATAGATTGATCAGAGATAGGCTTCCATCAAATATATTCATAAGATCTTCAGCACTAGTATGTTGATCTTAAATGGTCAACATCATCTGGTTATGTTGGCTCCTGTCTTTTTCTTAAAGGTTCACCTAGGCAATTTCCTAGACTACATCCTCGCAAATTGTGGCAGTTTGATACTAAGTCTGGCGAAGGATGCTAGCACCTGGATTTGAACCTAGGGAAGATGGGATAATTCACCACATATCCTTAGGCTTTTGCCAACATAACACCACCCACGTCAGCGCATGTCCTCATCTTGTCATATGCTGATAAAGTTATTCTATTAATTGTTCAGTGACAAGTGATCTATCAGCTCATATGTGCTTATCAACTGATCTCTATCCACTGAATTAGTTCCTCTAAAAAACACATTCATTGTTTATTAAAATGACCAAGTGTCTTCTTATAATGTTTGTCATACGATAGGAGCTTAAAACTGATTTTCTGTTAACAACTTATTTTTTTCATTTGTAAATTTGTAACAATTTTTGTATAAATATTCCTTTACAAGGATGGAACATCTTAATAGACCTTTATTATTTTATTTTAGAGTAAATTAGTTCCTTCGTGTCCTACGTTTGTTCAAAATCTCTGAGCCTTTGAAATAACAATTTTCATTCTTAAGAGTTATAATCAATTGTTATTTTTATAGTTATAATTTACAGCTTAATGTACTTTTCGTCCTTATGGTTTACAATTCATAATTGTTTTCGTCCCTTATACTCAACGATAGAAGTTAACATTACGGACGAAAATAACAATGAATTACAAATCACGTGAAAGAAAAATTTAATTTAAACCACAAGAATGAAGTCATAAATTTTAACAAATAATAGAGATGAAAATCATAATTTACTCTTTTTTTATTTAGAGTAAATTACGTTTTTAGTACTTGTGGTTTGTTGAAATTTTCTATGTTCGTCTTTATAGTTTTAAATTTTTGATTTTTTTCTGTATGATTTATAATCTCAGACCTTTAAATTTTGTTTTCTTTTTCATCCTTATGGTTTACAACCCATTTCTATTTTATTCTTTCATGCTTAAAAGTAGTGTTCTGAATACAAGGGTGGTGCCTGATTGGTTTGAGCTTGACTCCAAATGTAAAAAGTACTAGTAGGTCTCAGGTTCAAATCCATGGAGGAATAAAAATCCTCTTTTTGTGCACGAAGATTCAAATACGGTGACTCCGCACTATCTGTAAAGCAGATAATCGCCCTAGGATTAGTCGGCTCGCATAGCGGATTTGATATCCACATTAATAAAAAAAATTAGTGTTCTGACCGCACTAAAGTGGCTTAAATAGCCCTCGAGGAGTCCGGCAACTAGCTAGCCTTAGTAGTAAAGACAAAAGTCATACAACCTAGCTCCGAAGTTCAAACATTTTGAATGCTTTCGGATGACTAACTATTAATTTCTTTAAGGTGTTAGCTGCTTAGCTTTACTAAAAGGTTTTTAAAAACGAAAATAAAAATGAAATACAAACTATAAAGACAAAAAACGAAATTTTGAAACCACAAAGACAATATCCTCGATTATTAAAAAACGACATGAATAAAACGTAATTTACTTTTTATATTTCCTCGTATGCATCAAGAAACTAATACATTCACATGTGAAGCAATGTAAAATAAATCAAATTTGCTACCCCGGAAATTCGATTTTGAAAAGCTGCTAGAGCAACCATATTTGAATGCCACGTCAGCTCGTCTTTTAATGTCTTAACACAGTTCATGATGCAACGCATGAAAAGCTTTCATTTTTTTCTCATTTGTTTTTGTTATTTTATACTTGTTTTTTGGCCGAAGAATCATTTTATGGGTTTTGGATTACCAAAGAAACAGAGAGATGACACTTGGTAACACGTTCTTACATTTTTATTTCACTTTGTTTTAAATTAATTATCTATTTTCTTATTCTATTGCCACAATAAAATTGGTTTATAAGATATTTAAAATGTTTAAGCATCGTGACAATATTTTTTATAGGACATAACATTGTTACAGAAACTATAATGTGTTGTATCTTAAAGTGTTACGATATGTTTATAGAACGTTTTAAAACATTTTAACAATTTGTTTAAGACCCTTTTAAAATCTAAGTTTTGTCGTATTAGTTATTTTATAGGTGACTTTTAAGAATATTCCTATAAACTCGTCTTTTATAAGACATTTGTGTTTATAAGACACTTTTAAAAACAGTGCTGTATTAAAATAACTAATATGAGGCTTGTTTTAAAATGTCATATAAAGTTTTTAAAACGCTCAAAAGCGTCATAAACTTATTGTAACACTTTTAGATATGACGTCTTTTCTTTGGTCCTATAAAGTATTAAATTAGAACGCTTAAACATTTTAATCGTCATATAAACCTAAGTGCACCTTTAAGTATGAGATGGAGAAAATTTCTCTCTCTATTATTAAAGATAAAACTGTCATTCAATTAACTAAAAAGTGTGACAGTTGTACGTTTATAAAGTTGTGTGCATTTTTTATTATGGACATTTATTTCAGAGAGGGAGAACCAAATTTATAGTAATCCCTAAACGAAAACAATGAATTCCATGTAGATATAATGCCTAAAAAAGAAAAAGATACATGCAGACCTTAATTTTACTCCAATGGTATAAAGCGTGTTCCCGTCATAAGTGGATGCCAAACCGGATACTCATAACGGGGCCATTTAACTAACAATAACTGGGTAATCATTTACTAATTCACTTACCTTACCGGGTGAGAATGGAAAGAATTAAAAATCTTATGTGGTAAGAGGCATGGGAAGGACCGAAAATTTGATACAGTAAGTGAGGGTTGTGATTTTTTATCCAGTAAACGGTTACCAACAATCTTACTATGTCATTTTGATAGTTGATAATCATACTCGGTAAGGTAAGTGAAGGTGGTGACTCTTAAACGTTAATGTTTACCCAGTTAGAGTTGGCAAAGAACCCCTAAATGTCCAAATCGACATTATAGGATGTTATCGTGTATATGGATATCCTAACAAGTTTTTTAAGATACTTTTGAAATAATATGTCCTATTAGATTGTCTTATTTGTAATTTTGAGAAGTGTTTTATTAATACATCTTTCTTATAGACTATTTGTTTTTAAAAGTCGTCTTTTGTAATAATTGCATACAAAAACACTAACATGAGTCTTTATTTTAAATTTATTATAAAAAAAACTTGTTAGGATATATGTCCATTACGAATTATCAACTTATTATAAGAGAACTACATATAACGTACAATTGTTTGATTGTATAAAGTGAATTGTACTGATACCACCTCCTATAAGGGGTTATGCAAGCGATATAGGGAGTAAAAAATAGGTGTATGTAAGCGAAGGGAGTATGAATAGCAACCATCTTCTATAAACTTAAGTCCTCTATATGATATTTTATATAGGACTTAAGTTTATTCGATAAGCAAAAAAGTTTTCATCTAAAAGTGTTGTAATAAATTTATAGAATGTTTTTTGACGTTTTAACAAGTTCTTTTGGGATGCTTTATAGGACACCTATGGTAAATGACATGCCAAGGATTGAAAATCTTACATTTCTAGGCATCATATTTAAAAGTTACAATAAGTATATGAAAAAGTGTCATATAAACACAAGTGTCATAATATGACACTTTAATTTAAAAACGTTCAAAAAATTTGTTGGAACATACAAAAACGTCGTATGAATTTATTATAACATTTTTAGATATAATATTTTATAATTTAATCTTATAAACTTTTGTTATATAAAATATTTTATTAAGATGACAAGACATTTTAACCATCTTATAAACATAGTTTAATTTTAATATTTAAACCTATTTAATTTACATCCTATAAAATCAATTATGTTTTACTTTTAACATGTACAACGAGTGATAGCTTCCGACCTATCTTTACCCTTTCTACGAACTTTACGAAGAATCATTTATGAACACATATTATTTTATTAAAATATAAAAAATACGTTGAAAATATGAAAAGAAGATTCTTTAAATTTGTAAAAGAATTGCAATTTGTTTGAGGAACATGTTGATCCCAGATCTCTCAATAACACTAATAATCTAGTTAAGAATAACCAAATTATAGTGTTTTAATGGAGAAAGTGATGAACACTTAAGAATGAATTATAAACAATAAAGAACAGTCTTGAGCGTCAAAAGCTTCACTTTTTTGATAAGAAAAACGTAAAAAGTGACATTTAGTATAATAGGCCTAATCATCTATTTATACTAGAAAGCTAATTAGAAGATAACTATCTAACGAGACTTTTTAGCTAATCTTCTATTAGCAGATAATGTTTATCTAAACTGTTGATAAGCTTTAATATTAAGATAAACTTGAAGTGTAGCTGTCGACTTGTCATCTCCAGCTGTCTTCCATGGTATGATGAATCATCCTTATCTTTAAATCTTCATCGTATGCCTCTGGATGAATTGCTGAATAATTCTCTTAAGTGTTGTTGACCAGAGGGGCGATGAAGATGCTATTTCCATCGCATCCCTAGTCGTCCATCGGCCCTCTGGTTGTTCTCCAGACTTGGCCAATTCTACCTTGATGTCTTCATCAGTCTTCTGGTTCTTCATCACTTATTGTTTTTCATTACTTTTTTACTTTATGAATTATGGGACTTAACAATCTCCCCCTAAGTAATGAAAGAACAAACATAGACTAATCTAGAAACAATTATGAAGAACAAAGACTAATCTAATAGAAAAACATCAAATTCCAAATTTTCATTGGATGATGAAATTCTTACAATACTGGAATCAAAATACATCATTTTAAGGCACAAGTTTATAACATATCATGATCTACCTTGAAATATATCTCTGAAGCGCAGAAGCAGTCTTCGATAGCCGATGACTGTCGATATCTCATGGATGAGTTGACTCCCTTGTTCTTTTGGCACGTGATTTCTACCCAGTCTTTCTCTGATGACTTTCTGAAACCATTCAAGTGTATCCGATGAATACTTGAATGCCTCAGTTAGTCTGAAGAATTTCTTTACCCCGAACTCATTCTTGTAAACAAGTCCAAGTTCGGGTGTAGGAAAGTCTTTTGATGCCTAAGCGAAGAGAAATTTTGAAATCACTCTTTGCTCGATGGTTTACCAGGGTCTTCATTGTTTTTACAATCGCTCTGTTCGCCATTCCAAATCTAATGTCGTGGTCCTGCCTTTGAGCTGTGTATGCGTATAGTTCAATCAAGTCATAGGGATTGAGGTTGATGAAGTCATTTTCGTTGAACACACTAATTTGCCTATATGCTCTTTCCACTGTGAACTCGATGTATTGAATGGCTCTATTGGCGAAGGTCCTCACTTTTAGATCCATCCTTATCCCATCGTTCGAGAAGACAGCCTGTGGTGCTTGTGTGGTTTGTCTAATGAACCTATGGTGTAAGAGGTCCATGGACACGGGAGATAAAATCGAAGGATTGATGGTCAAACTTTCATCGCAGTCTTGGTACAAGTATTGATGGATGTTTTCCATCATAATGGGTTCATTGGGTGGCAACTCTGGACGTCTTCGCATCGACTTTATGTTCTGTATAATCTCATCAACCAAGCTCTGCGGAGGTTGCCTTAAGGAAGAGGGAATATCCACTTGCACCACGGGTGGTTGGGTTGGTTCAGCTTGGGTTGATTGTGGTTCATTAGGTTCGGCTTGGGTGGTTTCTGGTTCATGGGGTTCTGTTTGGGTTTGGGTTTGTGGTTGTTGGGGTGATGAAGGTTGGATTATCATTGGTTCTGGTTGTATGGATAAGGTGAAGGGTTCTGTGGTGCGAGGGGTTGGTGAAGGGGTTAAGGGTAGGTTTGGTGTGGGTGATGAAGTAAAAGGTTGGTTTATTTTTTTTGGTGGGGTGGTTGGCTCTTCAACAGTTGAGGAACTCAACACGATGGGTTCTGGGGTTGTAGCAAAGGGAACATGTACATTTTGTACATCTTCAGAGGGCGGAGCCTCTGGTCCCCTTGCTTGGGTTCCTTCGGTTGAGGGTGGTAGTGGTGCAGCGGATTCCATTCGTTGTGCAGCCGCGGCCTCTGTCTCCCCCTCATGAGGTCCAAGACCTTGATCATCGGGGTCTTGGTCATCATGTCGTGGTCTCTTGTGTTGACGGTTGCTAGAGCATGAGGCTCTGCTCCTTTTCTTTTTTTTTGTCCTTCCTAAAGGATGCAAGATACGCCTTCAGGGCTGCTTGTCTTCGGCTCTCCTCCATCGTTTGAAGGAGAGAAGTGGTGTGCCTTTGTTCATCGGCCAGGTTATGGGAGAGAACCCTGTTCGGATGGATGGCACGATGAATGAATTTGGCACTAATCTCATTGAAAGATGAGACCAGTGCCTTGGACAAAGCCCGTAGGTCGGCTCTGGTTGCGAACTCTATGGTTGATGAGGAGGCTTATGGTGGCACGGAGGTAGTGGCAGATGTAGATGGAAGGATGGGAAGGTTGGTGATGAGATCTCTCACTTCTGTAGTGAATGAGGAGAAGGCTTCATCAAAAGATGGTCCTGCAGAGGGAGGTTGGGGTTGAGTAGGTTGGGGGATTTGGGCTAATATTATGGCGGGGAGTTGGGTGAGGGTGGTTTGGATGGTGGCCATTTGGTGGGTAAGAGTGGCAAGGGTTTTATAGATAGATGAAGTGGATGGAGGTGGGGTTTGTTGAGGGATTTGGGAGATGATGGAGGTTGGTAGGTTGTTAAGGTTTTGGAGGATGGTATGTAGTTGGGTGATGATGTAGGTAAGGTTCTCATCGGCCTCAGTTGCCTGGGTCGTGAGGGTGGCAATGGAGTGGATGAGTATTTGGTTTCTTTGGGTGGCAAGGGAGGATGTGGTGTTATGGTGTTGGGTGAGGGTTTGTTGGAGCATTTGGAGACGTGTGGTATTGTCTCGGGTTTGGGTTTCAATTTGGGAGAGGTGGCGTTGTAGGATTTCAAGGGATTGTTGAAGGTCAGTGGTATCGGTTGATGGTGGGTTGTCAACAATCCCTTGAATGATGAGTATAAGGTCTTCCAAGGACCGCATCACTGAATCGACAAAGGCTTAGAACTCGTCCTTTGTGACCAGGTCTGCAATTAGGGTAACCCCTACAACAACGGTTGCTGCAGGTTGGGCCTCTGCTCTAGAGGCGCCTTCTTGGCCTTGTGAGAATGTGGGCCTAGAAGGACTTCCATCATGTCCTTGATAGCCCTCAAGAGAGGAGCTATCTCATGATGTTGCAAGATCAGCTTCCTCTTCCTCGGCTTCAGAGGCCGGGTAAGTGAAGTGAATGTGTGTCCCATTCGGTAGATCAAATATCAAAGGGGGATGTGCATGAAAGGAAGATCGCTCTGAACGATCTTGGGGTTGTTCAATGTCAGAAGCAACACATGCTTCTGTGTATGTGATTGGTTGTGTCGAGCCCTGAGGCGAAGGGACTCTTATATCTTCATCACCTCTCTGTTGGGAGAGGGGTGATGGAAAATGGGGTTCCTCGGCTAATTCATCTCCAGAGGCCCGAAGAATGACCTCTGGATGGCTGGCTGGGGTTGGGATTGGACTGGGTCGTCCTTGTTCAATACCCCTGTGGCTTTGATCGCCAGGGGTAGATGATGTAGTTGCTCTTTGGGTAGTGGGTGGAGGAATAGTATGAGTAGGGCCGGGGGAGGCACGATGAGTAGCATCATCATCATCATCATCTTTATCATCTGATGAAGATGTCTCATGTGCTCCCTCGCTTGGTTCGAGGGACGGATCTAATCGCTCTGGGGTAGCTGCCTCGGTTCCTGGGACATCATAGAGCGTTCATAGGTCTGGAGTATCTCAGATGTCGATGGAATGACATTGAGCATAGCCCTGGAGAGTGGGCGGTTGATGGTGTAACCCTCCTTCGAGAGGGTTGGTCGATGGCCGTGCATCTTGTAGACTGGAGTGTAGGGCTCCTCAGCCGGTAGTCCATGTTTCCTCATTACGTCCCCAATGAAGAGGGCGAGGAAATGAGGGAAGAGAACCACAAATAGAGGCTTGCCAGCGGCTTGGAGTTTGCATTTTCTTGACCACCGCCGAATGAATCTCATTGTAGATGAGAAAGGCGTAGTCGAGGTTCAGGTTAAAGAACAGCCCATACATGATCGTCATGATGTTTATGTTCCCTTGGTCCAATGACCCCAGTTTGCATGTAAGGCCCTGTTGAGGATGGAGAAGAACATGTTCCACATCGGTGGGAGGAATTGACGTTTGAAGTCGGAGACGTTGCGGAGGTCATGATTGTAACCTAACATCTTGGCGAAACGTAGAATGTCGTCGATGGTGGGTGGTTCGTCATATTGGGTAATTCCAAGCTCCCGTCGAGTAGGAATGCACAGAACTCGAGAAACTTTAGCCCGCAAAATCTTAAGCGAGCATATCATGTCGTTTGGGGCATCCATGTCCCCCATTATTCCATGGCTTTCTGGGTCAAACTCACATGTTTGCCAATATTGCTGGACGTACTTTAGTGGTACGCCGGTGTCAGCAAGAGTTAGGGCAGGAAGGAGAATACAGTTCTTGAAGAACTCGATCATGACGGTGAAGCGGTCATCGAACAGTGTGTTTCGAAGTTCAATAGCATGGTTGTT
>NC_037543.1:12692686-12701251 GCF_001531365.2 Cynara cardunculus var. scolymus
AGTTGCAGGTTTTGGTAAGTGTAAAGAGGTAATGAGGGTAGAAGAAAGGTATTTATAGGTGGAGAGATGGTGGGGGTGGGGTGGGGGGTGGGAATGAGAAACGGTTTCTTGATTATTATATTAAAATAATCATGAAAAAGTAGAGGATGTTGGGTAATGGATGATATGATTTGGAGATCGTGAGCCGTCTTGATTGTACATGCCATTAATGTTGGAGGACACGTGTCAAGGCGGGGTAAGGGAAGGGTAATTTGAAAAGGTTTATGGGGAACAGGCTGTATAAGGTGTCAGGCGCGTGTGAGGATGACGTATGGATTATTTGAAATCTATACTACTTTATAAAGCAAATTTCATAAAAGTCTTAAAAACAACCTTCACTGCATAAGTTACTACCTTTTAAAGCACAAAGTCTTAAAGTCTTAAAAACAAATCCTAATGCACATGTTACTACAAATTTATGCATGAAGTCTTAGATCATGAATGTATACTCTCCCTAAGCAATGTCCGCTTTCTAAGCAATGTCGGCTCCCAAGAAATCGATTCCGCCTCCCAAAACGTCGATTCGTTCTCCCAAGGAAACGATGTCGTTCATTCTTTTCAATTTCAAACAACTTGAACCAGATCCATGTTTTAGAAGAGGTGATTCATGTTTTCTCATCACGGCTTATCAAGGTATTGATTCCTTCTCGATCTCTACTTCTCTATTGGAATGATTACCATGTTGATTACAATGTTAGGGTTTCCTACATTCTTCTTCGGATTTGATTATCCATCGCTCCATCTCAGGTAAAGGTTTTACGATTAGAACGTTAGGGTTCTCTACATTCTTCTCTGGATTTGATTATCCATCGCATGTTCCTAAATTGATTTCCCAGGATCCCTATTTTTTATCCTTGCTTTGTAGTTGTGTTTTCTCCATTGTCTCATTGTATTTGATTTTAGATTAACTTTTATAGATTGTTGCTTCTTGATGGAATCTCTTTGCAATGTAAATGTTTTGAACTTAGAATATGTTGTGAAGATTTGTGCTTTTCTTCTGGTGTATATTTTATTATCCTGGGATTTGGGTTTGAAGACCTGTATGAAAAATTATTCAACATTGCAAGGGATTTGGGTTTCAATACCTTTTTGAAACAATTCTTCAACATTCTTTTATTTGATGTTCCAATATCAAGACAAAGTTGCAAATCTACATGTTTTTTGTTTTAGTTAGGGTTTGCAATTGGCTGCTTATCAATTCATAGGGAATCTTAACCATGGACAAGATTGGGCTAATTCTAAGGTCTGACTATTGGTTGTGAAGCCACATGTTTCTCTCAATTGCTTGCAAAGTTAGAGTTTAGGGTGATGTTGTTGTTAAGGAGACGGTTGGAGGATGACAATCTTCATCTTATCATCTTATCATCTTGGATATGATGTTGCCAAAAGTCTTTTTTTTCTCTTACACTTGGACATATCAATCTTGATATGTATATCATTCTTTTTTCATCTTTATTGTTTATTCTTTCTATAAAGAATTTATTGCATATTTATACTACCTTACAAACCTTAATCTTATCTTTCTTTGTTGGGTTGATTTAGGATATGATGCATTATCAAGATGGAGATGTGATCGACTCAAATAATGTTTGTGATTCACCATTTTTAATACACGAACATGCTTATTACATCAACTCTAAGTCACATGTTAATGTTTTTATTCATGCCTACACAAACATGCATCAAGGCTCAAGTTAATCTTTAATTTTCAGTGACCGACTCTTTGAACATGTGTATTGGGCTTTTGGTTGCAAATTGCCCATTTTTTTGGTTAATCTTTTAGCAGAGCTGTTCGATGACGTTCAGATGACGTTCTTCTTGTTACAGGCATGACCTAATAATGTCTTAATGTATGAACTCTTGTGGAATTCGTGCTTTTTGCAGGCTTACTTCACTGTCTTATGCCATTCAGATGACATTCTTCTGGTTACACATGAATAACTTGGGTTTTAAGCGATTGTTGTTTATCCAAAATGCCAAAAGCTTTACAAGCATGACCCTAATCATGGCTTAATAAGATAGCGGGTTGAAGAAGGATAAGCACTATTTATGTAATTCATATTTACACACAGTCCACTCACTGATTAGATTTCAACAACCATTCAAAACAGTTGAGGATAATTGTATAATCCTAAAGGTGGTCCTTTATGTCAAAGCCTTTGATCAATTAAAGATATGGTATTGGGTTGATCATAAAACTTGAAGTTTTACGAAAACAAGATAAATACCGCCATGAGTTGCTCATCTCATTTTGCACTTTTGGGGCTCTATTGCACTTTCCGATAACATTGAGTGTTCTAAGATAACATTTATAGTTGTTTTGTTATATGGCTACAGTAACAACGCTTCTACATCAAAAATTATAAAGGTCTGTCTTTGTGTGCGTATTTTTGCTGCATGTTTCCGGTGATCCCTTTTATGCATAAGATCATTAGTATACAGTATACCGGGTTCCCTCAATTAAGTCCAAATACCCAAGCTTGACAAATAAATTATGTTTTCATTGCCTTCTTATCATTAAAATAGCCAAAATCTGTTAGAGAACAATGTGACTGATTTTTCTTATTTTTTCCCACTGCAATCAGGTTGCTCAGATTCTGGCGACTTTTAGGTCTCAGGTGAACAAGAGGAGATATGAGGTAAAACTCGTTGATACACATGCCTTTTAAGATAATAATACATCTTTTCTTGTAATGATGTTTTCTTGGTCTTTATTTTCACGTKAAGATTGTYCRCTAGATAGAACTATRGATGAGACAAAATATGTTGATGACTACTGGTTCACCTCAACATTTTTCCTTGCATTACCCGTACAAAGTTCTTGCATACAAACAGACAATCCAAGTGATAAGATAGACCATTTGTTATTTCCTTGACTCTCACATCTATTGGAATGTATTTGAAGTTCTTAGTGGTCTTTGGATTAGACTTTGCCAAGGTAAGTGGCTTTGGCTTAATTGGAGGGGGGATGGCAATAGAGGTGGCTTACTATAATTAAACTGCTTGTAAAGGACTAAAGGTTTTGGTGAAAATACAATGGGCTTATTCTATTTTGGATCTGCATTAATAACCTTAGAGATCCTTCTTGCAACCTTGCAATTTTTTTAGTTCGTGCTACTGAAGTGGGTTTAAAAGCCGTTACAAATGGCTTAACAGTCGACTTAAAACACACTCCACCTTTTAAGTCATGTGATTTTAACCGGAAAGACTATTGCCTATTGGTTTTCAGGTTTGCCCTTGAAAGTTTTATATCATTTGTAAAATTTATGGTATATTTGAATTGTTTTTGGTAATAATGTTCATTTTGCATCTGTTAGAATTTGTAAAATCTAGCTTTATACTCAGTTAAGCTAATACAAATATGTGGTTGACATTTTTTGATATTGTTTCAGGACTCTTAGGAAATTGTATAATGTGGATCCAAATGACTACTTGTTCTCGATTTATGGGATGAGGATCTTCGGGAGCTCTCCTCTCCTGGAAAAATGGCAACTTCTTCTACATGTGAATGATGGTAGGTTAATAACAAAGACAATGAAGAAGGCATAAGTGATTAGTCTTCAAAAAAGTATATTGAGAAGTAATTAAATATAATAGGGTTGAAGTAAGTCTGATTTCGAGTTGGGTTTTGAAAGATGTATGTGAGTGTAAAATTAGGTCTCATTCGAAAGAGTACTCAATATATTGGATAGACACATTCTTTCTGTAAAATAGGTTCTGTGTGTAAATTTGTAATTTTTCTATAAAATAGGTTATGTGTATAATTTTGGATGGACTCATTCTTATGTTACCCAAAAGGTTTATTTAAAACATCGATTTGTTCTAAAAAAAGTTTGTTATTATAGACTTTCCATATGAAGGTTTGTTTTATTTTTAAAGGATGATTGAAAAAGCTACCAACAACACCATTGATGTGCTGGATGGATGGTTATTTGAATCTAACATAGGTATAGATGTAGTAGACTTTATAACATCTTGAAAAGATTTGGTTTTTTGAAATTAAATAAATTATAGTAAACATTGTATATTCCGCCGCATTGCGCGGGTACACAACTAGTAAGAAGTTATTCCAAATAATATCTCAAGAAATATGTATCCAAAAGTAATTTAAATTTAAAATCCCATCTAATTGGAAGATTAATACTAATTACGAAATTTTGATCTTCTAAAAACCCATGTTGTATAGTTTTTAGTCACAAAAGCTGCAATTTTCTATCATCTTTTAAAGGAATTTTGCAATTAAGATGGGTTTTGTGAATGAAAGATACTTTGTCATGGAACCAGAGGTGTTCTGGTTGACCATGACACATTGGGTGGGGAACCAGAGGGGCTCTGGTTGAACATCAATGAAGGAATTCATCGATGAAATGTTGGATTGCATGTTTGATAGGCCTTGGATGACTAACCAGAGGCCCTAGAAAAGCATTGACAATCCATTTTGTAGAACCAGACAAGTTCTGGTTAAATTCATATTTAGCATTTAGGTGGCCAGAGGCTCTGGATAGTAGAACCAGAGGCTCTGGATGGAAAATGCATATTGTTTGACGATGAAATAGATGTTCCCCCTTGAATGATGCATGAAGAATGGTTTTGAGGTTTGCAAAAACTCCCGCTCAAACAACTAATAATGAAGAATTAGGGGACCAGAGGCTCTGGTCTATACAACCAGAGGCTCTGGTTGTGAAGAATGATGAAATTATGATATGAAATGTGGCTAAGTATGCGAGTGAAGAGGTATATGGATGGGTCTTTGAGACCAGAGGGGATCTGGTTCCAATGGCAATGAATCCAGAGGCTCTGGTCTTTAGAACCAGAGGCTCTTGTTGCAAAGACAAGGAAAAATATGTATGAGAGAATGGTTAAGGGTATGGGAAAGAGTGTAGAGGTTGAGCTTTTGAGACCAGAGGGGCTCTGGTTCCAAAGACTATGAATCCAGAGGCTTTGGTCTTTAGAACCAGAGGCTCTGGTCTTAAAGTCGATGACATGAAGTATGAAAATATGATTAAGTCCATGTGAAGTGAGAAGAGGGAGACTCTTTGGGTCCAGAGAGGCTCTGGTTGCAAAGAGTTAGAATCCATAAGCCCTGGTCTTTAGAACCAGAGACTCTGGTTGATGTAGAGATGGTAGGGTTTGATGAAAGAAGGGTGTGGTGTATGTCAAGTTGTAGATGGGAACTTGATATCGCTGGTTTCAAAGGATTTGGAAACCAGAGGTTCTGGTCTTTTGAACTAGAGGCTCTGGTTGAGAAGGTAATACTTAGTGGAGAAAACTAAGTATTTGCTTTGGACCAGAGGGGCTCTGGTTCCAAAGGCGATGAAGATTGTTTGCCAAATATTAATCGAAGTGATTCTAAAAGGCCAGAGGCCCTGGTCTGTATGGCCAGAGGCTCTGGTTTAGGTTACTTGAAGTTTATGGCAAAGATTTTATATATCACTTATAGGTATAACCATGAGATATTGAAAATCTCTGATTTAAATATATGTATATATATATATATATGTATATATATATATATATATATATATGTATATATATATATATATATTGCCTTTAAGTGGTGAGATTCAACATACCCATCTTGCTGACTAGGAAAAAAAATATTTTCTCATCAAGAGCTTTTGTGAAAATGTCAGCAACTTGAATCTCAGTGGGAACAAAATACATTTCTATATTCCCTTTTTCAACATTGTCTTTCAAAAAATGGTACCTTACATCGATGTGCTTGGTCTTGGAATGCTGCACTGGGTTTGCAGAGATTGCTATGGCACTCTTGGGGCTCATGTAGCCCATGCCGGATTAATCGTATTCTGGGCCGGAGCAATGAATCTATTTGAAGTGGCTCATTTCGTACCAGAGAAGCCTATGTATGAACAAGGATTAATTTTACTTCCCCACCTAGCTATTCAAAAATGCAGAATCTCGTCTCAATCATCATTTATCAAGACTCTTCGGCGTAAGTTAATCCTCGTGTCACCAGTTCAAATCTGGTCGGACCAAGCCAACTGGCGATTTCCGACAAGTCTTTCCTAATTTTTAGAGGAAGAAGCGGAASTACAAGAAAGCTTTCTTTATCTTTATGGATAACCAATTCATTTTCAAATATGAATTGGATCCGCCTCGATTCGATCAATAATAGGATTCTTGGCTAGAATCAGTATTGATTCTTTTGAATCAAAAATCCTTCTTTTTGTTTTTAGTCTCAGCATTACACAATTTAACTAGGAAATTCTTTTTGCTCTTAAAGAGCGGTCACCGGTAGGACCGCCGCGCCACCAGGAAGTTTGGGTAAATCTGTTTATCATAAAGAGATTTGTCGTTCTGAAACGTTTAATCACTCGAATGTATCAACAAAATCATTTGATTTTTTCCGTTAATGATTCTAAACAGACTCACTCCCCCTTCTCAACCCGTATCTTGTTCGTTATGGAAACACATCTTCTCTACTCTACTGCATTTAAAAATATATACGTATTTATCAATATTCGATTGATTGGTCTGAGATTATCGACAAAAAAGATTTGTCTAAGCCACTTCGTTTCTTTTTGTCCAAATTGCTTCTTTTTTTTTTTGTCTAACATAGAGAATAGGGACTTTGTCATAATGGAAACCATAGTCCTTGAGCTGAGTCTTCATCCAGAGAACTTGTGAACAACAACTAGCAACAGCAACATACTCTGCTTATGCTGTGGATGTTGAGACATAATTTTTTTTCTGGATGTCCAACTTACTAGCTTGTCCCCCAAGAGTTGACAGCTTCCAGACGTGCTCTTTCTATCAAGTTTGCAACCTGCATGATCTGCATCTGTGTAGGCTATTAGATCAAAGCCAGAGTTCTTTGGATACCAGAGACCCAATGATGGAGTTCCCATTAGGTATCTAAAGATCCTCTTGACTGCAGAGAGATGCGATTCTTTAGGATTTGATTGAGATCTTGCACAAAGATATGTAGCAAACATAATATCTGGTCTACTAGCAGTTAGATACATGAGTGATCCAATCATGCCTCTGTAGGTTGTTACATCCACAGGTTTGCCTGATGGATCAGCAAATAAATTAGCGCCTGTAGCCATAGGTATTCTCATCGATGATGAATTTGAGAGAGAGTATTTCTTCAGAAGGTAAGTCACATACTTGGACTGATTGATGAAAATTCCTTCTGAAGTTTGTTTTATTTGAAGACCAAGGAAGAAACTAAGTTCTCCCATCATGCTCATCTCAAATTTGCTTTTCATCAACTCTGAGAWTTTTTCGCAATGTTTTGCATTTGTAGAACCAAATATGATGTCGTCCACATATATTTGAACAAGAAAGATATCGCTTTTGTGCTTTTTGAGAAAGAGGGTTGTATCGATTGTACCTTTTTTGAATCCATTATTGATGAGAAAGGTAGATAGAGTTTCATACCAGGCCCTGGGTGCTTGCTTCAGCCCATAGAGGGCTTTATCCAGAATATAGACGTAGTCCGGATGTTTTGGATCTTTGGACTCAGGAGGCTGCTGCATGTAGACTTCTTCTTGAAGTTTACCGTTGAGGAAGGCAGACTTGACATCCATCTGATAGACCTTAAAGCCTTTGTGAGCTGCGTAGGCTAGGAACATTTTGATGGCTTCTAGTCTTGCAACGGGAGCGAATGTCTCATTATAATCAATCCCTTCTTCCTAGCGGTAGCCTGGCTTTGTTCCTTATTATGATGCCATCTTCGTCCTTCTTGTTCCGAAAGACCCATTTGGTTCCTATGGCCGTCTTCCCTTTGGGTAGAGGCATAAAGGACCATACTTTGTTTCTTTTAAACTGGAGTAATTCTTCTTGCATCGCGTCTATCCAATTTGGGTCTTGTAGGGCTTCTGAAATCTTCTTTGGTTACATCATGCTCCGAAAGTTGGTGAAGAGACATTCATTTGCAGTGGCAGATCTCGTCTTGACACCAGAGGTTGGATCACCAATGATTTGGTGGTGTGGGTGATCTTTTGTCCACTTGGTGCTTGATTGGTGTTCTGGAGCAACAGGATGCAGTTCTTCATCGACCGATGGAACTGCTTGCTCCCCTTCGACGAGATCATCTACAGAGTTAGACTCTGGATCTTGATCGTGATTTGAAGACACAGAAGAAGATGGTGAAGTAACATGAGTTTCAGTAAGTGTACATTTAGCATTGGAGACTTCATGGTCTTCATCTGTTCTCGAGATAGATTTTGCATTTGGCTCATGTCCAGAGATTACTTCTTCATCGAAGATGTCTTCAAATAATTGAGCTAACTCTGATTCATTGGGTTTGCCAAGTGATGAAACAGAAGCTCTTCTTTGAAGTCTGAGTTCTGAACTATTATGTCTAGAAGTCATGGGTGTGGTATCATCAAATGACACATTGATGCTTTCAATGACGATGCTTGTCCTTTTGATGTAGACTCTGTAGGCTTTGGCGGTTTGAGAATAGCCCCGAAAAATTCCTTTATCAGCTTTCTTGTCAAACTTGCCAAGATATTCTCTATCGTTGAGTACAAAGCATTTGCACCCAAAGACATGAAA
>NC_037543.1:12703776-12722365 GCF_001531365.2 Cynara cardunculus var. scolymus
CTTTTATCCTTTCAGATTTTTTAAAATTTAATTTCTCTTTTAATTTAAAGAAATCTTCTAAAAGTTTTATAACCCTTAACTCTAGGTCAGATGAAGCAGAGTTCGCTTCATTTGAAGTAGACTCACATACCTGATCATCAGAGTCGGAGGCAGATTCTGCTTTGGATGTGGCCATCAGATAGATGAGTGTTTTGTCTTCATCATCTGATGAAGAATCAGACACCCAATTTTCTTTTTCGGCCATCAGGCTTCGCACTCTAGGATTAAACTTGTATTTGTTCTTGTAATAGTCAGCATCCTTTACCAATAGTCCTCTGCATTCTTTGGAAAAATGACCGAGTTTTCCGCACCTGAAGCATCAGAGGTCATTTTTCCCTCCATCCATGTCCTCTTTCCTCTCGTCTCTTCTGTCTTCTCTTCTTTCTTCCCTCTCTTCTCTTCCATCTCTTCTATCTTCCCTCTGATGAAATTTGGATGGCTTCCTTTCATAGGATGACTGGTATCTTTCCCTCTTGAACTCTTTTTGTTCATAGGGTTTCTTGATGAACTTTTTCTGGAATTGCTTTCTAATCAAGGCCAAAGGCTTGGCAAAAACTTTAATTTCATCATCTGATTCAGAAGTTTCTTCTTCAGATTCTGATTCTACCACCAATGCTTTCTTGCCTTTCTTCTTGTGTTCTCTGGTAGGGGTCCTTGATATTTCCTTTTCATCCGCAGCAAGAGCGAGAGGTCCACTGATGGATACCTTTTTCTTCATTATGTCATTCTCTTGTGCTGCAAGCGTTCCATACAGATCATGAAGTGACCAGCCATCTAGGTCCTGGTTTGCTTGAAGGGACATAGACAGTTGAGTCCATTCATCACCAAGACTTTTTAGGAATAAAACATTGTTTTCTTCCTTAGTTATGGAGATATCGTTTCGACAACATTGATTGATCAATGTGTTGAAACGATTGTATGTCTTCTGTATCGGTTCATGAGGAAGGGCCTTGAAATTAGTGTATTCGTTGAGACATTGTGCTCAACGATTTTTCTTCGTTTTTGCCCCTCCTTCCAGTTGGCTTGCCAATTCATCCCATAGGTCCTTGGCTGTGGAACATGCATCAAGGGATTGGAAGATTTCATTGGGTATGGCCATGGTTATTAATCGTTTGGCCTTCTTGTCTGTCTCTACCCTTTCTATGTCGTCTTCATCCCAATTCTTCTCATCCTTGGGCATATAGTAGGCAGGAATTTCCACTGTGGTGATTGTTCCTGGAACTCTTGGAACAAGAGTTTGTGGAATGTAAGGACCCTCCATTACAGATCGCATGAGGTTCCTGTCCATTCCTTCCAGGAAATTCACCATTCTTATCTTCCATYGCGGGTACTCTTCTCGTTGAAGAGTTGGAGGTTTGGTGAGAGAACCAACACTGTATGCAGAATTCTAGCTGGCCATTGAGAATTTTTAAGATGAGAGAGGTTTTACGTTTTGATGATAGAAACGAAAATTGAGATATTTTGGATGATCGTTTTGATTGGAAAATCAATCAATTGGCTCTAATACCAATTGTTGATCCCAGATCTCTCAATGACACTAATAATCTAGTTAAGAATAACCAAATTATAGTGTTTTAATGGAGAAAGTGATGAACACTCAAGAATGAATTATAAACAATAAAGAACAGTCTTTAGCGTCAAAGGTTTCACTTTTTTGATAAGAAAAACGTAAAAAGAGACATTTAGCACAATAGGCCTAATCACCTATTTATACTAGAAAGCTAATTAGAAGATAACTATCTAACGAGACTTTTTAGCTAATCTTCTATTAACAGATAATGTTTATCTAAACTGTTGATAAGCTTTAATATTAAGATAAACTTGAAGTGTAGCTGTCGACTTGTCATCTCCAGTTGTCTTCCATGGTATGATGAATCATCTTTATCTTTAAATCTTCATTGTATGCCTCTGGATGAATTGCTGAATAATTCTCTTAAGTGTTGTTGACCAGAGGAGCGATGAAGATGCTCTTTTCATCGCATCCCTGGTCGTCTATCGGCCCTCTAGTTGTTCTCCAGACTTGGCCAATTCTGCCTTGATGTCTTCATCGGTCTTCTGGTTCTTCATCACTTATTGTTTTTCATTACTTTTTCACTTTATGAATTATGGGACTTAACAGAACATATCTTGAAATTCCATTTGATATATTAAGGTGGAGTTTATTTTCTAAGAGATGTTGAAATTGAAAGTCTTATTTCACTTCTGATTAGTAAGAGATGGTTGAAGTCTGAAATCTGAATCAATAAGATTGTGTGTTTTTATAAATTTACATACGTCTAAAGTCTGAAATATTAATCAATAATTTGTTTTTGTAAAATCAGGTGCAAACATTTTGCAAAATTCTCTTGTTTTTCATGAAATTTTCATTGTCGAAATTCATCTTAACAATTTCTTAACAGATGGAACCTTTTGGATACCTTTCAGACTTTCGATGCTTCCGGGAATGCCGCCGATGAGTTTGTTTGCAGACAGATCGATACTTTTGATGGTGGATGGATTGTCGATAGAAGTTTTTATTTCACATTAATATTCTAAGGTAACCTATATGTATAGAAATTATATATATATATAGATATATATAGAGAGAGAGAGAAGGTGGGGGCGTGCATTTCACATGGGTGGTGAAAGGACGATGGCGTCTCGGGTGGAGAAAGAAGCAAAAGCCAATAAGAATCAAAGAAAAGGAGAAATAAGAGAAATTAAGATATTAGTTTACCTCTTATTTATTCAGACCCTATTAAGTGATAAGAGACTCTGAAAATAAAAATAAAACAAACAATCTGAATTACAAAATGTCTGAATAAATTAGACATAAGTGGTAATTAAGAACTAAAAATGAAAAAACAAACAAGACCTAAATGATTATGGTTTAATTTTAAAAAGTAGAGTAAATTACAAATTTGGTCCTTGTGGTTATATGAGAATTTTGGATTTGGTCTCCCAAACAAAATAATTATAACTATAGTTGTCATGGTTTTACTTTTTGAATGAGGTCCTTCCTAACTTTATTAACTTAAATTCTATTAAGCAAGTGGTGTTTTGGAAATTTTATCACTTTTTTCCATTTTAATTAAAAACATAAATATTTTATATATTTACAGAGACAATTGGAGGCAAACTTGCCTCTTTCCCCATAAACTCCCTCTCTGATATCTTTATCTAGCAACTTGTCCCCCTATTCTCTTTGCTTTCCATATTAGGTTCATTTAGAACAATAATCAAGCTTATATGCATGTGCTTTTACATAAAGGTATAATAAGAGAAATCTGAATCAACTAGTGTCTTGGAGTGGTTCTCCTTATTAGGATCTCTATGCATATTTGGTGGTTTCTTTGAAGATATGGTTTGTACTATATGAAGGGAACCTCGCAAGCTTGCATTTGTTCAGTTCTTAGATGCCTAGTTTTGAATCAATAGGAAACAAAGATGAATATGATGAACATCCAAAAACCTAACCCTGACCTCAAACCAACACCGGCCCCCTCCCTAGAAAAACATAAACAAACGAAGACAAAAAAGGGGGATGACAGATCTGGAAAAAGAAGGAGATTAGATCGATATTTAGAATCTAAACCCTATAAATCGATAACATTGTTACAATAAAAAATTGAATATGGGGTTCGAAGATGTAATGATAAAAATTGAAGAACATGGGTTGTTTTTGGTCTGGGTTCATCAATGGTGCACATACACAACAGATTTGTGTCAAGTGTAAACGATTCCAATATATGGATTCCTTTATTTGAATCGGATAAGATGACCAGAGGTGGTCTAAGAGAGTTGCAATCTTTAAATCTGGGATTTGGGTCTCGAGTACTCAGGATATGCTTCTGTTATGGTGAACCTCAGGGGAGAGATAAAGGGTTTTAGAGTACTCGGAGATGCTCCCTGTTTGGTAAAGATTGTAAAAGTACCTCTTCCATCATTTCAAGATCTTCCAACGTTTTTGTTTTTCTCACTTGAATCAATTTAAGAAACGCTCTAGGATTTAAATTTTGGTGGTAGTATGATTGCTTAGACAATGCAGATATGTCGCTTAGGGGCCTTTGTCGAAGAAGAACGAAAGATAGAAGCTGGAGATTTGGCAATGAGGGAAGAACAAGTTGTTAGATACCCTTTTCACATAAATGTAAGTAAGAAGCCTTTTACTCTAGTCAATAGGACAGTCTTAGAAGCTGCCTGGAACAAGAGCTCAAATGCAGAAGTCACCAAGAGACAGAGCTACTCAGATACAGAGCAAGAACCTCACACACAGAGCCCATGCTCAAGCCAAGGAAGATCAAGTCTTAAGCGTCAAAAAGCTGAAGGACTTGAGGCAGAGCTACCATTCCAGACACTATACATGCAGAGCCTCTAGGTCTCATCCGCCCTTAACTTGCGTATAGAGTTCCAGCACATCTCCAAGTGTTCCAATCAATGATTCCACATTTCAAGAAACGTGAAGGCAGAAGATTATGATCTCGAACTCAGAGTTTGAAGCCTAGAATTTAGCAGATTTTGTTTGTACATTGACATATGCAAGGAGGTCTCCTCCTTGCATTAAAAGAATCTGTAATTGCCATATTATTCTAGATACGCTCCTACTTGAGAGAACACTTGTGAGAAATTAGATTATTGTTGAGAGTTCTTTTGTAACCTTCTTCAACTAATCAAACTAACCAATTTGTTCAATCCTTGTTTTCATTCTTATTTGTTTTTTGATCAAATCTGCTAACCATTTCAATATCATAGTTTTGGCTTCCGCACATATATTGATCTAAGCTGTGATTATTGATATATTAGAGGAATATGGGTTCCTACAATTGGTATCAGAGCCTGCTAATCAGTCTATCGAAAAGGATATCCTCTTTTGTTGGGTGGTTATTTTCTTGAAACTGGTTTTCATTCTAGATTTCAGATCCCATTTTTTATTGAAAAATAATTGTTTATTTGAAATATTTTTCTCCAAGCTTGCTCGATTCAAGTTCATTTTTCCCAATACATTTTCAAAACTTCTTAGTCTATTCACCGTTCTGAAAAATGTCAAACCAAGCATGGAGTTCCATATATAGTACTAGATCCCTTACAAAACCTCCTACTCTCATTAGGAAAGAATATCCCCAATGGAAGATCAAGATGATCAACTTTTACGAAGGTCTCGATTTTGAACTATACGAGTCCATCAAGCAAGGACCTTATGTACCCATGACTATCATTCCCAGGGTTCTGAGCTCAAGGAACACTGTTGAAGTCCCTGCCATGCACTCTCTCAAACCTAAGAGGGACTGGGACGATGAAGATAAACAAAGGGTGGAAACTGATCAAAAGGCCAAAAGCCTTTTAATCATGGGCTCCTTAACGAAATCTTCCAGTCTCTCGATGCCTGTTAATCTACAAAAGAGTTATGGGATCAATTCCCGAACCAGCTTGAAGATGGGATAAAGATGAAGAAAGACCGTCGCGCTTAGTGCCTGAATGAGTTCAACAGTTTTCATGTACTTCCCGATTAGTCTCTCGAGCAGACTTATCATCGATTCAACACTTTAATCAACAAATGCAAAAGATGCTATGTGATTAAAACTCAAGAAGAGAACAACATGATCTTCCTAAAAAGGTTGAATGAAGAGTGGGGGAAGCTCTCCATGTCCTACCAAGAAAATCAAGATTTGGAGACGTGGACTCTGCATGACTTGTACGGAACCCTGTAAGCCTAAGAGATGGAAGTGCAGAAAAACAAAGTCTCTTTGGGTAGGCCATTGTCCTAGTCTCTGACTCCAAAGATGCTAGCTCTGCCCGTCATCCAGAGAGAAGAGATCAAAAAGGGGAAAGAAAGCTCTATGATATAGAGCGAGGAAGAAGACAGCGCATCAAGCTCTGATGATGATGATATAAGTGCATTTGCGCACTCCTTGGCTCTTATCACCAAGAAATTCCAGAAAAAGTTTGGGAAAAAGGTTTTTGAGAAACGGGGAAGAGATAAAAGAAGTAATAGATACAATGAAAGGGCGTACGAGCCAAGGAACCTTCCTTCTCAAGTCATGAAGAAGGTGGATGAGCAGCCAGAGAAAAGGAAACAAGGAGTAACATGCCGAAGAACCGGCCACTGCCCAAAAGAATGCAAAGGTCCTCTGGTTAAGGACAAGTCGTACTATGAAATTAAACATAAGTACAACCGTCCCCGGAGGAGCCTCATGGCAGACCAAGAAAATTGGGTCTCTAACTAAACCTCTGATGTGGATGCACACTTCTGCGGGATGGCTGTTGACGATAATCAAGAAGAGTTTGGATCCGGCTCCTACTCTCAGGTATGTTCAAGCTCCAGTTCTACTCATTCTGAACTTGAGCAAAATATTTCTCTCTTAACTCAAGACTTTATCAAACTCCAATAGAAGCTCTTAAAAGAAAAAGAAAAGAGAAACTTGCTCGAAAAAGAAAGAAATTTCTATAAGCGAGAGACAGAGGTTTTATATGTCGAAAAGCAGGAGATCTCTGTGGAAAAGAAGAAAATTTTATAAATCAAATTTTCCACAGAGACCGTCTTAAAAATAGGGCGCTCTAAACATAAAAGGCCAATCAAAAGAAAGACAAGGAGATGGTCAGAAAGAGCGTGATAGAATGAAATCTTTAGCCCCCAAAAATTATTTTCAAAAGGAAAGGGAATTCTTACACCAAAGCTTGCAAAGAAAAGAGTTATTGATCAAGAAATATCAAGATGCTCAGTAGGTGTACGAAAAGATAAATTCTCGATAGGAAAAAAAGAGGCCTACGTTATACAGACCTAGACCTAACCTGGAAGAAGAAACATACTCTTGAATCTATTTTCTGTTTAGATGCAGAACAAAAACCTGATTTTCCTGTTCTGCATGACCAATCACCTTTCAAAGAATAAAACTTGAAAGTGGGGACATAGCAAGAAGGCTCAATTTCAATAACACATCTTACTCTTCTCAAAGTATTCTTAAACTAGTTGATCTAAAAAGCATACAGAAGACAGAGAATTTTTTTTAGCTTTGGCACCCACAATCAAGATCTTTCAAATCAAACAATTGATAAGGTCAAAATTGAACCTACCAAGACAAAAGATAAAAGTTATTCTCAAGAAGACCTTTTCAAATCTCTAGATCCAAGTTTATTGGAAGAATTCACAGAAAAAGTGAGACAAGTCTTTGAGCAAGATTTCCTTGAGACCTTGGATCATTGCTCTGTATCTCAACAGAATGATGCAGAGGAAATTCCAAAAGCACTTTTGAATGTTCATCATCAATGCAAAAGGAGGATGAAGGCTATGATACATATCCACAAAAATCTCAAAAACTCTAGGAAGAATCCAACACTCAAAGTCCAAAAAGAGATTTTCTCGACTCCGACTCTGAGCTAGAGGAGGACTTGAGTACAGAGCAGCGTGAGACATAGACAGTGATTCCAAGACCAGAAGTTGACACACTTCCAAATGGGATCCTAAACAAATCTGTTCCAGTAATGAAGCGTAGGAAAAAGGTTCCCATGTATCCTTATTTCATGAACATGTGTTTAAAATCCAAGTCTTCTCTTAAAGAAAGCCACAGAGCTGAAATCTGGTACCTTTATATCTAAATCTCCAATTTCTATACTTCAACAACCTATTAAGTTCACTTCGAAACATAAATGGAAATGGGCTTCTAATTTCTAAGTTTAGTTTCTCTATGTCAAAGAGGCCTCTAAAGGCCAAAAGAGGAAAAAGCACCAAGAAAAGAAAGCAAGAGAAGACAAAGGTTGATTTCAAATAAACAATCAAAACTAGATAGGGAGTTCATTCGAACAACTAAGACTAGGAATGATTGTAATAATAAAAATCATAACTTTTATGAATCTAGTGAATCTTTTTGTCACCAAAAATGCAGCCATAGCTGCAAATGTCTATCTCTGCTGCAACAATTAAAGCAACATCTTTCTAGTCCCAACTGCTTTCTTTGTGCGTTACCAAAAAGAAAACCTAAAAGGACCCAGAGGAAGCAGAATCCCAAGGCCAAATCTGGCAAGCCAACCTCTGGGTCTGCAAAATTGGGTGATGAGGCAGACCATTCCCTTATGCAGAAATCTGAATCTCCAAAACCTAATCACAGAGGATCCATGATGAAATCGGTACCTAAAATTCTCTAATTTGTTTTGCAGAAGCAGCATCTGCACATCTGGTACCTTGACTCGGGATGGTCAAGGCACATGACTGGAAACAAAGAGTTGCTCTTTTCTTTCAAAGACAAATCTGGAGGAGGTGTAACTTTTGGTGATAATTTGCAAGGACAAATCAAAGGGTATGGAGATCTCCACGAATGTAAGGTTTTTGTCTCTAAGGTTGCTTATGTTTCTGAGCTAAAGCATAATCTACTCAATATAAGTCAACTCTGTGATTTTGGCTACAATGTCAAGTTCCAAGAGGACTCTTGCTCATTAATGTCAGAATCTAGTTAAGAGATGCTAAGAGCCAATCATAAGGGCAATGTACCTTATGAACTTCTCACCAAGAGATAATACAGAGACTCTCTGTCTCATATCTTGCAAGAGTGAAGAAGCTTCGCTTTGACATGACAAGCTGTTTCATTCAATTTCCAAACATTGAGAAGCTTGTTAAGAATAACTTTGTTAACACACTATCAAATGTAAAGTTCAAAAGGGAACATCTTTGTCCCACCTGTGAAATGAGAAAACTCAAACGAGCATCGCATAAGGCAAAGACAGACATTTCCTGCATCAGACCTCTGCATATGCTTTATGTGGACCTCTATGGTCTAGTCTCTGTGCAGAGCCTGTTTGGAAAGAAGTATATCTTTGTGTTTATTGATGTATTTACAAGATATACTTGAATTGAGTTTGTAAGACAAAAATCAGATATCCTAGAGCTGTTGATGAAGCTAACGACCAAGATTCAAGTCCTACTACAGAGCAGAATTCAAAAGTTGAGAAGTTATAACAATACAAAGTTCAAGAATGCAAAAATTGATGCGTACCTTGACAAAGAGGGAATATCCCAAAAGTTCTCTACTGAAAGAACGTCACAACAAAATGGTGTTGTAAAAAGGATAAATAGAACCTTGGTTGAAGCTGCTAGAATGATGCTCACAACCACGAAGAAGGCATAGACTATGACGAGACTTTTGTACCAGTTGCAAGTCTAAAAGCTATACGCCTATTTCTAGCCTTCTATGCATATAAAGGGTTCCGAGTCTATGAAATGGACGTTAAGTCAGCCTTCCAAAATGGAAAGATAAAGGAGGAAGTCTATGTGCAACAACGTCTTGGGTTTGAAAGCTCAATATACCCAGAGTATATATACTACTTAGACAAATCTTTGTATGAGCTCAAACAAGTACCAAAAGCCTGGTACGAACGTATTTCTTCCTTTCTAATTTCCAATGGTTTCCAAAAAAGGTAAAATCGACACTACTTTGTCTATTAAGAGGCATAAGGTTGAGATGCTTCTAGTCCAGATCTATGTGGACGACATTATATTTGGTTCAACAAACCAGAGGCACCGTAACAAATTCCCTGTGTTGATGAAGAGTAAGTTTGAAATGAGCATGATGGGATAATTAACATTCTTCCTAGGGCTCCAAGTAAAACAAAAAGAAGATGGTATCTTCATTAACCAAGCCAAGTATGTCTCTGACATCTTGAAGAAGTACAAACTCCACAATTCTTCCACAATGAAAACACCAATTGCCATGGGCACTAAGCATGAAACTGATTCATCTAGAAAACCGGTGAATGTTAAGAATAATCGTAGAATGATTGGGTCACTCCTGTATCTCACGGCTAGTAGACCATTTCTAATGTTTGCCATTTGTCTGTGTGCTAGGTATCAAGCTAATCCTAAGGAATCTCACCTTTCAGTTGTGAAAAGAATCTTTCGATACCTTAGAGGAACCCAATCCTTTGGTCTATGGTATTCTAAGCATTTTAGTTATGATATTACTGCGTATACAGACTCTGAATAGGAAGGATGTAAACTTGATCAAAAGAGCACATCCTAGAGTTGTCAACTGCTTCGCAACAAGCTGGTGAGTTGGACATCCAAGAAGCAGAACTGCGTATCAGCATCCACTATAGAAGCATAGTGTGTAGCCGTAGCTAGATGTTGTTCTCAAGTAATATGGATGAAGACCCAACTCAAGGACTACGGCATTGAGTTCGATAAAATCCCAATTCTGTGTGATTCAGAAAGTGCAATAGCCATCACCGCTAATCTAGTGCAGCACTCTAAAACAAATCATATTGATGTTCAACACCATTTCATCAAGGACCATGTAGAGAAAGTACGATTGAAATGTTCTTTGTTAAACAGATCACCAACTTGTAGAAATATTCACTAAGGCTCTCGATGAAAGGAGATTCAATTTCTTGGTCAGCAATTTGAGTATGGTCAATCTACAATGATGAGTCAGAGCGTCTGTATGTAATATATACAAAGCTTCTGCACACACATTGCACATAGATTTGATTATTGTTTTTGCTAAGTCCATGAGACAGAGCCTTTTGGTCAAATTCTATCGATTTGTTAAGTCTATCATAAAGAGCCTTTGTATCTACTCTACAGAGACTTTGTACCCTAATCTATAGCTCGAACATATCTTATCATCTTTGATCCAAGCTTAGTTCAAGGGGGAGAAACACAGATGGCCTCATTCAAGGAGATTTTTGGATCTCCAAGAATACAGAGCCTCTGTATGTACTTACAAAGCTTCTTCCTCATCAAAGTTCCTTTTAAAGGCATACACTATATATAGTCCAACCATGAGCCTTTGTATGTGCTCTAAAGGTATGTATTCTATCTTCAAAACCCTACTTTAGTCTCATCATTTTTTATTTTGTTGAAAACATCTAAGTTACTTGTACAAAGCCTCTATATGTACTATATAGCGCTTCTGTCACAAGAAACTTGGTTTTATGATCCTTTGATGAAAGTGAAATCTTAAGTTTCGATAGAGCCTCTGTATGTACCATATAAAGCTTTTATCCCAAGAAACTTAGTATCTCGTTATATCAAAACGCTTGTTTTCTTGAAAACTCAAGTTTCTCGTACAGAACCTCTGTATGTACTATGCAGAGCCTCTGTCTCAAGAAACTTGGTGTCTCGGTCCCTATGAACCTGAGTATGGAGTTTTTCTTATGTCGCTTTCTTCTAAGTGTTAGATTCAACGTAGAGGTATCTTCATTTTTTTCAAACACTCAGGTTGAAAAACACTTGTAAATTTTTTTCCTCTAAAAACCTTATTATTAAACTAAGAATATAAATGGAGGGTCACCCGCGAAAGGTCACAGGCCTGTATCCCTAATTTTTAAAATAAGGGAGGCAGGACGTGCAACTATCTGGCCACGAGGCTTCACCCCATAGGGTCTAGTAGAAACCCTTTCTAAACCGACTCTTGGGGCAAAAGAAAACACTCAAGTGCCCTGGATAACTCCTTATTTGAAGGAGGAGTTTTGTTCATAATTTTTCTTTAAGCTATCACATATTCTCTCAAGAACTTGACGAACTCCAAAACCTACAAGATCTTCCAATATTTTTGAAGAACCCTAACCGCTTACAATCATCAAATCGATCCTGTTCTTTGAACCATTCTTCAAAATTCCAAGTTCTTAATCTTCTCTACTAAAAACCCCAAATCACCACCATAAAACCCTAACATTTCTCCCCAAATCCCTGTTCTTTGAACAAAACACTAAAAGCAGTTCATCTTCTTCCTTGTTCTTAAAAAAAAATCTGCAAAATAACAAGAATGTCTTCCTCAACTTCAGAATCCAATAACTCCCAAACTCACACCACAACCCTGAAATCAATCGAAGGGACTAACCGCAATATGGTTCCCTTACCCCTAAATCCAAACAACCATGCCCTAAACCTGGTTCTTCACAACTTCAATTCGAAGTTCCTTACTGTTGTTGACATTCTCCACCATCACTTCCTTAACCCTATCCTAACCAATATGGATGACGTTGTTCCCGAATGTTTCATCCAAGAATATTTGCAGTCCTACGAAGTCATGTCAATTGAAAGGGGAATTGTAGGAGAATACTACATCCCAGATCGAAAAGAGTACTACAATGTAAGAATTTCAAGGTCCCTGTTCTCATTGGTTCTCCAAATCCCTACCAAAACTGATTTACGTTTGGCTGAATACGTGCCTCTCCCAACAAGGGACAAACTAGTGAGTTTTTTTTAAGATGTTAGGGTATAACCAGCAGATTTGGTACGCATCCCAATTCTGACGCCAGATTTTGCCACCAATGTGGAATGTCATGTTCACATTGGTGAACTGATCTCTCACAGGCAAGATAGAAAGCATGAACATGTACTCCACCAACATCTTGTAACTCATCTACCAGATCTTCTTCGACCTACCGCTCGAATTTTCCATGATTCTTTATATTGAGTTCAAGGCGGCAATCGCCAAGAAGACCTTGGACATCTCCAATGACAAGGACCTACCAGCACTCCTATTTCCACACTTCCTAGGCCTTCTCCTAAGGCCTAGCCTAGAATAGCAGAAGGTTTAGTTCCCTGCATACCCAACAGCCAAAGTTCATACTCGCTCTACCTACAGGCCTACTCTGCACAAGAACGGCTACCATGCAGAGAGGCCCATTCCCAAGAATTTAATGACATACATCAAGACGAGAGAGGTAAGGAGAGCATATAGACGTGTACACAAGACACTAGAATCAGTGACTCGAACCCTGACACGCATAGGAGAAGGGAGGCAGAAAGGGTTGTAGAGGTAAGTGTGAGGGAAACAGAGAAGGAAGGGTATGTTGGAAAAGCCCAGTAAAAGAATGAGAGGAAATAGGAAAGAAAAGAAAGAGGAGGGAGAAGAAGAAGAAAGAGGAAGAGGCAGCCCAAAAGGCTAAGGCTGCAAACATACAGATGGAGAGAGGGAAGAGAGAAAATGAAGAGAAAGAGAAGAGAGAGTAAGAAAGCATGAGGAAGAGAGGAAAAGGAAGGAAGAGGTTCTGCATCAACAACAAGAACAAACTTCCAGTTCTGACGTAGAGAGCTTTGAAGAAAAAGATAATGGGGGAGATAGCTTTTGTATCTGAGAGCTCTAGTATCGAATATGGCAATAAGGGAGAAGATGCTCGGGTTCAGGAGGAGCCAAAGTAGGAAAGGGTTAGAAGTTGGCACATTTATTTCCCAAGCATAACTCCCAGTGCAAACACTCCGTCTAAATCATTTGGTTAAGCAACAAGAGTCATTGAAACAGAGGTGCACGCCTTGAACCCTTACCAGCCTAGCCAGCCAGAGGTCGTATCTTCCTCTGCTATGAAAGCCAAAGGGAACCCACATCACATGGTTCATCCTCTAAAAAAGATGAATCCTTTGAAACATCAAGTGACATGTCTCCCCATGCCACACTACCATCCCCTACAGAGGAATTCGTTTTCTCTGCACTAGCTAAATCCCCACCTTGTTTAGAGCAAGGCCTAGGTGAACAAGGCTTAGGGACTCTCCAAAAGTCTCTAAGTCCACTTAATGAGGACCCTTCATGAGACTCTAAATCTGGTGAAGGAGCTCCTCTTGACAGAACCGCTGTAGTGCCTTCTCCTCAATGAGAAGTACGAGGATCGACTAAAAATGCTTCCTCGTCCAACATCAATCAAGACATGAATGAAGGTGTCCTTGGAACAAGGACCAACTCTGGATCATGTGTTGAGCCAGTGGATACCCTTACGGCATACGTGACAAGGGATGAGTTCCAACCCTTTCCCTCCTCTATGTTGTGCTCCTCGGAAAAGCTAAAACTCAACATGGCCCGTCCAGAGCCATCAACCTCTGCACCTGCTTTGGATGAAGTTCGATCATCCATAGCAGTTCTGAGAGCTGAGTCATTGACGAATGCTTCTCGTATTGCACATCTCTTGGAATTGACGGCAACCCAAATAGACACCCTGCAAAGGGTCCTCAATCTCATGCAGAGGGAAAACATGCAACCGAGTCATGTGCCCATTCAAGAACTAGCGCTCGTCCCTTTGAGCGTACCATTCGATTACATCACCCGGATGGAGATGCAAGCTCTGGGTGATGGTCTACTTGAAAAGGTGGCCACGTTTAAATTTGGTGCCGATGTGGAGATCAAAAAGGCCACCCAGGCGACGACAGACATAATGGAGCTTATGGATGCCAAGGTCAAACCCATACCCCCATAGAGCTCAAAAGGAAGACAAAGAGAAAGCTATGCAAGCTATCCTATACATGTGGGGAGAGCTCCTAGAATAGGAGGCTTGATGACAATGAGGATCCAGATCATTCTGGCCCTCAAAGTCATCAAGAAGGGGAGAAGCAACAAGTGCAAAAATCAACAGCTGCCCCTTCTGCCTCTATATCAGCCTAAACTCCACCAGCTCAAGCGCCTGCATCAACCCAACAAGCCAATCTTTCAAGGGTGCAGTCAACGCCAGAGCCAGAGCATGTGTAGCGGGAGTCTTCCCCTAAAGATAAAGTCATGGAGACCACAGAGCCAGAGCCTATCCTTGGTGAAGAGAGCTCTGTTCTACAACTCCAATCAACTTATGTCTCTTCACAAAAAGTTTGCTCGTCATCTTTATCCGGGTACTTCATGGAGACGGCTCCAGCAAAGGAGGTGAACACAGAGGAAGTGTTAGTTGATGTTATAGAGCCAGAGTAAGAGCCACCCAGAGCATCAAGCACCCCTCCAAATGCCATACCACTTTTTCCCCGAGTTACAATCGTGTCCATCCTTCATACCGCCAAACGCACAGATCAGAGGTTCCTGTCCAAGGAAGCAGAATCGTCCCACCTGCACCTAGAGCTAGTTATCAAGGTAGATCGAGACAAGAAATAGCAAGCAACAGCAGACCTCAGAGCTCCAAGACTGTCCAAGATCATGTCAAAGAGATCAAGGACGATATCATTAGATAGTTATCTTCTTACTAGTATAAATGGGTGATTAGGCCTATTGTAAAAATAGTCGCTTTTACGTTTTTTCTTATTAATAAAGTGAAATCTTTGACGCTCAAGATTGTTCTTAATTGTTCATAATTTCTTCTTGAGTGTTCATCACTTTGTTCATCATATTACTATAATTTGGTTATTATTAACTAGATTATTAGTGTTATTGAGAGATCTGSGATCAACAATTGGTATCMGAGCCGATTGATTGATTTTCCAATCAAAACGATCAAACAAAAATCTCTCAATTTTTGATCTTCTTTCTCATCAAAACATTAATCGTTCTCTTCAAAATTCTCAATGGCCAACTGGAATTCTGCGTATAGTGTTGGCTCTCTCACCAAGCCTCCAACTCTTCAACGAGAAGAATATCCACAATGGAAGTTCAGAATGGTGAATTTCTTGGAAGGAATCGACAGGAACCTCCTGCGATCTGTAATGGAGAGTCCTTACATTCCACAAACTCTTGTCCCAAGAGTTCCAGGAACAAACACCACGGCTGAAATTCCTGTCTACTATATGCCCAAGGATGAGAAGAATTGGGATGAAGACGACATGGAAAGAATAGAAATAGACAAGAAGGCCAAACGATTGATAATCATGGCCATACCCAATGAAATCTTCCAGTCTCTTGACGCATGTTCCACATCCAAGGAACTATGGGATGAACTGGCAAGCCAATTGGAAGGAGGAGCAAAAACGAGGAAAAATCATAGAGGACAATGTCTCAACGAATATATTAATTTCAAGGCCCTTCCTGATGAACCAATACAGAAAACATATGATTGTTTTAACACATTGATCAATCAATGTCATCGAAACGATATCTCCAGAACTAAGGAAGAAAACAACGTTTTATTCCTAAAAAGTCTGGGCTATGAATGGACTTAGCTGTCTATGTCCCTTCAAGTAAACCAGGACCTAGACAGCTCGTCACTTCATGATTTGTATGGAACGCTTGTAGCACAAGAGAATGACATAATGAAAAAGAAGGTTTCCATTAGTGGACATCTTGCCCTTGATGCCGATGAAAAGGAAAAATCAAGGACCTTTACCAAAGAACATAAAAAGAAAGGCAAGAAAGCATTGGTGGTAGAATCAGAATCTGAAGAAGAAACTTCTGAATCAGATGAAGAAATTAAAGCTTTTGCCAAATCTTTGGCCTTGATCACAAAGCAGTTCCAGAAAAAGTTCATCAAGAAACCCTATGAACGAAAAGAGTTCAAGAGGGAAAGGTACCAGTCATTGTATGAGAGGAAGCCGTCCAAATTTCATCAGAGGGAAGACAGAAGAGATGGGAGAGAAGAAAGAGAAGAAAGAAGAAGACAAAAGAGACGAGAGGAAAGAAGACAAGGATGGAAGGAAAAATGACCTCAGATGCTTTAGGTGCGGAAAACTCGGTCATTTTTCCAAAGAATGTAGAGGACGATTGGTAAAGGATGCTGACTATTACAAGAACAAATACAAATATAATTCCGGAGAACAAAGCCTGATGGCTGAGAGAGAAAATTGGGTGTCCGATTCTTCATCAGATGATGAAGACAAAGCACTCATCTGTTTGATGGCCACGTCCAATGTAGAATCCGCCCACAACTCTGATGATCAGATATGTGAGTCTACCTCCAATGAAACCAACTCTGCCCCATCGGAGCTAGAGTTAAGGGTAATAAAACTTTCAGAGGATTTCCTCAAATTAAAAAAAATTGAACTTTGAAAAATCTGAAAGATTAAAAGTGGAAAAAGAAGCAAATTTCTACAAAAGAGAAACTGACCTTCTAACCGAAGAAAAAGCTGAACTTGCAAAGGAAAAGACTCGCATCAGCACATTTAAGAAATCAGAGGAGGATAAACTTATGGAATTAAACAATCGAATAACTAAGGACCTAGAAAAGAAGACAAAGGCCTTAAAGGAATCCGAGGTAGAGAGACTAAATTCAGTAGCTCTTAAAGATTTCTTTCACAAAGAACGGGAAATTCTTCACCATAAGCTTCAAACCAATGAACTTTTGATGAAAAAGTATAAAGATGCCCAAGACGTTGATGAAAAATTAAATGGTCAAACGGACACTCAAGGGAATGTATTCCATGAATTGGACTCTTTCATCGAATCATAGAAATCCACCCTTGAATCTACTTTCAAACTTGGATTCATTAAAAAACCCGACTTTACTCCAAAACCAAAAGCAAATTTTAAAATAATTAAAGTCGATGGAAAAATTGTCGTTTCAAGATAGAACTTTGAAAATGTGGTATACGAGAATAGTACGAGTAAGAATTCTGATGGAAGAAATGACACCTCTCAATCAGAAACCGATGGAAATCCTATGGTTAAACCATAATCTCTTATTGTCAATTCCTCTCCATCAGCAAGTACTGTTGATGAAAAAGAGAATCCAAATGAGGAATCATCAGCTGATGAATCGATGAACAACCCAAGTAAAATTGCAGGTTCATCGAAGTCAGAATCGATGAAACCTCAAACAGATCACTCTGAAGCATCAACCTCTGAACCCACATCTTCTAATTCAATCCATGCTAATTTTGATTTTGAGAAATCCGCAAGAGACTTTCTTGATTCTGAATCTGAAGAAGAGATAAGTTGTGAATCATCAAAGATCATTGAGGATAAGAAGTGTTGGTCACGGTTCCAGCATCTTCCTAAATCGAAACGTGGCGCTGGCTGCTACGCTATAAGGGAAATAAGGTTGCGCCTTCACTAAGGCAATTGCTTTTGGTGTAGTGGGTAAGCGATTGATCCTAACAATTGGTATCAGAGCAGGTCACGGGTTCGAAGCCCATGGTGTGCATAATATGCAAGGAGTGCATAATTATGAGAAAGGCATGTTGCGTGGCCATTGACTTCTAACGAAGCTCTTATTAGTACCAGCAGATGCTGGGGGGGGATTGTTGGTCACGGTTCCAGCATCTTCCTAAATCGAAACGTGGCGCTGGCTGCTACGCTATAAGGGAAATAAGGTTACGCCTTCACCAAGGCAATTGCTTTTGGTGTAGTGCGTAAGCACTTGATCCTAACAAGAAGAATCAAAAATCAAAAACCTCAATGAAATCTGGTACTCCTTCATCGATGAAAACTTCAGACAAAGAAAAGAGAAAACTGAAAGATAGTAAATCTGCCAAAGATAACTCACAAGGCCCTAGTACATCCTTCAGGTTCATCAAGTTTACTCKTGASCAAAAACAGAAGTGGCCTGCCTCTGAGAAAACTAACCACCACTTTTCCTCTCATTCAGCTGAAGAAAAGCAAACCTTCCTTAGGAGAAAAGAAGTAAAGCCAAAGACCTTTCCAAATAAAAAATCTGAACTAGATAGGAAGTTTGTAAAAACAACCGATGCTAGGACAAGATTTACACCTAGATTTACTTCTTTGTTTACATCGAATAAAAAGAACGTTAGAAATACAAATCCAAAGCATCATCATTATCAATGTTTAACTCTTTTACAAAACCTGAGGAATCACATGTTGACACATCACTGTCCCTTTTCACAACATGTTTATCGATACAAAGTTAAAACCAATGAAAACGTGAAAAATCCCAAACCCAAGGGCAAGGGAAAGGCAAATAAACCCAAGCCTGCAAAGGCTAAGGGCGATGAAAAGAGTGTGAAATC
>NC_037543.1:12722475-12727241 GCF_001531365.2 Cynara cardunculus var. scolymus
ATAAAAGTCAACTGTCCTCCTTCATCGAAAAATCTGGAGGATCTGTGACTTTTGGAGACAACAGCAAGGGCACTATCAAAGGATATGGCACTCTCATCAAAGGCAACATCTCCATCAGCAAAGTGGCTTATGTCGAAGGATTGAAGCACAACATATTAAGTATAAGCCAGTTCTGTGACAAGGGTCTTGAAGTCAGGTTTCACAAAGGTTTCTGCATAATAGAAACGATGCCCGGACAAACAATCATCAAAGCAAAGAGAGAAGGAAATCTCTATCTTCTAGATTTTGAGTCCTCAATGGAACAACACACCCTTTGTCTTGTTTCCCAAGTCAAAAACCTCCTGCACTAAGCCCTTGGACATGATTCACATAGACCTCTGTGGGCCTATATCAACCCAAAGTCTCTCTGGAAAGAAGTATATGCTAGTATTGGTCAATGAATACTCCAGATCCAGATACACTTGGGTTGAATTTGTAAAGAAGAAATCAGACATTCCAGACCTACTCATTGGAATGATGAAAAGATTTCAAGTCCTTCTACAACAAAAACTAGTGAAGGTTAGAAGCGACAATGGAACTGAATTCAAAAATGCTAAAATTGATGACGATCTCTTCAATGAAGACATTACACAAAACTTTTCATCCGCAAGAACTCCACAATAAAATGGAGTAGTAGAACGAAGGAATCAAACCTTAGTGGAAGCAGCAAGGACCATGCTTGCTTCATCGGAGTTACCCATCACATTCTGGGATGAAGCTATTTCAACTGCGTGCTTCACCCAAAATCGATCAATCATTAACAAGAGACACCAGAAGACACCTAATGAGTTCATAAACCACAGAAGACCAAATGTCAAATATTTTCATGTCTTTGGGTGCAAATGCTTTGTACTSAACGATAGAGAATATCTTGGCAAGTTTGACAAGAAAGCTGATGAAGGAATCTTTCTAGGCTATTCTCAAACCACCAAAGCCTATAGAGTCTACATCAAAAGGACAAAGATCGTCATCGAAAGCATCAATGTGTCCTTTGATGATTCCACATCAATGACTTCTGCATACAATAGTTCAGAACTCGAACTTCAAAGAATAGCATCTGATTCATCTCTTGGCAAACCTAATGAATCAGAGCTAGCTCAATTATTTGAAGACATCTTCGATGAAGAAGTAATCTCTGGAAATGTGCCCACTGCAAAATCTAACTCCAGAATAGATGAAGATCATGAAGTGTCCAATGCTAAATGTACAACTCTTATAAAAACTCATGTTACTTCACCATCTACTTCTTCTGTGTCTTCAGATCACAATCAAGATCCAGAATCTATCTCTGGAGATGATCTCGTCGTGGGGGAGCAAGCAGTTCCATCAGTCGATGACGAGCTGCATTCTGTTGCTCCAGAACCTCAATCAAGCACCAAGTGGACAAAAAGATCACCCACACCACCAAATCATTGGTGATCCAATCTCTGGTGTCAAAACGAGATCTGCCACAGCAAATGAATGCCTCATTTTCCATCACCCCTCTCTCAACAGAGAGGTGATGAAGATATAAGAGCCCCTTCGCCTCAGGGCTCGACACATCCCATCACACACAGAAGCATGTGTTGCTTCTGATATTGAACCCCAAGATCGTTCAGAGCGATCTTCCCTTCATGCACATCCCCCTTTGATATTTGATCTACCGAAGGGGACACATATTCACTTCACTTACCCCGGCCTCTAAAGTTGAGGAAGAGAAAACTGATGTCGCAACATCACGAGAAAGCTCCTCTCTTGAGGGTTATCAAGGACGTGATGGAAGTCCTTCAAGGCCTACCTTCTCACAAGGCCAAGAAGACCCCTCCGGAGCAGAGGCCCAACCTGCAGCATGCGTTGCTGCAAGGGTTACACCACTAGCAGACCTAGTCACAAGGTGTGACATTCGTCACTCATGGAGCATCATGTTAGCACCTTTGTAGGGTACTTATATTTAGAGCTATATTTATTTAGGATCTAGTCATGATTGATTAGAATTCATCTGGCTTAGCTCCCAAAAAGTATAGTTCAGTGAGACTTGCTTCGACAAGTAGCGGATAAAGTTAACTTATGTAATGCCAAAATACATTAACAAATGCTACAAAGATAATAAAGTTGAAATTTTAAAGTCCAAATTAAAAATATAAAAGTCTCATTTGAATATCCAAATTTTTTTACCAAAAATGTGGAACTTGGATCTAATTATGATACCTTTATCAATTTTTGTCAAATTATATTTCGGTATAAGGTTAAATGGATTTTAAATCGATTAAAAGAAAAATAATTTTAAATGGACTTGGGCCTTTGAGGCCGGCCCATTTCCTTTTCTTAAATCCCATATATAAATACTCCACCTCCTTTGAAAATTCTCATTTTATCCACATTTTAGCAAAAAGAAACATTTCCTCTCCCTAATCTCTCTCTCTCTCTCTTTCTAGAATCAAACCACTCCAGCCTAGTTCGTTTTCAAGAAATCTTTGGAAAACTTGTCAATCTTGAAGAATATTCAAGATTTCAAAGAAAAAGGTATTAGCCTAGTTATCTTATTTTAATGTAATATCAAAGATCCTAACATATCCACACTTACTTCTCGTCCTTGTAACTAAAACTTTCTGGAGAATCTAAAGTGGGAGAGTATACATCTATGACATGAAAATGTCTTCAAAATGATGGTAATCTATGATCTGCAAACATTAGAACTCAAGAAAAGTTGGTAAAGAGGCTTGCATGTGGGTTTTTGGCCATAAAGTTAAGTTCGGAACCTTCAAGTTCTTTATCCATGAGAAAGATAAACCCTATCTGTTAGATAGACGATTTGCTAGAAAGTAACATTAGATAGTTATCTTATTGTTAGCTTATTAGTATAAATAGGTACTCAGACCTATTGTAAAAATAAGGCTTTTGCTCGTTGTTTTACGTTTCTGAATTTATAAAGTAAAACCTTTGAAGCTCAAAGTTGTTCTTAAATATTCTTATTTTATTCTTGAGACTTCATAACTTTCTTCATTAAATTACTATAATTTGGTTATTCATAACTAGATTATTTGTATTATTGAGAGATCTGGGATCAACAATTGGTATCAGAGCCTATTGATTGATTATCCAATCAAAACGATCATTCAAAAATCTCTCAAATTATWGATCTTCTTYCTCRTTAAAAATTCTTTCTTCTTCTCCAAAATTTTCAATGGCCAACTGGAACTCCGCATACAATGTTGGCTCCCTCACAAAGCCTCCAACTCTTCAACGAGTGGAATATCCTCAATGGAAGATCATAATGATAAATTTTCTAGAGGGAATGGATAGGAATCTCCTGCGATTCAATACAGGAAGGTCCCTACATTCCTCATACTCTAGTTCCAAGAGTACCAGGAACAAATACCACAGTTGAAATTCCAGCATCCTACATGCCGAAAGATGAAAGAAATTGGGATGATGATGATAAAAAAAGAGTCGAAACAGACAAAAAAGCCAAGAGATTGATAATCATGGCTCTACCTAATGAAATCTATCAATCCCTCGATACATGCTCCACTGCGAAGGAAATTTGGGATGAACTGGCAAGCCAACTAGAAGGAGGAGCAAAAACAAAGAAAAATCATAGAGCGCAATGCCTCAACGAATACACGAATTTCAAAGCCCTCCCTGATGAACCAATACAAAAGACTTACGATCGCTTCAACACATTGATAAATCAATGTCGTAGAAACGATATCATCAGAACAAAGGAAGAAAACAACGTTTGATTCCTAAAGAGTCTAGGCGATGAATGGACTCAACTATCTATGTCCCTACAAGCAAACCAGGACCTAGATGGCTGGTCTCTTTATGACCTATATGGAACACTTGCAGCACAAGAGAGCGACATTATGAAGAAAAAGGTATCCATTGGTGGACCCCTTGCTCTTGCTGCTGATGAAAAAGAAAAATTAAGGACTCTATCCAAAGAACATAAGAAGAAGAGCAAGAAAGCATTGGTGGTAGAATCAGAATCTGAAGAGGAAACTTCTGAATCAGATTATGAAATTAAAGCTTTCGCCAAATCTTTGGCCTTGATTACAAAACAGTTCCAAAAGAAGTTCATCAGAAAACCCTACGAGCGAAAAGAGTTTAGAAGGGAAAGGTACCAGTCATCCTATGATAGAAAGCCATCCAAATTTTATCAAAGGGACGATAGAAGAGATGGAAGAGAAGAACGAGAAGAGAGAAGAGAAGAGAGAAGAGAAGAAAGAAGAGAAGAAAGAAAAGAGGAAAAGGAGAGAGGACAACGAAGTAAGGAAAAATGATCTCCGATGCTTCAGATGCGGAAAACTTGGTCATTTTTCCAAGGAATTCAAAGGACGATTGATCAAGGATGCTAACTACTATAAGAATAAATACAAGTATAATTCAAGAGAGCGAAGCTTGATGGCCGAAAAAGAAAACTGAGTGTCCGACTCTTCATCAGACGATGAAGATAAAACACTCATATGTCTAATGGCCACGTCCAATGCAGAATCCTCCTCCAACTCTGATGACCAGGTATGTGAGTCTCACTCAAATGAAACCAACTCTGTTCCATTAGAACTAGAGTTAAGGGTAATCCAACTTTCAGAAGATTTCTTGAAACTAAAAGAAAAATTAAGCTTTGAAAAATCTGAAAGAAKAAAAGCGGAAAAAGAAGCAAGTTTCTACAAAAGAGAAATTGATCTTCTAACAGTAGAAAAAGATGATCTGGCAAAGGAAAAGACTCGCATAAGCACTCTTAAGAA
>NC_037543.1:12728375-12729921 GCF_001531365.2 Cynara cardunculus var. scolymus
TGAACTAGATAGAAAGTTTGTAATAACAACCCATACTAGGACAAGATTTTCACCTTCATTTACTTBTTCATTTTCATTGAATAAAAAGGATGTTAGACGAACGCAACCAAAGCATCATTTTTGTCAATGTCTAACTCTTTTACAAAACCCGAGGAATCACATGTTGACAAATCACTGTCCCTTCACAAAACACGTTTATCGATATAAATGTAACATCCAATTTCTAATATGCCTAATTATTTGCTTGGTATATTTAATTATTGGGTTAAAGAGAGTTTATGATTCAGTGGGAGTTTAGGTTTGAAGTTTTAGAATTTTATTTCTTAAGAATATATTAGAGGATTTGGAAAATATCACGTCAAATGGATACGTAAAATGGATTTTTAGGAGATGTTTTCTAGAATATTTTTTGTTGGATGTTATAGATTAATCTATTTATGAACGTGTAGGTGAAAACCTCATAGAAAACGAAGGTCCGAGCGAAAAGTTATGAATAATTTAAGTGTTGATGGTCAAAATGGGTTTCTAGCCGGGCCAACCCAGCCCAACTAGAGTTTTAGCATTATAAATTGGAGTTTTGACCCATTTCTCTTGCCATCTAAGTCCAGAACTCACACACAATCTAGAGGTGCGATTTTCACACACATAAGCTTGATTCAACTCAAATCAAAGAGGAACTACAAGATCTTTGAAGGATTTGATCATCAAGTAAGGTATAATCCATTCTTTGCACTTGTTCCTGGTGGATATTCTTGTTTTATGGATTGCATGTTGAGATAGAGTCTCGCCTCTGGTCCAACCATTGCCCCTCTGGTCCAACCATTGCCCCTCTGGTCCAACCATTGCCTCTGGTCCTTCATGGCCTCTGGTCCTTCATGGTCTCTGGTCCTTCATGGCCTCTGGACCAATTCATCGCCTCTGGTCCTTCATAGTCTCGCCTCTGCTCCATTTTCATCGCCTCTGGACTTCTTCCAGACTTAGTTGTTTCAGCAACATTTTCAGATTTTCCATCCTTGGCCCTGATGGTTTTGGCTAAACTTTTAGAATAATCAGGATCAATTTTTGGTCCTAATAATCAGTAAATTATATTTTATTGGAGATTTTATAAGATTCGTAAATTGGGGTTTGCTCAAGCGAGATGTTACAAATATGGTATCAGAGCTGTGGTTTGAGTGAACTGGATATCATTAATGATATTCAGACTCAAACTTAGGTATTGACATTGTATAGTGACTAAGTTATGATTATATGGGATATAGACCAATAGGAGAAACCTAGGAATGTCCAAGAAAATGTGTTATGACTAAGTTATGAATATTAGTTGACTTCTATATGTATTATAATTTCAGTACGATGTCTGATCAGATGCATCTAGCAACGCGTCGGTTTCTCAAGAAATTGGGGATGACAACCTCAACTTAGAAGGGAATGTCCAAGAAAATGTGGACAATGACGATGAAGCCCAACTATCACCTCGTACTGAGAGGTTATTAAAAATAATGAATGATCAAACACGGGCTGCTCTACGAGAGCAAAGAATAGAGTT
>NC_037543.1:12730195-12732547 GCF_001531365.2 Cynara cardunculus var. scolymus
CGCCACATATCGATCAATGGATCCTAATACTAGGGATAGAACGACATGGGAAGAGTTTCAAGTGCTGTTCTTCGAACAATATTGCCCGGATGATTTGAAACAAAAGCTTGAGAAGGAATTCCTAGAGCTTAAACAGGGATTCATGCCGGTGATTGAATATGAAACCGAGTTTAATCGGAAGCTTCAGTTTGCCCAACGGTTCGTACCAAGTGAAAAAGACAAGATTAATCATTTCATCAACGGTCTTCGACGGTATATTCGCGAATTCGTCACCAATCGCGACGTACCATCATTTACCAAAGCAGTTGAGTATGCAAGGAAACAGGAGCATGACCTGAGTCTCCCTAATGGTTCTGATGTACCAGAGAAACGATCGAGAGTTGAGAGAACCTTCTCGACCCCGACATCTAAATCGTCTCGATTCTTCAATCAATCGCATAGTACACCACGTACTACCTCACAGGCTTATACAATGCAGTCAAATACGCCACATAACTGCAACCGATGTGGCAATAATCACCAGGGACGATGTAGTGGTGATCAAACTTATGTACGATGCTTCTGTTGTGGTGAGGTTGGGCACATACGAACTCAGTGCCCTCAATGAGAAAAGGCATGTTATAATTGTGGTGTGTTAGGTCATCGTATGCGAGATTGTACCAAGAATAGACTGGAGGAAAGTAAGGGGTCGGTACAACAACTAAGACAACGACCGATACATACAACGAGGGCTTCGACCAAAAAGGAGGAGGTTCCGAAACCTCAGGTCAGGGCATTTCAAATTACCGTGAAGGAAGCCATGAATGATCCCGACATTGTTACGGGTATATTTCTTGTTAATTCTTGGCCTGCTCGTATTTTATTTGATTATGGTGCAACAAATTCCTTCGTGTCAAATGATTATATTCGCTATATTGAATCCGTGCCTACTATGCTTGAAAAACCTTTCACTATTGACACTGCGAGTGGAATACCATTAGTTGCAGATAAGGTATTTAGAGAGTGTACATTGCTTTTAGATGACTATGAATTTCTTATTGATCTCATCCCCGCGGATATACATGGATTCGCTGTTGTTGTTGGTATGGATTGGTTGGCAAAGAATCAAGCAAACATCATATGCTCACAACGAATGATTCGGATACCAATTAGCGAGGGGAATTACCTATACATTTAGGGGGAGCGGCGTGTGATCGACATAAAGGTAATCTCTATGCTAAAAGCTCGTCGTTATCCAAACAAGGGTTGCTCAATTTTTCTAGCCCATGTTATGGATGCGACGAAGGAATTGAAAAAGACGGTGAAGGACGTTCCGATTGTTTGTGAATATCCAGATGTATTTCCGGATGATCTGCCTAGCTTGCCACCCGATCGTCAAGTAGAATTTCGTATAGACTTGATACCGGGTGCAGCTCCGATAGCAAAGACACCGTATTGTCTCGCACCTGCGAAAATTAAAGAAATGATGAAACAACTGCAGGAATTATTGGACAAGGATTTTATCCGACCAAGCACATCTCCTTGGGGTGCTCCAGTCATGTTCGTCAAGAAGATAGATGGAACTTTCCGGATGCGTATAGATTACCGTGAGCTTAACAAGATAATATAAAGAATAAATATCCATTACCGTGAATTGACGATCTTTTTTATCAGTTGCAAGGAGCGAGATATTTTTCTAAAATCGACTTACGGTCTGGCTATCACCAACTCAAGGTAAGGGAGGACGATGTACCCAAGACTGCTTTTCAGACCCATTATGGGCATTACGAATTCCTCGTAATGCCATTTAGACTTACAAACGCACCTGCAACGTTTATGGACTTAATGAATCAAGTATGCTATCCTATGCTCGACAAGTCTGTGATCGTATTCATAGATGATATTTTGGTTTACTCAAAGTCCGAAAACGAACATGCTTCACACTTACATCAAATGCTAGAATTGTTGAGAAAAGAACGACTCTATGCAAAATTCTCGAAATGTGAATTTTGGCTTCRCCAAGTACAATTCTTGGGGCATACCGTATCCGGAGACGGTATTTTTGTAGACCCAACCAAGATCGAAGCAATTCAAGAATGGGAGCAACCAAAGAATGTTATGGAAGTTCGGAGTTTTCTGGGTCTGACAAGGTACTATCGACGATTTATTAAGGACTTCTCTAAGATCGCCGTACCATTAACCTCTTTGACTCGTAAAGATGCTAAATTTGAATGGAATGAGGCCTAAGATCGAGCATTTCAGACTTTAAAGGACTGTCTGACACACGCGCCTATACTTGCTCTACCTGAGGGTGACGAAGACTTTATAGTATATAGTGACGCATCTCGACTTGGTCTTGGATGTGTCTTGATG
>NC_037543.1:12733487-12735060 GCF_001531365.2 Cynara cardunculus var. scolymus
GGTTGTACATTGATGAAGTTGTCTCGCGACACGGTGTACCAGTAAAGATTATCTCTGATCGCAACTCTCGATTGACTTCTAATTTTTCGACTAGATTTCAACGAGAATTGGGAACACGTCATGCGTTTAGTACGGCCTATCATTCTCAGACCGATGGTCAATCAGAATGAACCATTCAGACTCTCGAGGATATGCTACCCTTGGTTGAGTTTTCTTACAACAATAGCTACCACTCAACAATTGGAATGGCTCCCTATGAAGCTTTATACAGACGTAAGTGTCGTACACCCTTGTGTTGGCGAGAGATGGGAGAGAAAGTTTTAGTTGGTCCCGAACTCATTCAGATAACTCATGACAAGAATCAGATTAGTCGCGAAAGAATGAGAGCTGCCCATGATCGTCAAAAGTCTTATGCAGATCGTCACAAAAGGCCAATCAAGTTCTCGGTGGGTGATATGGTAATGGTGAAAGATTCTCCTTGGCGAGGTGTACTTCAATTCCGAAAACAAGGTAAGTTAAGTCCACAATTTATTGGCCCGTTCAAAGTATTGGAGCGTATCGGAAAACAGTCTTATCGACTAGAGTTACCGGAGGAAATTACGGGGATACATGATGTGTTTCATGTCAGGTACTTATGTAAATGCTTGGGTAAACATGAAGAGACGGTACCCTTAGCCGAAGTCAAAGTAGACGAGAAATTAAGATACATTGAAGAACCAGAATCCATTCTGAACGAGAGAAAAGTGAAACTATGTAATAAGGAAGTAAACTTGGTATTGATCAAGTGGAAACACCATCGATGGTATTGATCAAGTGGAAACACCATCGGGGACCAAATTGGACGTGGGAGCGTAAAGATAAGATGAAGGCGAAATACCCATCTTTATTTCCACAACAGTGATTTCGGGGACAAAATCCTCAAAAGGATGAGGTATTTGTAACATCTAATTTCTAATATGCCCAATTATTTGCTTGGTATATTTAATTATTGGGTTAAAGAGAGTTTATGATTTAGTGGGAGTTTAGGTTTGAAGTTTTAGAATTTTATTTCTTAAGAATATATTAGAGGATTTGGAAAATATCACGTCAAATGGATACGTAAAATAGATTTTTGGGAGATCTTTTCTAGAATATTTTTTGTTGGATGTTATAGATTATCTCTTTATGAACGTGTAGGAGAAAACCTCATAGAAAACGGAGGTCCGAGCGAAAATTTATGAATAATTTAAGTGTTGATGGTCAAAATGGGTTCCTAGCCGGGCCAACCCGGCCCAACTCGAGTTTTAGCATTATAAATTGAAGTTTTGGCCCATTTCTCTTGCCATCTAAGTCCAGAACTAACACACACTCTAGAGGTGCGATTTTCACACACATAGGCTTGATTCAACTCAAATCAAAGAGGAACTACAAGATCATTGAAGGATTTGGTCATCAAGTAAGGTATAATCCATTCTTTGCACTTGTTTTTGGTGGATATTCTTGTTTTATAGATTGCATGTTGAGATAGAGTTAGGGTTTCATATGGGTTTGAACTTAAGTGTATAAAATGAGTGCATTTTAGTGTTTTTGGCAT
>NC_037543.1:12740170-12741371 GCF_001531365.2 Cynara cardunculus var. scolymus
CAATCTCTGCAAACCCAGTACAACATTCCAAGACCAAGCACATAGATGTAAGGTACCATTTTCCGAAAAATAATGTTGAAAAAGGTAACATAGAAATGTATTTTGTTCCAACTGAGATTCAACTTGCTGACGTTTTTACAAAAGCTCTTGATGAGAAAAGTTTTTTATTCCTAGTCAGCAAGATGGGTATGCTGAATCTCACCACTTAGAGGCAATAATTATCTTTAAACCAGCGATCTTCAATATCTCATGGTTATGCCCATAAGTAATACAATAACTTAGCCATAAATTTTCTAAGTATCCTAAACCAGAGCCTCTGGTCATAAAGACCAGAGCCTCTGGCCATCTAGAATGACTTCGATTAATTGGCAAAATTTCGACTTTGTAACCAAAGCCCCTCTGGTTCAAAGCAAATACTTGGTATTTTTTAACCAAGTCCTTTTTCTTCAAAACAGGGCCTCTGGTTCTATAGACCAGCGCCTCTGAACTCCAACACTTTGAGATGTCAAAGTCTTAATCTTTGGATTCTTGCATCCGTTCACCTTCACCTCCAAGAGCCTCTGGTTCCAAAGACCAGAGCTTCTAGTTTTCCCCCACTACTTGCAATATCTTCTTTTCTTTAAACCAGAGCCTCTGGTTCGAAAGACGAGAGCCTCCGGCTTCAAACTCTTTGTAATCAACGTCCCATTGGTTTCAAAGAGTTTCCCTTATCCCACTCCACATAGTCGTAACCATTTCCTTTCATACTTCTTTTCATAGTTTTTCCAACCAGAGCCTCTGGTTCTAAAGACCAGAGCCTCTGGATTCAAAGTCTTTGTCACCAGAGCCCCTCTGGTCTCAAAAACGATTCTTTTTCCTTGTTCATGACACTCATTGCCTTCTCAACCAGGGCCTCTGGATTCAATGTCCTTGAGCTTTTCAAAAACTCACAAGCCATACCTCTCAACCAGAGCCTCTGGATTCAAAGGCTTTGTTCTCTTTGCACCCATCGTATCCTTAATCTCAATGACTTTTCAATCCTAACTTGGCATATGCTTCTCTCAACCAGAGCCTCTGGTTGTATAGACCAGAGCCTCTGGTTGTATAGACCAGAGCCTCTGTCTCCTAAACTTCTCAAATTTTATCTAAGTGAAGGGGAGTCTTTGATTTTAATCCATATGCATCATTTGAGGGGGAGCAAAAGTTTACTTTTGTAAACTTG
>NC_037543.1:12741611-12746480 GCF_001531365.2 Cynara cardunculus var. scolymus
TCATGCAAATCCAACATCACTACTTGTCTTCATCGACATTACAACTAGACCTCCTCTGGTTCCACACCCACTCTGTCATGCAAAACCAGAGCTCCTCTGGTTCCATGAAAATACATTTTACACTCAAACTCATCTTAATTTAAAACCATTTTTAAAGATTATACAAAATTGCAGCTTTTGTGACTAAAAACTATAACATCAGTTTTTAGAAGACTAAAACTTCGTAATTAGTATTAATCTTACAATTAGATGAGAATTTGAATATATTTTTTTTGGGAAATGTCTTCTCCAAGATGTTATTTGGAATAAATCTTTATTTCAAAGAAGGCACGACGTCATCCTACCACGCGCCTGACACCATATAGACTGTCCCCCATGAGCCGTTTCAATCTTTTCTCTCCCTAACCCCAGCTTGACACGTGTCCAATTCATTAATGGCACATACTATCACGACGGCTCACGTTCTTCAAATCATATCATCCAAAACTGATACCGCCAATTTTTTCATGATTATTACATTTTAATAATCAAGAAAACATTTCACCTCCAACCCCCACCCCCTCCCACCCCACCCGTCTTCCCCATAAATACCCTTCTTCCTCATTCTTCTCTTCTTTACGCCTTCAAAACCTACAACAAGACTACAACGAACTCAAAACCTGCAACTTCCACAAAAATGGCCTCCTCCGCTTCTGACGAATCCAACAACAATGACAGCCGTATCCAATCCACAGGCRCCGACAACCGCGCAATCGTCTTCCTACCCATGAAACCCAACAACCACATGATTGAACTGCGTAACACCCTCTTTGATGACATGTTTGCGATAATGATTGAGTTCTTTAAGAACTGTATCCTTCTCCCTGCTCTAACTCTAGTAAACCCAAATGTACCATTAAAGTACGTTCAACAATATTGGCAGAACTGCGAGTTTGATCCTTCCAGTCACGGAATAATGGGGGATATAGACGCCCGAAATGACATGATTTGCTCGCTAAAAATATCGCGAAAAAAAGTTTCTAGGGTTCTGTGCATTCCAACAAGACGGGAACTAGGGATCGAGGAATATGACGAACCACCTACCTCCGACGACATCCTCAGGTTCGTAAAGATGCTAGGGTACAATCGTGAACTGCGAAATGTATCAAACTTCAAAAGACAATTCCTCCCGCCAATGTGGAATTTGTTTTTCTCCATCCTCAAGCGATCCCTCACTTGCAAGCTAGGTTCCCTAGACCAAGGGAATCTCAACATAATGACAATTATGTATCGGCTTTTCTTGAACATAAATCTCGACTACGCCTTCCACATTTACAACGAGATTCATGCGGCTGTGATTAAAAAGTGCAAACTTCAAGCCGCAAGAAAGCCACTATCTGCAATTCTCTTTCCCCGATTCCTCGCCCTCTTCATTGGGGACGCGATGGTGCAACACGGTCTACCTGTTGTGGAGCCCTTCACCTTAATCTACAAGATGCAAGGACACTGCCCAACCCTTTCGAAGGAAGGATACAGCATCAACTGACCGCTGTCCCGGGCTATGCTCACGGTCATACCATCGACAAGTGAGATACGCAAGACCTATGAACGCTCCATGTTGTCCCAAGAACCAAGGGCAGCTACCCCAGAGCACTTAGAGCCGTCCCCCCTCCAAGCGAGGGAGCACAAGCATCCTCTTCATCGGATGATGATGATGATGATGATGCTCGTGCTTCCCCCGGCCTTACTCAAAATATTCCTCAACCTACTATCCAAAGGGCACCCACATCTACTACCCCTTGCGATCAAAGCCAAAGGGGTATTGAAACAGGACGACCCAGTCCCACCCCAACCCCAGCTAGCCATCTAGAGGCCATTATTTGGGCCTCTAGAGATGAACAAACTGAGGAACCACATTCACCATCACCCCTCTCTTAACAGAGAGGTGATGAAGAGACAAGAGCCCCTTCACCTCAGGGCTCGCCACAACCAATCACACACACAGAAGCATGTGTTGCTTCTGAAGTTGAACCTAGAGATCATTCAGAGTGATCTTCAATTCGTGCACCACTCCCCTCGGTATTTGATCTACCGAAGGCGACACACATCCGCTTCACTTACTCAGCCTCTGAAGCTAAGCAAGAGGAAGAGGATATTCAAACATCACGAGATAATTCTTCTCTCGAAGGCTATCAAGGACATGATGGAAGTCCTTCAAGGCCTACCTTCGCACAAGGCCAAGAAGGCGCCTCAGGAACAGAGGCCCAACCTGCAGCATCTGTTGTTGCAGTGGTTACCCCATTAGCAGATCTGGTCACAAAGGCAGAGTTCCAAGCCTATTTTGATACAGTGACGCGATCCTTGGATGACCTTAAACTCCTCATACAAGGGATCGTGGAAAACCAACCCTCCCCCGATACCCAGACCTCTACCAATCCCTTGCCATCCTCCAACATCATCTCACCCAACTTGAAACCCAAGCCAACACTACCTGCCTACAGATGCTTCAACATACAGTTACCCAACACCACAACACCTCATTTTTTCTAGCCACTCAAAGAAACCAAATCCTCATCCAATCCCTCGCAACCCTCACAGCTCAAGCAACTGAAGCTGATGAAAACCTTACCTACACCATCACCCAACTACAAACCATCGTTCACAATCTCCATCAATTACCTGCCTCCATCATCTCCCAAATTCCTTAACCTCAACCTCCATCCACTTCATCTGTCGATGAAACTCTTGCCACCCTCACCACCCAAATGGCCACCATACAAACCACCCTCACTCAACTACCCGCAACCGTACTTGCCCAAATCTAACAACAAACTCAACCCCCACCTCCCTCTGCAGGCCCTTTCTATGAAGCAGCCTTCTCATCCTTCACTGCAGAGGTGAGGGATCTTCTTGCCAACCTTCCCCATCTTCCACCATCTACTACAACCTCTGTGCCATCTCCACCACCACCACCAAGCATAGATTTTGCCACCAGAGCCTATCTTCGGGCTCTGTCCAAGGCACTCATCTCATCTTTTAATGAGATAAGTGCAAAGTTTGCCGCCCGATCTGTTGAACCCACCAGAGCGCTAAAGAGGAGCCTTCAACAACAACAAGACAGAACAAACACTCTCCTTCGCACCATGGAACAACGGCGTAACAAAGATCGGGTGCATACTCTCGCCGACCACATTCGCCTGTGGAAGAAAACAGATCGAGAGCCTCCTGCTCCTCAAGCCGCCCCTTAAAATGCAGACGACATGAAGATCCAGACCCCGATGATCAAGGTCTTAGACCTCATGAGGGGGGAGAAAGAGGTGGCGGCTACACAAAATAGAGAATCCGCTGTACCACAACAACCATCACCACCACAACAACCACTATCAACCCAGCAAACCCAAGTAAGGGAACCAGAGGCCTTGCCCTCTGATGATGAACAGAATATTCAAGTTCCCTTAGCCACAACACCAGACCCCATCGTGTTGAGTTTATCAACCGATGAAGAGCCAACCACACCTCCAAACCAAACCTTAACTTCCTCACCCATAATAAACTTACCCTTAACCCCTTCTCCAACACCTCGTACAACACAACCCTTCACCCTTTCCACACAACCAGAACCTACAACAACCCAACCATCGCCTCAACGACCCCAAACCCCTACAGAAACCCATGCACTAGAAACTACCCTACCAACCAAAGAAAACTCACCCTCTACCCATCCACAACCCCAAACCAAAACACAACCCTTAACCCATCAACCAGTGGTGCATGTAGACATTCCCTCTTCCTCAAGGCAACCTCCACAAGGCCTGGTAGATGAGATAATACAGAGCATGGAGTCGATGAGGAGACGACCTCAATTGCCGCCCAGGAAACCAGTAATGATGGAAAATATCCATCAATACATGTATCAAGATCGTGAAGAAAGCTTGTCAACCAATCCTCCATTCCTATCGCATGAGTCTATGAACCTTCTACATCATCGTTTCATAAGACAGACTACTCAAGCACCTCAAGCTGTCTTTTTGAACGATGGAATAAGAAGAGTCATAGACTTGAAAATAAAGTCATTTACCAACAGAGCTATTCGATACATCAAGTTTAGTATGGAGAGAGCCCATGGGGTAGTTAGTGTGTTCAATGAAAACGACCTCATCAACCTCAATCTATATGACTTGATTGAGTTATATGCCTACACAGCTCAAAGGAAAGATCATAGGATACGATTTGGAATGGCAAACCGAGCTATTGTAAAAACAATGGAGTCCCTGGTAAAGCTCAGAGCCAAAACAAATTTTGAAATTGCTTTTAGGCTAGGCATTGAGGGATTATCCTGCGCTCCTCCAAACGAAGACTTCCAGGGCCTGTAGGAGATACGTTATGCTTCAGTTCTTACTCAACCTGAACTTGGACTTGTTTACAAGAATGAGTTCGGGGTTAAAAAGTTCTTCATATTGACTGAAGCCTTCAAGTATTCAATAGATACACTTGAATGGTTTCAGAAAAACATTAGAGAAACACTGGGCAGAAACCATGTGCCAAGGGAAGAGGGGAGTCATCTCATACACGAGATATCAACGATCATTGCTTATCGAAGACAACTCTTGCGCTTCAAAGAGATATACTCAGGTAGGTAGTGATGAGTCAAAACTTTTGCTTATCTTGCCTTGATGTATTTTGTTTCCAGTATTGTAAAGAAATTTCATCATCCAATGAAAATTTGGAGTTTGATGTTTTTCTAATAGATTAGTGTCTATTCTTCACATATGTGTCTAGATTAGACTATGTTTGTTATTTCATTACTTAGGGGGAGATTGTTAAACCCCATAACTCATGATGTAAAAAGTAATGAAAAACAACAAGTGATGAAGAACCAGAAGACCAATG
>NC_037543.1:12746951-12748880 GCF_001531365.2 Cynara cardunculus var. scolymus
TATTCTTGAGACTTCATAACTTTCTTCATTAAATCACTATAATTTGGTTATTCATAACTAGATTATTAGTGTTATTGAGAGATCTGGGATCAACAAAGCTCTTTGGAAAATGATGAGTTTAGAACCCCAAATGGCCGCCACTCGAAGGGTGTGCAATCTGTTTTGGGGGCTGTGTCACTCAAAAAGGGTAGGGTAATGATGATTACCTTAAACCCATCTTTAGTTCTTGAAATTTGAGAAAAAGTCTGTTTAACTCCCTTTTATGGTAGATATAAAATTTGGACATAAAAAGAGTTGTAGAAGGTTCCTTTTTGGCAATGATTTTTGAAGACAAAAATGTCAGATTTGGAATTTATATTCTGTCCAAATGGCAGTTTTTTTTTTGCGCAAAGGTTTTGATTGCAAAATATACACATTTTTGGACTATTTTAGACCAATTAATAAAAAAAATACCAACTTTAATTATTAAAACCCATTGGCATTGCATAAGATATAATTTTACTTTATCTTTGTCGAGATCTCATAGATGATCTAATTTCTGGTCGTTGGACTGTTTAGGAAGGATAGGGCAGGACGTTCAGCGTTTGAGACGTCACCAAATCCTTAGATATTCATCGGCTAACTAGTGAGTTTTTCATGGCCCCACTTTTAATGTTTTTTGTTTATTTAAACTGGGGAAAAGCATGAAGTTATGCAAACTATACTTTATTTATAACCATTGGACTAAAGAACTGTTTAGTCAAAATCATTGGACTAAAGAACTGTTTAGTCGATGCTTTGTTTAAAATCTTTGGACTAAGGAACTATTTAGTCAAAACCGTTGGGCTAAAGAACTATTTAGTCAAGTTTTGTTTACTGTTTTGCACTATGATATAAATGCTAAACTGATGTGCTTGGGAGTATGTTTTCAAATAAAGTCCCCGTCCGTAAACGCTACTTGTTAACTCGGGCATGTCCCCGGGCCGTGGTAATTGTGGATAGCCGCTATTGTGTTGACAATCCCACCAAGAAAGGGGTGCACATTACCTATGTTTTATTGGTCTAATCATGTGGAATTTAGACCACCGCTGAATTAGTACTATTACGAACTGTGGGATCTAAGTGAGTGTACGGGCAACTTATGGTCGTTCGTAAAATAATGGGGCACATTGGTCAGTAAAGGCTCTGTAGCATCTCAAGTTTCTAAACATCGTTATGGATTTACATTTATTATGTGCAAAAGTTACATATAGTTTTGCAAGAATTTATTTATGCATTGTAATGTTTTGTGCATGTGAAAACCCATGAACTCACCAACTCTTTGTAGTTGACTTGTTTAATGCTTCATGCTTTTCAGGGAGTAAGTGAGAAATGAAGTTTTTGGAGCATGTTTGTGGCGATACCGATTAAGCTCAGTGTTGAAGCTTTTGTAAAGAAGTTTTCTATTCCATCTTGGTTATAAATATTAAATTTGAACTTTTGTAAAAACTTGAATGATGTTATTTATTCTGTTGCTGTGACTCGCTTACCTGTTACATCTCATGTTTCCGCTTTAATGGGGTGTGGCAGATTTGGTATCAGAGCCTCAGTTATAGAGAACATCGGTTCTTCTTTAAAAACCACAAACTATAACCAAGTATTTTCAAAATAACTTTCAAGTAATTTAAAAATACGCTTTTAGACAAAGCGGGTCGCGTTGTTATATGTCAATTAAACAAAGCCTGATCACCTAAGTTTAATTTACATGTAATAGAAGAACTTAATCGGTTGTACTAAAAGTATGCTCCAGTTAAGAATATCCAATGCCCTAGACCAACCTGAAGCGCTAGTTAGAAGAACCAGAGGTGAAGGATAGAGAAAATCCATGTAATTGTTAAGTGTCCATGTTGGACCAGAAGCTCTGGTTAGAAGGACCAGAGGCGATGGATAGAAAATCCATGTAATTGTTAA
>NC_037543.1:12749038-12760479 GCF_001531365.2 Cynara cardunculus var. scolymus
TAAGTGTTTATGTTGCACCAGAAGCTCTGGTTAGAAGGACCAGAGGCAATGGATAGAAAATCCATGTAATTGTTAAGTGTCCATGTTGGACTAGAAGCTCTGGTTAGAAGGACCAGAGGCGATGGATAGAAAATCCATGTAATTGTTAAGTGTCCATGTTGGACTAGAAGCTCTGGTTAGAAGGACCAGAGGCAATGGGATAGAAATTCCTTAAATTTGTTAAGTGTTTATGATGCACCAAAGGCTCTGGTTAGAAGGACCAGAGGCGATGTGATAGAAATTCCTTAAAATTTGCTAAATGTTCATGACCGTACCAGAAGCACTGGTTAGAAGGAACCAGAGGTCGATGAACTAGAGATCCATTGATCTGCGATGTAAGTTGAACTAGATGACCGATAAACTAAACTTCAAAATCTTCTAAGTCTGGTAATGTAACCAGAGGCTCTGGTACTACAACCAGAGACTTGGGCTATAGGCCTTAACTTGATTGTCGCACTTAAGCCTTGCTTAGAAGCCTCTGTTATGACCCTAAGCATTTTTAGATGGTACATTTAGTAACTAAGATTATTAATGTCGCAGATCACTATGGCATCACCTACTCCTAGTGAATACTCGGCCGACGAATCCGGTTACGTGGTTCGTCGATCCAGAAGGAGCTCATCTATCAATGAAGAAGTGGACCCTTATGAGCATGAGGACACAGCGACTAGTGGGGCATCCGCTTCACCACCGGCATCTATATTACCCTCATCAGAGCCAGTACCCGATATCCCACCACAAACCTATCATGGTTCAAGGATTAGAGTTACGCCTAGGAAAAGTGTTCCACTGCCTCGACGGGTGACATTTGAGAACTCTGCTAGAGTTAGAGGAGAGTCATCCCAACCACAGCTGGGGAGTAGGATTTCTCAAGTGGTGACCGGAGTACCTGCATCCTGCACTCGAGGCATGAACTTGGTTGAAGAGAATGGGTGCGGACAATTGCATCAAATATTCAAGTTCACCAGACTCGGCTGGGATACCACCACCATATCTTGAACAACCTGTCCGATGTGATGGAAGTGCACCACCAGCGTATGATGAGAAACATGGATGCCGTCATTGCTAAAAAATTTCAGAGGTTTTCCCAAAAGCGCCCCTTCTTTCAAAGAAAAGAGGACGGCAGGGGGATTCTGAAATTGCGGAGGCGCCGATGAGCACATTAAACTATCCATGTGGCTGTGAGGGGAGATTAGGAGATTGTACAGGTGGATGGTGGTGAACAGGATGATGATGTTGATATTAGGAATGCTGATTGGTTGGATGTTGTTTAAGAAAGGTTGACTAGCGATAGGATACCCACTATTTGGTAAAGAAACTCAAGAACTTGTTATGATAGGCTGTAATCAACCAATGAATTTGTGATGTCTTTTGAATAATGTTTGTCTACCTCGAATCGTGATTAAATATAAGGTTTTTCTGTTTAGTTATATAAATGCCTGAATGTATCCATTCGATGAATGTTCCTTGCATCATCTAAATGACTGGAAGTTATTGTCCTTGTTGTTGCCTTAATAATGATGAAATTCCCTCCTGACTTAGGCCCTAGAAAATGCCGCCAAGAAGAGAAAACCCTGAGGTTGCACAACTCGTATCAGAACAACTATTGGTTGCACTCCCCAACATTGTCAGCCAGGTAGTGGTAGGAGTGAACGCTAATCAGCCAACCAATTCTGAGCCTAGAACACCCAGAGAGTGCACTTATAAATCCTTTAGATCTTGTAACCCAAAGGAATTCCATGGAACCGAGGGAGCCATAGGATTATTAACATGGATTGAGAGTATGGAATATGTCCTCCATATTAGTAAATGCTCTGAAACAAAGAAAGTAGAATTTGTTGTGTGTTTACTGGAAGGTCGAGCGCTGACATGGTGGAACTCCTTAGTTCAGACTAGGGGTCGGGAATCTGCCAACCAACTCTCATGGGAAGAGTTCAAGAAACTACTTAAAGACGAATACTGCCCAAGAAGTGAACTCCAAAAGTTGGAAATGGAGTTATGGAACCATGAGATGAAAGAGGAAAATATAGCTGCGCATACTGCCCGATTCCATGAGTTAGCAAACTTAGTGCCATATCTGGTGACACCCGAGGAAGTTCGAATTGAGAGATATATTTGGGGATTGTCTCCAGAGATTCGAGGAAACATCACCTCGACAAACCCAAAGACCCTTCAGGAGGCAATAGACATTGCCACCAAACTCACAAATAATGTTGTTCGATCTAGAGAATTCGCCAAAGGAAAGAGAAAGATGGAGGAGCATGGGAATCGAAGATTTGGGGGAAGATTTGACAAGAATAGGAAAGTAGCAGGGAATTTTGGGGTTCAAACCCAGGTGGTGAACCAAGGAAACAAGCCTAAGTGCAACAAATGCCAATATCCACACTAGGGAAATTGCATCATCTGTCAAAGATGCCACAGAGGTGGCCATGCCGCGAATGATTGCAGGAAGCGATTGTGTTCTGATTGTGGGAGTCCGGACCACATAAGAATTGTTTGCCTAAAGAGAAAACAAGGAACAAATGCTAACCAAGCCCGATCAGCCAATCAAGGAAACCCAAAAAGTCAAGCATGGAGCAGAGCATTTGAAATAAGAGCAAAGGAAGATAGGTATGATCCCAATGTGGTTACAGGTACATTTCTTTTGAATAACGAATTTGCATCGGTATTATTTGATTCAGGGGCAGATAGAAGCTTTGTATCACTAGATTTTAAGCCGAAAATTAACTTAAAGCCCCAAAGGTTGAAAGAAGCTTATATAATAGAATTTGCTAATGGTCAAGAAATTAAGGCTAAAGACATAATCATGGACTGCACACTAAGTTTAGCCAACAAGGATTTTAGCATAGACCTTATTCCAATTGAGTTAGGAAGCTTTGATATAGTCATAGGAATGGATTGGCTATCCAAAAATCGAGCTGAAATAGTCTGTTCGAAAAAGGTTATTCGAATTTCTCAAGAAGGAAGCGACTCAATTGTAATTTGAGGAGACGAGTCAGATCGAAAAATTAGGATAGTGTCATGTATGAAGATGCGAAAGTACTTAAAGAAGAATTATGTCGCATTTTTGGCACATGTTATTGATAAGAAGGTCAAAGGGAAATGTATTGATGATTTCCCTGTAGTTTGGGAGTTTCCTGATGTATTTCCTGAGGATTTACTAGGACTACCCCTGCCGAGACAAGTCGAATTTGGTATCGACTTAATCCCTGGAGCTGCCCCAGTGGCAAAAGCACCATATCGATTGGCTCCATCAGAAAAGCAAGAATTGTCAGGTCAACTCCAAGAATTATTGGATAAAGGATTCATAAGACCCAATTTCTCACCATGGGGGTGCACCGGTGCTATTCATCAAAAAGAAAGATGGGTCAATGCGAATGTGCATTGATTATAGGGAACTTAATAAGTTGACCATCAAGAATAGATACCCCCTTCCCAGAATCGTTGATTTATTCGATCAACTCCAAGGTGATGTATACTTTTCAAAGATCGATCTACGATCTGGATATCATCAAGTGAGAATTCAAGAGGAGGACATTCCCAAAACAACATTCAGAACCCGATATGGTCATTATGAGTTTTTGGTGATGCCATTCGGGCTAACCAATGCACCGGTAGTCTTTATGAATTTAATGAATAGAGTCTGTAGAACATACCTGGATAAATTTGTAATCGTTTTCATAGACGATATACTGATTTATTCACGAAGCAAGGAGGACCATGAGCAACATCTGAGGATGATATTAGAGTTACTTCGGAACCAGAAATTGTACGCAAAATTCTTCAAATGCGAATATTGGATTCGTGAAGTACAATTTCTTGGTCATGTGGTTAATGAAAAAGGGATTCAGGTAGATCCTGCCAAGATTGAGGCCATTAAGAAATGGGAAGCCCCAAGAACCCCGACGGAAATTCGTCAATTCCTTGGCTTGGCAGGCTATTATCGGCGATTCATCGTGAATTTCTCAAAGATTGCACAACCACTCACGGCCTTAACTCAGAAAGACAAGAAGTTTGTCTGGGGAGAGAAACAGGAAGAGGCATTCGAGACCCTTAAGCAAAGACTATGTAATGCACCTATCTTATCCTTAACAGAGGGTTCGGAAAACTTTATGGTATATTGTGACGCATCACATCAAGGATTAGGATGTGTGCTAATGCAAAAAGACAAGATCATTGCTTATGCCTCAAGGCAACTCAAAGTGCATGAGAAGAATTATACTACGCATGATCTAGAATTAGGAGCCGTAGTATTTGCACTTAAGATTTGGAGATACTACCTTTATGGTACCAAATGTACTGTGTTCACTGATCAAAAAATTCTTCAACACATCCTCAGCCAGAAGATGTTAAATATGAGGCAGAGAAGATGGGTTGAACTGCTTAGTGATTACGATTGTGAAATCAAGTACCACCCCCGGCAAAGCAAACGTGGTGGCCGACGCTCTGCGTAGGAAGGAAAGAATGAAACCAACAARGGCGAGAGCGTTGGGAACAATAGTAAGCACCATTCTGAAGGAACAAATTCTCGAGGATCAAAAAGAGGCATTAAAGAAGGAGAATTTGAAGAATGAAACTCTACACCACATAGAAAGTAAGTTTCAACTGAAATCAGATGGAGTGTATTACTTGGGAGACAAGGTTTGGATACCTAAGATTGGCAATCTTAGATCCATAATTTTGGATGAAGCTCATCGATCAAAATACTTAGTCCACCCGGGAGCGGATAAGATGTACAAGGATCTTAAGGAACACTATTGGTGGCCTGGAATGAAGAAAGACATTGCACTTCACGTAGGCAAATGTTTAACTTGTGCAATGGTCAAAGCTGAGCACCAAAAACCATCCGGTCTACTTCAACAACCCGAGATTCCCCACTGGAAGTGGGAACAAATATCGATGGATTTCATCATAAAGCTGCCCAGAACTGGGAAAGTGCATGATACAATTTGGGTGATTATAGATCGACTGACGAAGTCTGCTCATGTTCTGCCGATCCGAGAAGATTATAAGATGGAGAAGCTGGCTCAGATTTACATAAATGAAATCATTACTCGGCATGGAGTACCTATTTCCATCATATCGGATAGGGACAGTCGATTTACGTCAAGATTTTGGCAATCACTTCAAATAGGGTTGGGTACACGTCTGGATCTAAGTACTTCATACCACCCTCAAACTGATGGACAAACGGAAAGAACAATCCAGACACTAGAAGACATGTTGCGCGCATGTAACATAGATTTTGGTGGAAGCTGGGATATGCACCTTCCGTTAGTCCAATTTGCATACAACAACAGCTATCACACCAAGATTCAATGTGCGCCTTATGAAGCATTATATGGACGTAAATGCAGATCTCCACTCAGTTGGCCAGAAATTGGCGATCGGCAATTAACTAGACCTGATATTGTCTTAGAGACTACTAACAAAATTGTAATCATCAAGGATCGACTCAAGGCTACAAGAGATCGCCAGAAAAGTTATGCTGATAATCGGAGGAGACCATTAGAATTTCAAAAAGGAGATAAAGTACACCTAAAAGTTTCTCCATGGAAAGGAATAATGCAATTTAAGAAAAGAGGGAAATTGGGTCCTCGATATATTGGTCCATTTGAAATATTCAAGAGAGTTGGACCAGTGGCATATAAGTTGAAACTGCCACAAGAGCTGAGCGCTATTCATGATACATTTCATGTGTCAAATCTTAGAAAATGCTTAACCGATGAAACTCTGGTCATGCCATTGGGAGATGTGCAAATTAGCGAACATCTGCGATTCTTTGAACAACCAACATAAATCATGGATAGAATAGTCAAACAGTTGAGGCATAGCAAAATCCCAATCGTAAAAGTTCGTTAGACTTTAAGGCATGGACCGGAATACGCGTGGGAAAGAGAGGATTTCATGAAAAGCAAGTACCCCCACTTGTTCCCAATCAAGTCCAAAGTTAAGGACTGACAAATAAATTTCGGGACGAAATTTTTTCTGACTTGGGGAGACTGTGACATCCGTCACTCTTGGAGCATCTGGTTAGCACCCTTGTAGGGTACTTATATTTAGAGCTATATTTATTTAGGATCTAGTCATGATTGATTAGAATTCATCTGGCTTAGCTCCCAAAAAGTATAGTTCAGTGAGACTTGCTTTGACAAGTAGCAGTTAATGTTAACTTATGTAATGCCAAAATACATTAACAAATGCTCCAAAGATAATAAAGTTGAAATTTTAAGTCCAAATTAAAAATACAAAAGTCTCATTTGAATATCCAAATAATTTTACCAAAAATGTGGAACATGGATCTAATTACGATACCTTTATCAATTTTTGTCAAATTATATTTTGGTATAAGGTTAAATGGATTTTAAATCGATTAAAAGAAAAATAATTTTAAATGGACTTGGGCCTTTGAGGCCGGCCCATTTTCTTTTCTTAAATTCCACATATAAATACTCCACCTCCTTTGAAAATTCTCATTTTATCCACATTTTAGCAAAAAGAAACCTTTCCTCTCCCTAATCTCTCTCTCTCTTTCTAGAATCAAACCACTCCAGCCTAGTTCGTTTTCAAGAAATCTTTGGAAAACCTGTCAATCTTGAAGAATATTCAAGATTTCAAAGAAAAAGGTATTAGCCTAGTTATCTTATTTTAATGTAATATCAAAGATCCTAACATATCCACACTTACTTCTCGTCCTTGTAACTAAAACTTTCTGGAGAATCTAAAGTGGGAGAGTATACATCAATGACATGAAAATGTCTTCAAAATGATGGTAATCTATGATCTGCAAACATTAGAACTCAAGAAAAGTTGGTAAAGAGGCTTGCATGTGGGTTTTTGGCAATAAAGTTAAGTTCTGAACCTTCAAGTTCTTGATGCAAGATATCCATGTGAAAAGAACTTTGCTGACAGAATCTTGCATGCATTCTAAATCGGATTATTTTGTAAAAACTCGTTAAAAATAGTTGAATCTTCTTTCAGAAGCTAGCTGAATGTGTTAGCTTTAAAATAAATTTAAAGTTCTTTGGAAAATGATGAGTTTAGAAACCCAAATGGCCGCCACTCGAAGGGTGTGCAATCTGTTTTGGGGACTGTGTCACTCAAAAAGGGTAGGGTAATGATGATTACTTTAAACCCATCTTTAGTTCTTGAAATTTGAGAAAAAGTCTATTTAACTCCCTTTTATGGTAGATATAAAATATGGACATAAAAAGAGTTGTAGAATGTTCCTTTTTGGCAATGATTTGTGAAGACAAAAATGTCAGATTTGGAATTTATATTCTGTCCAAATTGCAGTTTTGTTTTTTTTTTTTTGCGCAAAGGATTTGATTGCAAAATATACAAATTTTTGGACTATTTTAGAGCAATTAATAAAAAAAATACCAACTTTAATTATTAAAACCCATTGGCATTGCATAAGATATAATTTGACTTTATCTTTGTCGAGAACCCATTGATGATCTAATTTCTAGTCGTTGGACTGTTTAGGAAGGATAGGGCAGGACGTTCAGTGCTTGAGACGTCATCAAATCCTTGGATATTCATCGGCTAACTAGTGAGTTTTTCACAGCCCCACTTTTAATGCTTTTTGTTTATTTAAAGTGGGGGAAAAGCATGAAGTTATGCAAACTATACTTTATTTATAACCATTGGACTAAAGAACTGTTTAGTCGATGCTTTGTTTAAAATCTTTGGACTAAAGAACTATTTAGTCAAAACCGTTGGGCTAAAGAACTGTTTAGTCAAGTTTTGTTTACTGTTTTGCACTATATGATATAAATGCTAAATTGATGTGCTTGGGAGTATGTTTCCAAATAAAGTCCCCGTCCGTAAATGCTACTTGTTAACTCGGGCATGTCCCCGGGCCGTGGTAATTGTGGATAGCCGCTATTGTGTTGATAGTCCCACCCAGAAAGGGGTGCACATTACCTATGTTTTATTGGTCTAATCATGTGGAATTTGGAGCACTGCTGAATTAGTACTATTACGAACTGTAGGATCTAAGTGAGTGTACGGGCTACTTATGGTCGTTCGTAAAATAATGGGGCACATTGGTCAAGAAAGGCTCAGTAGCATCTCAAGTTTCTAAACATCGTTATAGATTTACATTTATTATGTGCAAAAGTTACATATAGTTTTGCAAGAATTGATTTATGCATTGTAACATTTTGTGCATGTAAAAACCCGTGAACTCACAAACTCTTTGTAGTTGACTTGTTTTATGCTTCATGCTTTTCAGGGAGTAAGTAAGAAATGTAGTTTTTGGAGCATGTTTGTGGCGATATCGATTAAGCTCAGTGTTGAAGCTTTTGTAAAGAAGTTTTCTATTCCATCTTGGTTATGAATATTAAATTTAAACTTTTGTAAAAACTTGAATGATGTTATTTATTCTGTTATTGTGACTCACTTGCCTGTTACATCTCGTGTTTCTGCTTTAACGGGGTGTGACACAAGGGCCGAGTTCCAAGCCTTTGTCGATACAGTGATGCGGCCCTTGGAAGACCTTAAACTCATCATACAAGAGATTGTTGACAACCAACCCTCCACCGATAACTCTGATCTCCAACAATCACTTGCAATCCTGCAACACCACCTCTCCCAAATTGAAACCCAAACCCAAGCCAATACCACCCGCCTTCAAATGCTCCAACAAACCATCACCCAACATCACAACACAACATCCTCCCTTGCCACCCAATGAAAGCAAATCCTCATCCAATCCATCGCCACCCTCACAGACCAGGCAACTGAGGCTGATGAAAACCTTACAAATATCATCACCCAACTTCAAACCATCCTTCAAACCCTTAACTCCCTACCCACAACCATCATCTCCCAAATTCATCATCAAGCCCCACCTCATCCATCGATGATACCCTTGCCAACCTCACCAACCAAATGGCCTCTATCCAAACCACCCTCACCCAACTACCCGCCACTATCCTAGCCCAAACAACCCAGCCTACTCCTCCACCCCAACCTCCCTCTGTAGGCCCATCCTTTGATGAAGCCTTCTCTTCATTCACTGCAGAGGTGAGAGACCTCATCACCAACCTTCCCATCTCTCCATATACATCCACCACCACCTTCATACCACCACAAGCCTCATCCTCCTCCACCGAGTTCGCAACCAATGCTGACCTACGGGCTCTGTCCAAGGCGCTAGTCTCATCTTTCAATGAGATTAGTGCCAAATTCGTTCATCGGGCCATCCATCCAACAAGGGTTCTCTCCCAGAACCTGGCCGATGAACAACGGCGCACCACCTCTCTCCTCCAAACAATGGAGGTGAGTCGAAGGCAAGCAGCCCTGAAGGCGTATCTTGCGTCCTTCAGGAAGGACAAAAAGAAGAAGAGGAGCAGAGCCTCTTGCTCCAACAACCGCCAACATAAAAGGCCAGGGGATGAAGACCAAGACCCCGATGATCAAGGTCTTGGACCTCATGAGAGGGAGATAGAGGCCGCGGCCGGACAGAATACAGAATCCGCTGCACTACCATCACCATCACCACAAACTCAAACACCACCCTCAACCGAAGGAACCGAAGCAAGGCAACCAGAGGCTCTGCCCTCTGAAGATGTATAATATGTACATGTTCCCTTCGTTGCAACCCCAGAACCCATCGTGTTGAGTTCCTCAACCGATGTAGAGCCAATCACCCCACCAACGGAAATAAACCAACCTTCATCACCCACACCAAAGTTACCTTTAACACCTTCACCAACCCCTCGCACCACAGAACCCTTCACCTTATCCATACAACCAGAACCAACAATATTCCAACCTTCATCACCCCAACAACCACGAACCCAAACAGAACCCCATGCACCAGAAACCACCCAAGTCGAACTCAATGAACCACAACCAACCCAAGTTGAACCAACTCAACAAGAAACCATACCCTCACCAACTCATACACAACCCTCAACCCAACCACCCGTGGTGCATGCAGATACTCCCTCTTCATCAAGGCAACCTTCTTAGAGCCTGGTAGATGAGATTATATAGAGCATGGAGTCGATGCGGAGATGCCCTGAATTGCCACCCAAGGAACCAATTATGATGGAAAACATCATCAATACCTGTACGAAGACCGCGATGAAAGTTTGACCATCAACCCTCTGATCTTATCACCTGAGTCCATGGACCTCTTACACCATAGATTCATTAGACAGACCACACAAGAACCTCAGGCTGTCTTCTCGAATGATGGGCTAAGGAGGGTCATGGATCTGAATGAAAGGACATTTGCCAACTGAGCCATTCGATACATCAAGTTCACTGTGGAGAGAGCACATGGGCAAGTTAGCGTGTTCAACGAAAATCACCTCATTAATCTTAATCCATATGACTTGATTGAATTATACGCATACACGGCTCAAAGGCAAGACCACGACATCAGGTATGCAATGGCGAACCAAGCGTTAGTAAAATTGATAGAAACCCTTGTGAACCATAGAGCCAAGAGTGATTTTAAAATTGCTCTTCGGCTAGGCATTGAAAGACTATCCTGTGCTCCACCAAATGAAGACTTCCAAGGCCTGCAGGAGAAAAGATCTGCCTCAGTCCTAACTCAACCCGAACTTAGACTTGTTTACAAGAATGAGTTCGGGGTTAAAAAATTCTTTAGACCAACTAAGGCCTCAAGTATTCATCGGATACACTTGAATGGTTTCAGAAAGTCATTAGAGAAAGACTGGGTAGAAACCACGTGCCAAGAGAAGAAGGGAGTCTGCTCAGTCATGAGATATCGATAGTCATCGGCTATCGAAGACTGCTCATGCGCTTCAGAGAAATATATCAAGGTAGCTCATGATGAGTTTTATTTTTTTTATGTCTTTTGATTCCAGTATTGTAAGAATTTCATCATCCAATGAAAATTTGGAATTTGATGTTTTTCTAATAGATTAGTCTATGTTCTTCACGGTTGTTTCTAGATTAGTCTATGTTTGTTATTTCATTACTTAGGGGGAGAATGTTAAACCCCATAATTCATAAAGTGAAAAAGTAATGAAAAACAATAAGTGATGAAGAACCAGAAGACAGATGAAGACATTAAGGCATAATTGACTAAGTCTGGAGCACAATTTTTCTGCACGACTTTTAGAATTTTTATCGATCTGTTCTTGAACTTTTTTCGTCTGGATTGGTGTTTTTGAGCCAAAATCGTCCAATTTTTGGTTGTTAATTGTAAAGATTTGTATTGTTAGATTTGGTTTTGTATTTGAAACAATCTTGATTCACACCATTTTGCATTTTAAACAAGTTTTAAGGCTGAAATAGTCGAAAATCGATTTTCAGTTTTCTTGAAAAAGTTCTTAAAAACTCATATTTTTTCATGTTTTGATCCAAATTTTTGGTAAAAAGTGTGAAATTTTATGTTTTTGCTTGAATCTTTGTCC
>NC_037543.1:12762275-12763933 GCF_001531365.2 Cynara cardunculus var. scolymus
AGAAGAAGAAATATGAAGAAAAGAGATTCGAGAAGAAATATGAGAGAAAGTCGGAAGAAGGGAAGAAATTTAGCAAAGGTGTAGCAGATGAGAACACCAAATGCTATAACTGTGGTAAGCTAGGCCACTTTGCTATTAACTGGAAGAACCCGGTAAATCGTGATACCGACTACTACAAGAATAAGTTTTTTCTATCCAAACAAAGAGATGCCCGCAAAGGTCTTATGGTTGAGGAAGAACATTGGCTGAACCTGACAGATGAAGAAGAGGAAGTTGAAGCTGTTGCACATATGTGCTTTATGGCTAAAACAGACAATGATTTGCCTAAAGAAGATTCTCAGATGAATGATGAGGTAGTTCATCAAACATGCATTAAATAGATGAATWAGATGATACTCCAAATTCAAAATTTCCAGCAAGAGTTAAARTCTGAAAAATTGCGTTCAAATAATTTTGAAGATCAATTAAAAACGCTAAAAGAAAGATATACTAAAGTATATATTGAAAATGCTGGAAATTTGAATTRRGCTAARTCTTTGCAATCTGAGTCCAAAATATCTGAAGAAAAATCCAATGCTTTAAATTCCGAGTTATCTGAATTAAAAGAAAAATATAAATCATTAGTTTTTGTTAATGACGAACAAATTGCAAAAATAAGTAAGCTTGATTTAAAAATAATTCAGTTAAATAAAACTCTGAAAGAAAAAGAAGAAATTTTATATAAACGTGGACAAAACTTATCAAACCATCTTTCTAAATAAACCATCTGAAGCAAGATTTTTAACCCTCGGGAAGGGTTGGGTTTTGAAAATCCGAAATTTTTAGGAAAAGCTTTAAAATATGCCACGACCTTATATGATTCTCAATATATTTTTTGTGGTCCCGATTATTCTGTAAAGTTTACAAAATCTTCTGACGAGGTTGAACAAAAAGAAGACCTTAATCGACAAAGAAAAGACAAAATGCAAGTTCTGTTTAATTATTCAAAATTAAATGAAAGTTACAAAGATCAAGACTCTGTAGTTTCAACAGATTTTACAAATAGTTATTCAAAAGCAGAGCTTGAAGCAAAAGCGGTTGAGCCTAAACCTTATATTCCTACTCTTATTTTAGAAAAACAATTGGCTCAGCTGGAAAGATTTTAAACGAAGAAAGGTTTTCATTTGATAACCAAAAACAAGAATTTTTAAATAAAATTGAATCTTTAGAAAATTCTATSAAGAAAACGGAACAAGCTGAGTCTGAGTATTTCTCGTGCGACAAATCTTTATGTCAAGCTAATGACTCAGAAGAAATAAATGCATTTAATGAAGAAATTAATTTTTCAAACATCTTAAATTCAGATGTCTATTTAGATGATGATGTTGATAAGTTTATCTTTACAAATGATTTACCCAGTCATGAAGAATTTATTGTTAAAACTAATATGACTGAGGATTCTTGATAGGATCGATTAACTCAGTTTTGGATATTAATCACTTACTCTAGATGATCTATTTGACAATATTAGTGCAGCGGAAGTAATAAGAACAAACAGAGTAACAATCAATGAAGAAGACAGTTGAATGAAGAACACGAGAGAGAAGCTTCAAATGATTTTCAATTGATTGAAAATCTTTACAATACGATATAGAAGCGCACTGAATTACAAAGGCCTA
>NC_037543.1:12765108-12766731 GCF_001531365.2 Cynara cardunculus var. scolymus
ACCTCCACACTTGAATTTCTTCCAAAGTAGTAACAGGCTCTGTTCTGACTTTTGGCATTGGAATCTTGCTCATAGATTTGAATATTTCAGACACCCTTCCTACTGTGGTGGACTCTGGCACCTTGGCTTCTTCTTCTTCCAGAATTGGCCTCTAGGTTGACCCCTCTGCAAGGATGGGTTTGACAGTTCCTTGCAGAGCATCAAACGTACCCGTAAACGTTTCTTGGACTGGTGGGAGTTATGATGAAGAGCCTTCTCCTGCTCTGTGAGGGATGGGGCCTCTTCCCTTCTCTGCTAGAGCCTCTGCCAGGGATGCCTTTAAGGCTTCAAGGAGCGATGGGTCGTCTCTGTATTCCTCTTCATTAATTGGCTGTGGAGTCTCTGTGCTAGACGACGACCCCTTCTGTGGTGACTCTACAGCTTTGCCTTTAGGCTCTGGAGCCTTTTTCTTGCCTTTTGAGAACAAGGCAGTTGTAGAGTCCATAATCTTGACGCCTCTGGCAGGGGTCTTCTTTGGCTCTGGTGCTTTCTTCTCATCCTTCTTCTCCCCCTCATGACGATCATGATCATCACCTTCTTGATCGTCATGGTTCTTTTTGGATTCTGCCTTGCATGTATCCAGGGGAGCCTTCTCCAACCTCTGCAATATCTTGGTGACCGCCTTCTTCATCTTCTTAATTGCCTCATTTGCAAGCTCTAAGGCGTGATTAATGTCAATCTCTGTCGACCACTTTAGTTTGGAGATGCTTCTGTAGATTTCGCTTCTGAGGATGTCACCCTCTTTCACGAGTTGTGATGTGCAGTCTCTGATTGCTGTGTTGGAGGCACGGGCCTCTTTGAGAAGACGGTATGTATGCTTGCATACGAGATTACCCAGAGCTTCAACCATAGCATCAATCTCTCTGCGGGCAGCTAGGTGATTGATGTTGGCCCTTGAGGACTTTGTATCAAAACCATAAGTCATCGCAGAGGAAAACATCTGCTTGATTTCGTCTTTGAGAGAGGAATAATCTGTGTAGCCTGCAGAGATGAAGTCGGCAGAGAATTGGGCGGCCATTTCTGAAAGTTCTGTCTTCAATGTCAGGATGAAGGAGGGGTTGAGGCTTAGAGCTTTGAATGCCTCTGTGAGATCATCCTTCTGTAGGACAGAGCTCTGAAGGGTTGAAAGAGTAGACTTGAGTTCTGTTGTGGTTGAGCTCAACTCCTTCAGAGCCTCTGTTATTGGTGAAATGTCTTCTGCCACCGTGCACGAGATAAACAAGCTTTTCAACTCGTCTATCTTTTTGAATATTTCTATGGCAAAGGTTTGAAGCTCCCCCTTTGTCACATACATATCTTGGGTACCTAAACCACCAACACATGGTGATTTAGTGGCCTCAGAGCGTGAGGCGCCCTCAGCGACTGGTATAGTGTAGTCAGCTCGGGGACTTCCACCAGATCCTCTAACATCTCCCAGAGGAGAGCCTACTGGTGTTCTGTAGATTTCGTGCCTTGTAGGTTCAGAGCGTAGCATGGCAGAGTGATCTAGTGGGGACAGAGGGCGTTCTAGACCCTCTGTCTCTGTGTGCCTCACTTGTGCCTCTGAAGCACGTTTTGGGTGGTCACTCTTGTGTGAAGAAACAA
>NC_037543.1:12766831-12768470 GCF_001531365.2 Cynara cardunculus var. scolymus
TTTGACAACCCTTCAGAGCTCTGTCTTACAGAAGGACGATCTTTCAGAGGCTTTCTAGGAAATGTCTCTCAACCCCTCCTCACTCAAAACACTAAAGGATGAACTTTCAGAAATGGCGGCAAAGTTTGTAGGAGACTTCGTCACAGCGGGCTACACAGATTATTCTTCCTTCCGCGACGAGATCAAAGAAATGTTTTCCTCTGTGGTCACCTATGACATCCAGTCCAAGTCCTCAAGTGCCAACATTAATCACTTGGCCACTCGCAGAGAACTGGACGCTATGGTGGATGCCCTAGGGAATACTTTGATCGACCACTTCACTATGCTTAAGATGGAGTTCTTCTCTTCAAATGATAAACTCGCAGAATCCATGTCCAAGCTTGCTAAGGAAGGTGACCTCCTTCGTGCAGAAGTTCTATCCACTGTCTCCAAACTCAAGTGGGCTACAGAGCTTGACGTGATGAATGCCTCTGCAGGTGCGGCGAAGGTAATAGAAAAGATGTACAAGGCAGCCACTAGAATCCTACGCCATTTGAGAAGGGCTCCCCTTACTTCATGCAAGGCTGATGCCATCCAGAAGAAACCAGCCGCCAACAGAAGAAAAAAGGAGGAAAAAAGGCCAAGGCCCCACAACAGAAGAAACCAGCCGCCAGAGCACCTGCCATGGGTGTAAAGATTGGAGAGCCTACAACTACTGATAAAGGAAAGAAAAAGGCTGCAGAGCCTACAGGCAAGGGAAAGGCCGTAGCTGTAGAGTCATCAAAGAAGGGTTCATCTTCAAGCTCAGAATTCTCTGCGCCAATCAATGAAGAAAAATACGTTGATGAACCCGAACTCCTCAGAGTCCTAAAGCAATCCAAGGCATAGGCTCAGGCGAAAAGGGGCAGAACGCCTATGCATGTCAGAGAAGGTGAGGCCACATCTTCTGCAATCCCATAAGTCCAACAAACAACGTCCACGGGTACGTTCGATGCTCTACAAGAAACAGTTAAGCCCATCCTTGCAGAGGGATCAACCCAGAGGCCTATCCTGGAAGAAGAAGAAGAAGAAGAAAAGAGGATGCCAGAGTCTACTCCAGAGGGACGGGTCTTTGAGATTTTGGAGTCTATGAGCAACATTTCTATGCTTAACGTCCGCACAGAGCCCGTTACTACCCCAGAGGAAATTCTTATATGGAGATACTCTGTGACAGACACAGAGCCACCCTACGACCCAGAGCTCACTGGGATTCCCTCTGCCGCWGCCAAATTCCGATTATCCAGACTTACAAGGCCTCGTGAGCAGGTCTTCTCGCGCCACATGATCAAATCTTTGGTGTCAATTTCCCCGAGAACTTTATTGAAGAAGGATGTGCTCTACTCTCAATACGTTGTAAAGAGAGAAGACGGGAATATCTATACATTCTCTGACGCTGATCTGCATAACCTCTGCGTGTATGATCTCWTCTATATGCACAAAATCCTTAATATCTACATGGGGAGGAGGTCAACATATCAAGTATCCCTCAGAAGGCTGMTCGAAGTTATGCACGCACAAGTAATGTACTACAACCAGATGGATTTTGAATTGGCCATGCGGCTAGCATAGAAGAATCTGAAGATCACTCCTCCTTACAGCAGGCCAAGTTGGGTGTCTAAGT
>NC_037543.1:12769035-12778344 GCF_001531365.2 Cynara cardunculus var. scolymus
CTCACAGAGGTTCTGGAACTGGTCCTCTGAGAAGACAATGCTACAAGACTTAGTCGACAAAACCTCTGTCGTGTCTCACAGAGGTTCTGAAAGATTTCCTCTGAGTACTTCCAAGTTTCATCTAGCAGAGCCTCTGTGTTGTCTAACAGAGGGTCTGCAGCAATGTCTTCTGTAAAGATTATCTTTAAGCTGTTTTACTTAGGTCTTTTAGCTACTCGTGCTTATCACGTGTTCTTGTCTGTAATTTGTTTTGATCGAACAGCTTAGATTTATTTACTTTAGGTCGTGTCAGAAAAACGGTTACTTGCTTGTATAAATAGCAGCATAGGCCTTTGTAATTAAGTGTGCTTCCAGTATTGTAATCGTCAGTATTTTCATTAATTGAAAATCCTTTGAAGCTTTCTCCTGTGTTCATCATTAATCTTCATCGTGTTCTTATCGATTTCTACTTGTTTGATTTATTATCTTTTCCGCTGCACTATATATTTTTCAAACCAATCATTCAAGTAAGTAATCTTTACCAAGAAATAGAGTTATTCGGTCCTAACAAGGGGTCATTGTCGTTACTTCTTTTCTCCTGAGGAAGGTCTGCTTTTCTTCAACTAAATGAGAGGGAAAGTGGTGGTTAGTTTTCTCAGAGGCAGGCCACTTCTGGTTTTGCTCACGAGTAAACTTAATGAACTTGAAGAATGTACTAGGACCTTGTGAGTTATCCTTGGCAGATTTACTATTTCTTAGCTTTCCTACTTCTTTCTTCGAAGAGTTCATCGATGTAGGAATACCATATTTCATTAGGAGTTTGAAGTTTTGAGGCTTCTTATCCTTAATGATTTTTGGTGATTCATAGATTATCTCTTCTTCGGATTCGGAATCGAGAAAGTCTCTTGCTGATTTCTCGAAATCAAAATTAGCATTGATGGTTGTGGGAGGTGTGGGTTCAGAGGTTGATGATTTAGAGTGATCTGTTTGAGGTTCCATCGATTCTGATTTGATTGAGCTTTCGGTTTTACCCGGATGGTTCATCGACTCATCAGTTAATGGTTCCTTATTAGAATTCTCCTTTTCATCAACAGTACTTGCTGATGAATTGCAATTGATACCCAGCGACTCTGGTTTGACCATAGGGTTTCCATCTGTCTCTGATTTGGCGGTGTCATCCCTTTCATCAGAATTCTTACATGTACTGCTCTCGTACACCACATTTTCAAAATACTGCCTTAAAACGACAGTTTTTCCATCGACTTTAACTCTTTTAAAATTTGCTTTTGGTTTTGGGAAAAAGTCGGGTTTTTGAATGCATCCAAGTTTGAAWGTGGATTCAAGGGTGGATTTCTTTGGTTCGATGAAGGAATCCAATTCATTGAATCCAMTCCCTTRAGTGTCCGTTTGWCCGTTTAACTTTTCAAAAACATCTTGGGCATCTTTGTATTTCTTCATCAGAAGTTCATTGGTTTGAAGCTTCTGGTGAAGAATCTCCCTTTCCTTTTGAAAGAAATCTTTAAGAGCAACTGAGTTTAGTCTTTCTGCCTTGGATTCTTTTAGGGCTTTAGCTTTCTTTTCTAAGTCTTTGGTTACTCGCTTGTTTATTTCCAGAAGTTTTTCTTTCTCTATTTTTTTAAGAGCAGCAATGCGAGTCTTTTCTTTTATCAGATTATCTTTTTCTTCGGTTAGAAGATTAGTTTCTCTTTTGTAGAAACTAACTTCTTTTTCAGCTTTAAGTCTTTCAGATTTTTCAAAGCTTAATTTTTCTTTTAATTTCAAAAAGTCCTCTGAAAGCTTTATTATCGTTTGCTCTAGCTCTGATGGAGCCGAGTTGATGTTATTGGAAGTAGACTCACATACCTGATTTTCAATGTCAGAGACAGATTCTGCATTGGATGTGGCCATTAGACATATGAGTGCCTTGTCTTCTTCATTGGATGAAGAATCAGACACCCAGTTTTCTTTCTCAGCCATTAGATTTCGCTCTCTAGGATTGTACTTGTATTTATTCTTGTAATAGTCAGCATCCTTTACCAGTTGTCCTCTGCATTCTTTGGAAAAATAACCGATTTTTCCGCACCTGAAGCATCGGAGGTCATTTTTCCTTCCATTTTTGTCCTCTTTGTTTTCCTCTCTTCTTTCTTCTCTTTCTTCTCTTCCATCTCTTATGTCTTCGCTTTGATGGTTGGTACCTTTCCCTCTTGAACTCTTTTCGTTCATAGGGTTTCTTGATGAACTTTTTCTGGAACTGCTTTGTTATCAAGGCAAGAGATTTGGCAAAGGCTTTCATGTCATCATATGATTCAGATGTTTCATCTTCAGATTCTGATTCCACCACTAGTGCTTTCTTTCCTTTCTTCTTGTGGTCTTTGGAGGAGGTCCTTGAAACTTCCTTTTCTTCAGCCGCTAGAGCCAGAGGTCCACCGATGGATACCTTTTTCTTCAAGATGTCGTTCTCTTGTGCAGCAAGCGTTCCGTATACGTCATGGAGTGACCAGCCGTCTAAGTCCTGATTTGCTTGTAGGGACATTGACAGCTGTGTCCATTCATCGCCGAGACTTTTAAGGAACAAAACATTGTTTTCTTCCTTTGTTCTGGAGATATCATTTTGGCGACATTGATTAATCAATATGTTGAAGCGATCATATGTCTTCTGTATCGGTTCATCTGGAAGGGACTTGAAGTTAGTGTATTCGTTGAGACATTGAGCTCTACGATTCTTCTTTGTTTTTGCCCCTCCTTCCAATTGGCTTGCCAGCTCATCCCATAGTTCCTTAGCTGTGGAACATGCGTCAAGGGATTGGAAGATTTCATTGGGTATGGCCATAATTATTAGTCTTTTGGCCTTTTTGTTGGTCTCAAACCTGCTCTATGTCGTCTTCATCCCAATTTTTCTCGTCCTTGGGCATGTAGTAGGCGGGAATTTCTGCTGTTGTATTTGTTCTTGGAACTCTTGGTACAAGAGTCTGTGGAACATAAGGACCCTCCATGACAGATCGCAGAAGATTTCTGTCCATTCCTTCCAGAAAATTCACCATTTGTATCCTCCATTGTGGGTACTCTTCTCTTTGAAGAGTTGGAGGCTTGGTGCGGGAACCAACACTGTAGGCTGAATTCCAGTTAGCCATTGGAGATTTTTAGAAGAGAGAAAGTTTACGTTTTTGGTGAAGAGATTTTGTGAAAGACGTGAATTGAGAGATTTTAGATCATCGTTTGATTGGAAGAACAATCAATTGGCTCTGATACCAATTGTTGATCCCAGATCACTCAATAACACTAATAATCGAGTTAAGAATAACCAAATTATAGCGTTTTAGTGAACAAAATAATGAACACTCAAGAACAATGTATGAACATTCAAGGAATAATCTTGAGCGCCAATAAATTCACCTTATTCAATATAAAAACGTAAAAGCAACGTTGATTACAATAGGCCTAATTACCTATTTATACTATAATGCTAATTAGAAGATAACTATCTAGTGAGACTATTTAGCTAATCTTCTACTAAAGGATAAAGTTTATCTAAACTATGGATAAGTTATAAATTAAGATAAACTTGAAATCCAGTTGTCGATTTGTCATCTCCAGCTGTCTTTCATGAGATGATGATTCAACCTTATCTTCATTTCTTCATCGTATTCTTTTGGTTGAATTGCTGAAGCAAAGTCTAAGTGTGGTTGACCAGAGGACTGATGAAAATGCTCTTTCCATCGCATCTCTGGTTGTTCATCGATCCTCTGGTTGTTCTTCAGACTTAGTCATTTATGCCTTATCGTCTTCATCGGTCTTCTGGTTCTTCATCACTTATTGTTTTTTTCATTACTTTTATACTTATTCATTATGGGGTCTAACATTGTCCGAAAAGTAGCGTAAGAAGATATGGTATCTCCAAAATGTTTGTAATTTGTTCTCGTCGTTTCATTGGCCCAAATTATTGCAATCAACTCCTTCTCATCACACTTATATTCAAAAAAGTATTTCGGGCAATGTGAGCCTTTTGCTCATTTGTCAATTGCATCATGCGTGATTGAGTGATACCAACTTTATAACTAGATGTGTAATAAACATTTTTACGATCCTTGTAATCAAGTTGGCGTCTGGAACGAGAGAACATCATTTCATCAAGACGACAAAGCATATGATTATGAGCTTCAACGAATTTATAAACCTCGTAACAACCACTCGTTTTCAGGTAGTGTACCTTAAGGCATGCTTTACAACCAGTCCGCTTGAAATTTGTATTATGCCTTCTCCTATTACCGGAAGGAACTTCTAAAGAATCAAATTCCTTTTTCAATGGAATACCTTCCTTGCTACAAACAAAATATCGGGTTTGCACTCCACCCAACGAGTTCATTTTTTTGTTTGACAATCGGATATCCAACCCAGCAATATCTGCGTACTTCCTATACATAATTTCCACAGACTCAACCGAGAAAAAATCCCCAACCTTTGGACAACTATTGCGATCAAGTTTAGGAACCCATAACTTTGACCCCCGCGGTGATTCTCCCATTTCTTGCGATAATGCATCTAACAAGTAAAAATAGAGAATTAAAAATACAGATACATATGAACTTTAACACGAGGGATATCCCAATAAACGATGAAACATATAAAGAATTATACATTTTCAAAATTTAATGAAAAAATTAGTGTAACACCCCATTTCACACATTGCATGTAACATATATTTCATATACAATAAATAAATGTTTGCACACCACAATGGTCCCTTAGTACAAGAATCTACCAGTACAAAATACATGCTTCAAAAATTTAATGAAAAAATTAGTGTAACACCCCATTTCACACATTGCATGTAACATATATTTCATATACAAGAAATACATGTTTGTACACCACATTGGTCCCTTAGTACAAGAATCTACCAGTACAAAATACATGCTTCAAAAATTTAAAATACAACTCTTGCACTAAACCAGTTTTATCTATAAAAACTATACATGTCATCAGCCAATCTTCATGCCAATAAACATATAGGGAATTTATCAAATTTTCCATTTTCCCTTACCTTCTGCACTTCCTACAATGCATGTTTAAAATCACAAAATGAGGGTTATACCGAAAGGTCTACTGAGTTACCTTATCTATGTTATTGCAGGGTGAAAATCACCAAAACTTTTAAGTAAAACAGCTTTTCATATATATATATATATATATATCACAAATATATGAACAAGTAATAACATAATAACAATGTCTTTTACTTTTCAAGCCAATAATCTCTGCTTGTAAACAATACATCAAATTCCAACAGGTTTATACTAACCAAATTATTACAACGCCACTTTTAAACCATTCAAATTGAATCAAGCTTATTCAAAGTTTCAGGGCAAACCTGTTATCTCCTTCTCTATAACCTTCAGACTATGATTGATAAGAACCCTGATCTTAAACCTTAAAGTCACAAAGAAATAATGATTCCAGACCACGATAATCTTAAAGGATATAATAGTAAGAGTTATATTATGTAACACACACACAAATGCCACCCTTATATCCAAATGTACACCTTTCCTTGATATGCCACCCTTATCCCATGGTACACATCTCCTTGATATGCCAACCTTATCCCATGGTACACCTCTCCTTGATATGCCACCCTTATTTCCTCATCAAAATATTTCATAAAAAATTTCATATAGAATAGACCGTAATCAATGGAATTATTATCAGTTCAAATTCATTGTGTCAAAATTTCCCATTTATTGTTCCAAAAGAATCATATCTTGACAAGTGAATACATATTCCGGTCAACCTTGTCCGGGTAACAAATCCGGACAACACTTCACATAGCTTTGTCCGATTTAACACTTAGAATAAATTCCAACACTTTCGTCCAGATATCAAATCCGGACAACACTAAGCCTCATTGTCCGATTTAGAAAAAACATGCCATCTCATAGTCGTATTCCTACTTCTCCGGTTTAAACACTTGTTATAAAATCAAAAATCATAAATTGCTTGACTCACATCCGGTTTATTCTAACCCAGTCAATGCACCAGGCGGTTTATCCTTAAACCGCTTATGCCTTGTCCGATTTAAGTTAAACTGCTCAACCCTTTTTGTCCGGTTTAATCTAAATCGACTAAGTCTTGCCCGATTTATATATTAAATCGTCCAACTCTTATCCGGTTTAGGTGAAATCCGGATAATACTCATACGGTTTATACTTCAAACTAGATAAAAAAGATGATATAAACAATTCACGCATTTCAAAGAGTGAAAAACATTTTAGATCACTCACCGTATGCAATTTCTTATGGAAACCAAACACTTGAAAATCTTGAATTCTAATCACAAAAATCCGGTCAACGATTCTCTTTATTATGTCGACATGTAATCATATAACAAATAATAATCACGTATTGATTACCTCAGGTGATAGCCAGGATCCAGTTATGACATTATCCACCCTTTAAAAGAATTCCGTCCCGGAATTCCTTTAATCAAAAAGCCATGGGTATTCTGATCTCATTTTCGTCTTCAATTCCCAAGTCGCTTCTGGTCCTTTGTGAAACTTCCACTGAACCTTAACCAGACTGATCTCTTTGTTTCTCAACATCCTGATCTTTCGGTCAATTACAGCTTCCGATGTTTCCACAAAGTTCAGCTTACTGTCCTGTTTAATCTCTGGAAGCGGTACAGCTAGTCTCAGATCAGCTAAACATTTTCGCAAATTTGATACGTGGAAAGTGTTGTGAATCAGATTTAATTCTTCTGGTAGCTCTAACTGATACGCCACTGACCCAATTCGCTTACATATTTTAAATGGTCCAACATACCTCGAACTGAGCGCACCTTTCTTTCCGAATATGATGACACCTTTCCACGGTGAAACTTTCAGCATCACAAAATTCAATCTGCTTTCAACGATTATCCACATAGCTTTTCTGGCGGTCTTGTCCTGTTCTGATTCTTTCACGGATCTGTTCAATCTTCTTAGAAGTCTCTTGAACAATTTCAGGACCCATCAACTACCTTTCTCTTACCTCGTTCCAACATAACGGCATTCGACATTTACGTCCATACAACACTTCATATGGTGCCGCTCGGATGCTGGAATGGTAACTGTTATTATATGCAAACTCTATTAACAGCAGGTGATCTTCCTACGATCCTCCGAAGTCAATGATACAACTTCTCAACATGTCTTCGAGAGTCTGGATAGTTCTTTCACTTTGTCCGTCAGTTTGCGGATGATAGGCCGTGCTTAGTCGGATTTCAGATCCCAAAGCTTTTTGCAAACCTTCCCAGAACATTGAAGTAAACCGACTATCTCTATTAGAGATAATAGATAATGGAACACCATGTCTGGTTACAATTTCTTTGATGTAAATCTGTGCTAACGTTTCTAAAGAGTACTTCTCTCTTATTGGTAGAAAATGTGCAGATTTAGACAGACGATCAACAATTACCCAGATCGCGTCATACCCCTTTGGAGTTCGAGCAACTTCATGATGAAATCCATTGTAATGTGATCCCATTTCCATATAGGTATCTCCAAAGATTGAAGGTTTCCATACGGCTTTTGATGTTCAATATTAACCTGTAGACATGTTGGACACTGTTCCACATATCTGGCTATGTGTTTCTTCAATTCGGGCCACCAATAAAAAGATTTTAAATCTCTGTACATCTTATAGGCACCTGGATGAATAGAGTATCGGGACTTATGGCTTTCATTTAATATAGTGTTCCGGATATCTCCAAAACACGGTACCCAAATTCGCTTTTGAAAGCACATAATTCCTTCATCGTTCGGTTTCATAGTTGAAATCATCTTACCCAACTTTTCTGATTTAACAAGATCTTCCTTCACAACTTCTTTCTGACATTTCAAAATCTCTTTACGAATATCAGGGACCAAGTTCATTCTCATTGCTACAGCTTTAATAGTTCCGCTCTTTTCTTTCCTGCTCAGAGCGTTAGCTACCACGTTGGCTTTTCCCGGATGAAAGAGGATTTCACAATCATAATCATTTATAAGTTCAATCCACCGACACTGTCGCATATTTAATTCTTTATGGCTGAACAAATGTTGCAAACTTTTGTGATCAGTATAAATCTGACACTTTGTCCCCAGAAGATAATGTCTCCAGATTTTCAGAGCAAACACCACTGCTGCTAATTCCATATCATGGGTTGGATATTGTTTCTCATGATCTTTCAATTGCATTGACGCATAAGAAATTACCTTTCCTCTCTACATCAAAACACATCCCAACCCTAACTTTGAAGCATCACTGTATACCACAAAGTCTTCAGATCTATTTGGTAAGGTCAACACTGGTGCACTGCAAAGATGATCTTTTAATAGTTGGAAAGCTTTTTGCTGTTCTTCTTCCTACTGGAATTTAAGATTCTTCCGATTAAATTTAGTCAATGGCACGACTATCTTAGAAAAGTCCTGGATGAACTTACGATAATAGCCTGTCAGTCCCAAAAAGCTTCGGATTTCAGAAGGAGTTTTCGGAGCTTCCCATCTTGCAACTACTTCTATTTTAGCTGGATCCATCTTCACCCCAACTTCAGATATGAAATGACCCAGAAATTGTACTTCCCTTAACCAGAACTCACACTTGGATAACTTTGTGTATAGCTTTTCTTTCTTCAACAATTCCAATATCAAACGAAGATGTTCTGCATGTTCTTTTTTGGTCTTAGAGTATATAAAAATATCATCGATAATACAATAACGAATTTATCAAAATATTTCTTACATACTCTATTCATTAAATCCATAAAGGTTGCAAACGCATTAGTTAAGCTGAATGGCATAACTAAGAATTCGTGATGCCTGTACCTAGTTCTGAAAGCTGTTATAGCAATGTCTTCTTCCCTGACTTTTAATTGATGATACCATGATCTTAAATCAATTTTGGAGAAATAACTTGCTCCCACCAATTGATCAAATAAATCATCAATCCTTGGCAACAGATATTTGTTTTTAATTGTCAATTTGTTCAGTTCACGATAGTCTATACAAATTCACATAGACCCATCTTTCTTTTTGACAAATAAGACCGGAGCACCCCAAGGTGTAGTGCTGGGTCTAATAAATCCTTTATCAGTCAGATCTTTTAACTGTGCAACCAATTATTTCAATTCAGATGGAGCTAAGCTTATTTTCTTAGGTACACGTTTGGATGCACATAAACTAGCTTATAAGCTAACTTATTGAACTGCTACTTGGAGAAGTGTTTTGGGAGCTTCTTTTTTTTCATTATAACGCTCATTAATATTAATTATTATTTATTTTTATTAATTATAAGCAAATATTAATAAAATTTAAATAT
>NC_037543.1:12778669-12783544 GCF_001531365.2 Cynara cardunculus var. scolymus
ATAAGTTATATTTTTTAATTTTTCTGTACCATCTTATTTGTATTAGTTAACGTATTATATTATTAGAAATTTGTTTAAGTTATATTTTGAAATATTGTAATTGATTAATTTTTTAAAATGTTCTTTTTGGTCATTTTACATTTTATCAACTAGTTTTTGTCAAACATAATTTCTTCATCAACTTGTTTATCAACTACCAGCTAGCTTATCTACTAGTTTGCCAAACATAGCCTTGGATATTCATATATGAACCAATATTCACCTAATTCGTCTGTGATAATGGTGTGTTGGATCTTTTGCGTTTGGTTGCATTCAAACAACAAATGAAATGTTCATGTTCACACTTGAGATTTAGTCAAATGAGGTGTATTGATTTACATATTGTAAAATCGCAATGACTTCAAAGTTGAAAATTGGATAAAAAGCGATGATTATCAATATCCAAAAAATGTTATTGAAAAATTAAAAATAAATTCGGATATGTGAATTTTTTCTTAGTTATCTTAATTAAGGAAAAAGATTTGGAAATACTTACTTTTAACTAGACACGATATTTCCATTTCCATGTATATATATATATATATATGTGTATATGTATATATGTATGTATATATATATGTATGTAGAAGTAAGATCTTTTATTAACCAATTCAAAGGTGTTAACTTTATGAACCTCAATGAACCAATAGAAAACAAGATACACTTTTGGTTGATGCACATGATAAATTTATTTAATGAGGGTAAAAATGTAATTTTTAATTTGATCTTTCTTTTAATGCAAATTAATTTTCGGTTACATTTCTTAATTATTCCATGTCTTGCCACTGTGAATATTCCATTCAAATTAATTGTCGTTTACATTTATTAATTGTCTCAAATAAATTAATTGATACCAAAGTAAACACTTGTTCATAGGTGAACCAACTCGTTTCAACAGTTAAAAAGTAATGTCTTCATATGTGAACCTGATAACCACATACACGTAACAAAAACTAGATATGCACAAATTACCAATTATTTAAAAAATTGAATAGTGTTCAGAAGTAAACACATGAACATTGTTCATGAGAACAATTTGATTTTTGTTCATAGGTGAACCAGATATCATTCTACATTTATTTCATATATGAACGAGACTATATAGTGTATGTGTTTAATAAAATAAAATATGGATGTTACAAAAAAATTTATGACTTTTTTTCCAAATACACCATGTTCATAAGTGTTCATCTATGACTATAACGCATCATCTTCTAATTTATTACAAAAATATCATGGTGAATGTACTCCAAGATGAATAGTTAATATATATATATATATAGAGAGAGAGAGAGAGAGAGATAGAGAGTCAAATTATTTTGTTAATCAATTTGTTAATGTTAACTTTGTTAACCTAATTGACCAATAGGATTCTTTGTTCACTACAAAACAAATGACTTTTACCCACAAAAATCACTCATAGAAATTACCGTCGGTGATTACCAACGGATCACCCAGAGAATACCAATGGTTTGGTAGAATCCGATGTTTTTTGAGAAAATATCGATGGATCACCCAGATAATCCTTTTGTAATCTGTCGCTGGTTTGAATTACCCACCAACAATTTACCCACCAACTTTTGTTAAGGTTTATTGGCAGATCACCATTTAGCGATAGATTTCCCAGGGAAAAGTCTGTGGGCAAAAGTCTTTCATTTAGTAGTGGTTTGGTGTAGGTTTCATTAAGATATTCATTATTGAAGGTAGGACAAAAAGATAAATTGTATAAGGGTTTAAGTTACATTTTTAGCATTTAATAAGATGATGTAATTTATTATCTGCTTGATTTTAGGTATCATGATAAAGTCAATAACGATTAAATCAAGTTGTACTTGGTGAATGGTTAATCAAGGTGAACAAAGTATATTTTAATTTTTTTTTTCTTGTGTATGATTTTTTCGCACATGTTCATTTATGATCAAGGTGAACATCCTTAGCAATACGAATACCAAAATAATATGTACAATACCAAAATTTAAGGTATTAAGACTTTAGACATTATATCATTGATGAAACCGGTTACTATTCGATAGAGTTACTACCAGTTGCTAATTAATGAGAAGAATTTTTTTATTTTTTTCAATAATACTCTTCTTCATATATGTTCATCTACCAATCTAATGCATAATACTCTTAGTTATTATATAAATGTCATGATAAATATAACCCGTTGATTTTCAAAATGAATAACTATGATTAGTTTTACTAAGTTAACACCATATATTAGGTTAACAAAAGAATCTACACCTATACATACATACATATATATGTGTGTGTGTGTGTATGTGTGTGTGTATGAACGTTTTCTTTTGAGATCCTTACGATTTGTGAGATTGTTGAGATCTAATATAAACAGACAAGTTATATTAATATAAGAGATAAATTAATAAATTAGTTATTTTAGTAATTTTGAATTAAAATTTAAAAAAAAGGTAATATGGGTATTTTATAAGTATCTTCTCTCCTCTATCTTCTCTTTCCTCTCTCATATCTCATACTAATAGCTAGGTAAGCTATCTAAGCAAAACATAAAATAAACTAAAGACTTTAGTTTATTTGTGCAAACAAGTGAACATCACTGTCAACACATTGTGAACAGCAATCAATACGACATAACTAAGCTAAACCTACATCTTCTGAACACCAAATTGACATTTGTGTACACAATGTGAACACTAAATAACTTATATACACATACAATTAAACTAAGTGACACATTATGAGCACCAAGTAACACAACAAACCTAAAACTAAAATTTGTGAACATATTAGATATTCAAAGACTCATAATCACATTGTGAACATATGAAATATCAAAAAATTTGTATGATTTTAAGACACATTATTACAAAGTGAACATAAAAGATTTAACACTCAAGTACAGCAATTCAAATTGTTCACCCTATGAACACCTTGTTCAATAATAAATATACGAAAAATAATATTAAACTTACAATATATTCAACAAATCAAAACATTGTTTCTATACAAATTTAGACGAGTAAAACTAGAAAATAGACTAGTATGTAAAGGCCTTAAATTAGTAAATAAAATCATAAATGTGATTCATATTATTTTAGGGATTAGGTTTAGAAAAATTTATAAATTAGGTAAGGGAGTGGTGATGTCATACGTAAAAGGGAAGAGACTCATAGAATGACAGAGGTAACTAGAGCTTTTGCACCTTCCACTCAGCACCGTCAGACCACTAAGGTTGTGATAACCGGGTATTCGGTTATAAAGCTCGAGGTTGTTTTTAATTAATGGCGGTAAGTTGAGGAGTTAATTGAGTATATATGCTTAAATTATTTTATAATAGCCACCGCCTTACTTGTTTAATATGGGTATATTATGAGATATTTTAAATTATCTCATAAAAGTCTTTGATCAAGTTGGTACGAAATTTGGGGTGTGTGTTTTCTTCTGGAGCTCGAGTAAGCAGAACCAAGAAGAGGAAGTGAGTAGAAACAGTTCTGTGATTATTTGCCTAGATAAATTGTTGTTGTTCATCTCTATAACTTCATCTCTTTGTGTTTAAGGTGAGTTATTTATAAACTTTCCTTATTTGGTAATTTGGGAATTAGAATTGTATGGTTCTCTATATGTAGAGATGTTTATAAAACTATTTTTGGATGCTATAATTAGCATAATTATGGATTTTTTTATATGTTTATATCATGTGCTGTAATAAATGGGGCATATCAAGGAGAGATGTATTTTGGTTATAAGTGTGACATATCAAAGAGAGGTGTATAGTATAATAAAGGTGACATATTAAGAAGAGGTGTATACCAGGATAAGGGTGGCATAATCAATGGGATATAAAATCTGGGTTTTTGATCAAAATGTTAACTGTTATGGCATCCTTATGATGCGAGGACTTGGAGTTGTCGCATCTATGTGATGCGATGACTTAAAGTATTGCATTCTATTGATGCGATGAATAGTTATCACATCCTTCTGATGTGAGTATATTTTTCCACCAGTGTGATGCGACAAGTTGGTTTATATCAACAGGTCTTCCATCTTGCAAATCAGGCTTATCTTATGTAGGCAAAAATTTTGAAACGATACCCTCATTTCCATGTCTTCCAGCTACTTTATCGCCTACTTTGATTTCACGTTTCTGTAAAATATATACACCTTTTGTTGAAGGTCGTTCGAGCTTTTCCAGTTGACTGGACATCTAAGGTAAAACAATGTTTCAGTGCAGGCCGTGAGAGCGGTACCAAATCGAGAATAAACTAATTTAAAAATAGGATAACATGCTCGGGGAAAAGCATGGAAAAAAGGCTCGTGAATATTCCTGTACTACCCCTTGTTGGTTCAATTTATAAATTCATTATTAAAGTTGAAATTTTTGTATTTGTTCGTATAAAGCCACCTCGGTGTATAGTTTATCCCTATGCCACATAATGGCTGCAGACCCCGGAAAAAAAAAGATGTGTGTAGAAATAAAAATTGAAGATATTTCAATAGAAAAAAAGGGTCCGCATCTCCTGCGGGAATGATTTGTTTTTCCATTAACATAAAAAAATAAGATACTTCTTCTATTCTTTTTTCTGGCGCAGCTGGGCCAGCACTTGAATTCTTAAAACTTTTGTCGCTTCATCCCCGCAATAAATATATTCTAAAGATCTTGGGCAAATCCAAAGTCAATTTCTTGATTTGTATCTGTTGATCCTCTCTCTCATTGATTTGTTGATAATCCCTTTTTCCTTTCGATGTATTTATGTATCTGTAATTTCAGTTCCAGCGATCATACACTGAGCTTGTTCAGTGATCGCTGATGAACTTGTTTTGAAATTCATTCAGAGACAACGATACTTCAAGAAA
>NC_037543.1:12783644-12788518 GCF_001531365.2 Cynara cardunculus var. scolymus
ACCTGAACAGGGAACTGAGTTGAGAGAAAAAGAATCTGAGAGGGGTGAACAGGCGGGGGGAGCGTCTGATCAGCAAAGTACTCCAACTGTCAGTACTTCCTCAACTTCCTCAAGTTCGGAAGCTACTGAATCTGATAATTTGGCAGATTCTGGTGATGATCAACATGATGATAATGATGGAGCAGAAGATCGTGATCAATCCATTCCTGCTCAAATCATTGCAATTGGTACTATTGTTGATGACATTGATGATATTTTTCCTGAATATTCAGCTCAGCAACCTTGTCCAAGTTTGCATTCTTTGTCATTCAACGTTGACGAATATGATGATTACGATCGCATACTTCAAGATATACCTGATCATGGAGGAGATGAGGGTGTTAATGTCAAAAATGAAGAGAGGTTGAGAGAAAGAGAAGAAAAAGAATATGGATCGGGTGAGAGTGGAGCAGAAAAAGAAGATCAAGCTCCTTTCCAAACTGAAACACTTAGTCGGGCAACCACATCTGCTACTGACATTCATTCGTTGAATGTTAGTATTGAACAAGATATAGCTAGCCCAGCTATGCAAATGCACACCCAACCCATCCACTCAATTGGTTCTCAACAACCAATTGTTTCATTTTCACAAGAATTTAGAGCTCATATGCTAACTACTTCTCAATTGGAGAATGTAGTTATTGAAATAAGTAGGCCRYTGCCCCAGCCTACGACTTCGATTATGTGCACCTCGAGTCTAGAGCCGATACACTTAGGTACACATGAGTCAGGAGCATCTGTTGCTCCAAGTGCAGTTCATAGTGAACTTGTTGGAACGACCAGAGTGGTGTCTTTTGACATTCCACAAGRACAGGTCGGAAGTCCTACCAATGCTAACATTACGCCAACATTGAACGTAGGCACAACAGTTTATTCAACTATTGTTACAACTGGTATTCTATGTGAACCAGGAGTGAGTTTACCCGACTTCGTGTCAAGGGAATACCTGGACGACACCCTAAAGGCTGTTCAAGATAATTTAGATGCTCAAATGGCCAGTCTTAAAAGACTTTTGAAGGGGAAGGAAGTTGTTGAAGAAGAGCCACCATCTGTGCCATCACCACCACATGTTCCTGAACCGTCAGTACCAGATCAATCGGTGGATGAACTGAAGTCGTTATTATATGCAAAATTGATGGCATCTCAAAATCCAGATGCTGAGGAAGCAAATTTGGTCGGTCTCTTACAACAACAATTAGACGTAAACCCTTTTGTTAGAGCCTCAGAGTTTTTGGCTTTTCAAGATGTGGTTACTTCTAACTTCTCCAAAGTTAGCAAGTTGATCACATCTAATACCCAAGATCTAAAAAGTTCAATGGATGCCCTAGCTAAACGGGTGTCTACCTTAGAAGAAACTTGCAGGTCTCAGGCCATATCTCTCAAACGAAGGCATGACGATCAGGATGATCCAGATAGTCATGAGGGGGAGAGAAAGACACAGAGATTGGCTGAGACATTTGAGCAAGGTGCAAGGGTTAGTGAGGAGCCTTCAACTCAAGACGTTATTGCTGAAGCTTTTGCCCCTAAATCAGTTCGGGAAAGAACAATTGAGGCCATTGAAGTTGAAGATGAAGATATGGAGACAAGTCCTACGATCGAGCCAATGGTTGAAAAGCCGGTGGACTCCACGGTAGGAACAAGGATGTTAATGGACTTGTCTGCCAAATTAGGATTCAACGAGGTGTTCTCTACTACTCTGGGTGGAGAGCAAGATTTTGGAGAGGACATTGACAATATCGATGAGTCTACTGGGATCTATTTTGACTTTGAAGCTGATATAGATGATGAAGATCCAGTCTATCCTGTTCAAGAAGAACGTCAGTCTGTTCCAGAATCTTCCACTGCAGTTTTACCTGCTCAAAGAGAACAAGTTGATCCAACTGAAATCTTCACCAGAGATTATGTGCCATTCCATATTAGAGAAAATTTTCCTGGATATGATCGTGCAAAGATCCGAGAGCCATATCTAGAAGATATCTACTTTGGAATCTTCATCCGTCATAGAAAAGTTCTAAGTGGCGACAAAGTTCTGGGATTCATAAGCAGACAAAAGAATACTGTATTGAATACCGACATCTTTTGAAAGCCAAGTGCCTGCCAATTAGTGAAGTGCGTACAAAGCATCGGATTGTAACGATTAAACAAATTGATGCTCAGAAGTTGTTAAGAATCTGGTATCTTGTTTTCATAGTAACAAGGCAGGATGGTCAGATTTGGAGGTTCAGCGAAGCARACTTTTCAAACTTATATTTGGATGACCTTGAATATATGTACTTTGAACTCAAAAACATGACGATCAGAAAGGAAGGAGAATTGATTGCTCTTGAAGCTATCAAGAGATTTATGCGCTGTCATGTAAAACTGGCAATGGTCATTGATGTGCAAATGGGTCTTGAAGACAATCAACGAATCATCAATCTTAAAAGACCACACCAAGAACTAGAAGATATTGAAGGCTATCCAGTCTATATGGTTCTTGAAAGTCCAGAGCTCGGGGTCATCTACTTCGCTCAACTTCAAGTTAAGAAATTTATGAGATTTAGCGAGCTGAATAAATATTCCGATGGCACGATAAAATTAGTGAGAAGGGCACTTGACTTAAAAAGGGTGATGAACGATAAAGCTACTGAATCAGAACGGATGAGCTCCAAGGAAAGATATTTGCTAGTCAACGCTATAAATTTGCTCGAGGAGAAGATCCAATATAGGAATGCTCTGAGAAGATTGGAGAAAATACTTGGACTACGAAAGACGAAATTCACAAAAGTCCAAACTTGAATCCAAAGGGGGAGAATGTTGGGTTTGAGTTAGAGCGTTAAAGTTGTATTCAAGTTTCTCCTTAGAATAGTTTTACTTTGTAATAGTGCATTTTTACTATTTCCTAGTATAAATAGTATTTTCCTTGTAATTGTCATTAAGTGATTAGCAAATTGTAATCAAGAATTTCAGCTGTAATTTTCTCTCTCTCAATCAAATCATTCTTTGAAGATATTCTTTCTACTATTATGTTCATCATAATTCTTGAAGATCGTATGATGTTTGTATGATTTTGGACTTCACAATCCTATGAACCGAATATCGGATAGAGCCGAATACCAATTATATTGGTTACCGGATAGGGCCGAATACCATATACCTCTGGTTACCGGGGAATGTGATGGTGTAGTGCCCGACACTTCCATTCCATTACGACGCCTGATTGGACTGATCATCCATCGGGAACAACGTATTCTAATAATACGGATGACCTTCTTACCTTGAATATTTTTTTTATTATATAACTTTCAAATTTTAGAGATTTACACTTAAATTGATTTCACTTGTATCGTAATGTTTCCTTTCAGTTATTTACTCATATTTGATATTCTTCTGCTATTATTCGTTCACTGGGCAATTTTTGCTCAGTCGAGGTTTGTTTTGTTTTACCTCGGCAGGTTCAGGAACTAACTTAGGGGCAGGACGAAGGGTCGAGATGGCTTAGGATTCTAAAAGACTAGCGGTTGAATATAGTGTTTTTGCTATGTTATTAGGTGATTATGTTAGTGCTATGTAATATAATGGTTGTAATGTTTTTTTTTGGAGTTCCATTAGAGCTCTGTACTATAAATGGTAGACTTTTGATCCGTTTTCGGTTGTGACATGTCTCATCTTAAGTTTAGTAGGATGGGGTGTTACAAAGAATCGCTCAAATCCGGTAAGAAATGAGAGAATTATGGCTAAAATGAGGAAAATCCCGATTTCCGTCGTTTTGTGTAGGTCAGGCCTCCACGCTAGTTTCACCACTGGTTAAACTAGCTTTGAAACTAGCCCGAGTATTCCAGTGCCTGGCACCTAGTTTCACCGCTAGTTAAACTTTCACTGAAACTAGTCTGAGCCCAAAAATTAGCCTAAAGCGATTTCTCAAGTGACTGGACCTGCATGAGAGTTCTCTTAATGCTCCAGATGATTTTAAAAATAACTTTTCTTCATCCAACACAACCAAGACTCTCGATTCAAATGCCATAAGCATTCAATAATGGTTAGTCACCAAATTACTTGCTAAAAGGAATCTATACCCTTAACCAATTGATCGTAAAAACATTGGCGTTACACTCAAGCTCAAATACTTTTTCAGTGTTTGAGCTTGAGCTCAATTAGGAGCTAGAATTCGAGATCAATTAACTCGTTTATTTACTCAGACTCGATGATTTCTATATTTTGATTATATAACTTGAAAATATATAAATATGTTTGGCTCAAAAAAGTTTATGCTCGAATGGCTCGGCTCGGCTCGACTCAACTTGTAAAGTTTAAATGAGTTTTCGAACGAGTCAAGTCGAACATTGGTATTATGGATTTCGAATCGTTAAATTTAACGAGTTTTATTTTGTGTTCGATATCGACTTAAGTTAGATAATTATTAAACTCGTGCTCGCGATAAACGAGCTCGAGTAGTTTGTTAAAAGCTCGACTCGCTTACACTTCTAGATGAAATTTGTAATTTACTCTTTATTTTATTTTATAGTAAATTGTGTATAATTTAGTTTTTACTTCAATGCTATTTTGAAAGATATAATAATGGATTAACTCGATAAGGAGTTAAATACAAATTTGCTCCTTCTCATTTACATAAATTAACGAGTAAGGTCCTTCAAAAAAAATTATTAACGAGGGACGTCCCTATAATTCCATTTTTATAACAGATACGGTCCCTCTTCTAACACCTTCAGTTAAGTTTCTATTAGTGAGGGTAATTTTGTCTATTCACCTTCCTTTATCTCAACTTTCATTTTCAATAATTGATTTGGTCCCTCAAACTATTTTTCATTTTATAACGTATTTGGTCCCTCAAACTA
>NC_037543.1:12789659-12797597 GCF_001531365.2 Cynara cardunculus var. scolymus
GTTATAGCGTCATCCGGAAACATCTTGATCCGGTTGTAGGGCTGTTCGGAAACGTACCCATCCGGCTAGTGTCGTCCGGATTCCTCCAGCTAAAAAGAGTTGACCGAATTGTTAATTGTCCGAATAAAGCGTGAGCAATTTTTATATCTTATCTAATTAAAGAGTTGTAGAGGAAAAATCTTTAATGTTTGGAAACCGCGATGGATGAACTAGCGGTGTAACCGCGACTGATGAAATGGTTGTGTAACCACGATGAATGAAATGGAGGTGTAACCGCAATGGATGAAATGGCAGTGTAACCGTGATAGACGAACTGACGGTGTAACCGCGATAGATGAATAATGAAATAATATATTAAGATCCAGGTTTGTTATAATTATGGGTTTTGAGATATGTATTGTTTGTATGAGAAGAATACACTCACTAGACCTTTTGGTCTAACGCTCAATTATTGGACTAATCTGTTTTGTAGGTCATCATCAAAAGATAAAGGCAAGGGGAAAATGTAATGAAATGTTATTTAGATGTTTGTGCTGTAACTGACAAAGTTTTTGTTAATCCACATTTTTTCTTGTTATGTAAACATTAACTTTCGGTTTATACTATGTCAACTATGTTTATTTATGAGTGATTGTTGTGATTTATATCATGGATAGAATTGTGGGTTGTTACAGTTGGTATCGGAGCCTTAGTTTAAGGGATTCAGATATTTTCTTAATACTTAGACTTAAAATAGAGGTGTGGAATATGTTATAATAGGTTTCACTAGAACTATGAACATGGTAATATGTTATAGTTGAACCTATTATGAGAATAAGTATGATAAAGTTAGATTACATGTGATTGATGTAATCGTGAGTTACAAATATTAGACCCATGGGTAAACATGTTATCATACTTTGATATGTGAATAATCGTATGTGTTTATTGTTACAGAAAGGACGTTAAAGTAATACGAGTACTAAGAAAAGATGGCAGATAATCTTAATCGATCAGAAAGAACTTCTATCGGTCATGGAAGAGGTCGGGGAAGAGGAATGATAAACAGGAAGAGGACCCATAAGATGTTATGTCTATTGAAACACGAAGTCGAAGTAAGGGTCGAGGAAGGGGAAGAAATACTCAATCAGAAACTCCTATGGAACAAGAATTATCAGCACAGAAGAGTTCTATGTCAGGTTGTGGAAGAGGTAGAGCAAGAGGTAGAAATAATGCTCTTGATCCTGGTTTTATTACTCAGGAAATGTTGGATGTTGAATTGGAAAAATTTCAAGAAAGTTTGGTAAGTTTGTTGGGATGTACGACACAAAATAATCCGGAAGAAGTAAGGGATCCAAATTATCAAGAAGAAGTCGAAGCTAGTACATCGGCAACAGATACGTCCGTACCCCTTACTTCATCTCTAGTTCAAAAAGGAGGAGATATCAAGATGTTTCTTGCTTGTAAATCTCCTAAATTTTCCGGAGAACGTGATCATGTTAAAGCCATGTGTTGGCTCAAAGAAGTTGAATTAAGTCTGCAAATTAGTATAAGCGTAGAGGAAGATAAAGTCATGTTTGTTGTGTCTCGACTGAGGTCAAGTGCTCTATATTGGTAAGAGATTTTATCAAGTTCAGATCCAAATATTTTAAAGACTATGTTATGGGAAGAATTTGTGTTAAAATTTAAGATGCAATATTGTCCTGAAGCGGTTGTACAAAAGTTAGAAGATCATTTCCTTCGTCTTGAACAAGGAAACATGTCATTTTGTTTGTATACGGAAGTCTTCATGGAATAGTCTCGGTTTGCTGAAGCATATATTGTATCTGAAAGAAGTAAAGTTATAAAGTACAACTGGGGTTTGGAGTCTAAACTCCGAAAATATGTAATATCTAGAAATCCAACGACATTTTAGGTAGCGGTTGACGTTGCAGAAATTCTGGAATAGGATATTAATCGCCAACCACAAGAAAGGGTTGGGGATAAAAGAAAAGGGGAAGTCGTAATGGCTGATTTCATAAACTAAGGTTTACTGAAAATCTGAATCGACCAGTCCCAAGATTTACTGATAAGGCATGTGCACGATTTCATAAAGTACATCAAGGAAACTATAATACAGAGTCACGCGTATGTTTTAAATGTTAGGAATCAGGTCATATAGCTCGAGACTATCGAATGGTACGAAGATGTTTTATCTGCAATTCCTCTCAACATGTGAACGTCGATTGTCCGCAAGCTAAGGGACGAAGATCTAGGTATTATGGGGGCCGAGGATATGGTTTTATTGGGGGCCAAGGATCTGGGTATTCTGGGGGACGAGGATCTGGTTATGTTCCACCTAACCGCGGGCCAGCAGTTAATCGTAATGCTCCGAGTGGTCGTGGGGAAATAAGAGTTGGTGAAACGATTGCTAGAGGACGAGCCTTTCAGATGACGAAAGGCAAGGCAGAAGAATACCCTAAAGTGGTGACAGATACATTCTTTGTTAATTCAGTATGTGCCAAAGTTTTATTTGATTTTGGTGCAAATCGTTTTTTTGTATCGCCATCATTTGTTAATTGTGCGCACTTAGAATCTAAAACATTAGATGAGGTATTGCTAGCGGAGACAGCAAACGATAATGAAATATCGGTTAAGGAAATGATTGATGATTGTTCCATAAGTATAGAAAGGTGTGAGGTACCTATTCAGTTATTTCTCATACCCTTAAGAGAATTTGATATAATCGTGGGCATGGACTGGTTAGCTAGAAATCAAGCTAATATAGTCTGCAATGAAAAGATGATTCGTATAGATTTACCAGGGAAAGGACCGATTATAATCTATGGTGACAGGCGGGATCGTTATTCCAGCCTTATCACTGTTTTAAAGGCTCAAAAGTGCGTACAGAAAGGATGTGTCAGTTTTCTTGCCTATATTGTTGACATAAATAAAGAAAAGAAAAAAGATGGAGGATATTCCAGTTGTAAGGGAATTTCCGGAAGACTTGACAAGTTTACCTCCGGATCGATTGATAGAGTTTCAGATTGAGTTACTGCCTGGAGCAGCGCTAGTTGCACGTACACCATATAGATTAGCTCCATCTGAATTAAAGGAATTAGTGTTGCAATTGAAGGAATTGCTAGGAAAATGTTTTGTTCGACCAAGTACTTTTCCATGGGGTGCGCCTGTGTTATTCGTAAAGAAGAAGGATGGATCAATAAGAATGTGCATTGATTACCGGGAATTGAATAAATTAATGATAAAAAATAAGTATCCTTTACCAAGACTTGATGATTTGTTTGATCAATTGGTTGGGGCTACTTATTTTTCAAAGTTCGATTTAAGATCCGGTTATCATCAATTAAAGATTCGAAACGAAGATATGTGGAAAAGGACATTCTGTACACGTTATGGGGATTATGAATTCTTGGTTATGCCGTTTGGACTCACAAACGCACCTGCAACCTTTATGGATATGATGAATAGGGTGTGTCGCCCATATCTTGACAAATTTGTGATTATCTTTATTGATAATATTTTGATATACTCTCGATCAGAAAAAGAGCATGCTCACCATTTAAGAGTACTTCTGGAATTACTGAAACAAGAAAAGTTGTATGGTAATATGTCAAAACGTGAATTTTGGCTGCGAGAGGTTTAATTTATGGGTCATGTTATTTCGGAAGAGGGCATCAAAGTAGATCCTCTTAAGATTGAAGCCATTGAAAAATGGGAAGCGCCAAAAACCCTAGCCGAAATCAGAAGTTTTCTTGGATTGGCTGGATATTATCGCAAGTTTATACAAGACTTCTCTCACTAAATTGACAAAGAATAATGTAAAGTATGAGTGGGAAGAATAGCAAGCCCAGGCTTTTCAAATGTTAAAAGATAAGTTATGCAGTGCACCAATTCTGGCTTTGCCAGATGTAATGGAAGATTTTGTGGTTTATAGTGATGCATCAAAGATGGGATTGGGTTGTATATTAATACAGTGTGGGAAGGTAATCACTTATGCATCAAGACAACTAAAAGATCATGAAAAGAAGTATCCTACTCATGATATGGAATTAGCAGCAGTAGTGTTTGCTTTAAAGATATGGAGGCACTACTTATATGGGACGAAATATCAAATTTTCACATATCATAAGAGTCTACAATATTTGTTCCATAAAAAAGATTTGAATATGCGCCAAAGACGATGGTTAGAATTGGTTAGCGATTATGATTGTGAAATTTTGTACCATCTAGGAAAAGCAAACGTGGTGGCTGATGCTTTAAGCCGTTAAGAGAAAAGTGGCACCATCAAAGCTATAGCTTTAAGAGTTGAGTTAATACCGAGTATCCAGGAAGAATTACAGGAATTCCAATGTGAAGCTATGAACGAGGATAAAATTAAGCAAGAAAGACTGGGTGGAATGGTATTTGAATTTGAAAAGAATACAGGGGATATTGGAGTTTTCAAAACAGAATTTGGGTATCGTGTTATGGTAATCTCAGAGAACGTATCTTAAGTTAAGCTCTCAGAGAACGTATCTTAAGTTAAGCTCTCAAATCACATTTTGCTATTCACCCGGGTACAAACAAAATGTATCGGGATCTGAAACAATACTATTGGTGGCTAGGTATGAAGAAAGATATAGTCAAACATGTTGAGCAGTGCATGACATATGGTAAGTTACAATTTTTAGAAATTCCAGTTTGGAAATGGGATCACATCACTATAGATTTCATAACCAAATTGCCAAGAACATCGAAAGGTTATGATGTCATATGGGTGATTGTAGATCGGTTATCCAAGTCTGCATATTTCTTACCAATGAAAGAATCATATTCAATGGAGAGATTGGGAAAACTGTATATTGATGAGATAATGACACGTCATGGTGTTCCCCTATCAATTATTTTTTATAGAGATAGTCGATTCACTTCTATATTTTGGATGAGTTTTCAAAGAGAGATGGGTTCACAGATTAAGCTAAGTGCATCTTACCATCCTTACACGTATGGAAAAAGTAAACGAACTATCCAAACATTAGAAGATATGCTTAGAGCTTGTGTTATTGATTTTGGGGGATCATGAGATAATCATTTGGCTTTGGTAGAATTCGAATTCGCTTACAATAATAGCTACCATTCGAGTATTCAAGCTGCACTTTTTGAGGTTCTGTATGGACAAAAGTTTCTAACTCCTTTGTGCTGGAACAAGATAGGTGAGAAACAGTTAGCTGGGCCCGAGCTAGTACAACAAACAACGGATAAAATTTCTTGTAATTGTTTCTGATCTATTACAACAAACAACGGATAAAATTTGCCAAATATGAGAACGAATGAAAGTGGCACAAGATCGGCAAAGAAGTTATGCCGATAAACGTGTGATAACTGGATTTTTGGTTATCACCCGAGGTAATGAATATGTTATTATCTGATTAAATGATTACGTGATAGCATGATAAATTTGTTTTATTTGATCATGCTAGTGTGTGTGGAAATTATGTGCATAATGTGAATGCATGTATAAGATTATGTGTATATGTATAATTATATATATATATATATATATATAAATATATAATTATACACACATGCATGTTATGAGAATGCATGGTGTGTGGGTGTGTGCATGTGGCCGACTTTCCTGTTAAGAAAAGGTATAAAAGGAGGGTTTGACCCCCCATTTTATCTTCTTGGATATTTTGATAAATTAAGCGATTTAGAAAGGAAGCTTGCCCGGATTTTTCTTATTTTTGCATTACAAGAAGGTTGTTTCAAAAGGCTTGATAAGGTGAGTGATTCCTAAACCTTTTTGCATAAAACTTGTTACTGGTTTTATTTGAATGTTGTTTATTATTGGAAAAAAATCAGTTATTATTAGGGGTCTTTTTCCGAACAAAGGGTGATCGGATTAAGTCTAAATCGGACAAGGGTTGGGCGATTAAGCCCTAAACCGAACAAGTGTTAAGCGGTTTAGTTTTAAACCGGTTAAGCATTGAGTGAGTTATGAATGATAAGTATGGTAAACATTTTGAACGGAGAAGTATGAATACGACCATGTGGTGACCAGATTATTTTAAATCGGTCAAGTTTTGGACGATATATTGTCCGGACTTGTTATCCGGACAAAGATGTTGAAATTTATTCTAAGTGTTAAATCGGACAAGCCTTGGGCGATGAGTTGTCCGGATTTGGTAAACCGACCAAGACTTGACCGGAGATGAAGTCCGGCCAAGCCTATGTTGACCGGATTTGTACTATACCTTGTACTTGATTGATGAAAATTGTTATTTTATCATAAAATAAAAAATTTGATATAAATGATTTTGGATTGATAATAATTCCATTGACTGCGGTCTATTTGGAATTGTTTTTTGTAAAATGTTTTGATGAGGAAATAAGGGTGGTATATCAAATAGAGGTGTACCATGGGATAAGGGTGACATATCAAGGAAAGGTGTACATTTGATATAAGGGTGACATTTGTATGTATGTTGTATGATATAACTATTTCTATTATATCCCTTAAGACTACCGTGGTTTGGAATCTTTATTTCTTTGTGATTTAAAGATTTAGGATCAAGGTTCTTATTGGAAATCATAGTATGTATGTTATTGAGGAGAAAATAACAGGTCTGACCTAGAACTTTAAATAAACCTTGTTTGATTAGAAAATGTTTAAAAGTGGCATTATATGAAACCTGGTTAGTTCAAAAGTATGTGATTTGAATAGCTGAATGCTTAGCTTGAAAAGTGGAAAGGATCTGGTATTATGTCCATTTTTATTTATATATTTGTTATATATATGAAAAGTTGTTTTCCATAAAGGTTTTGGTGATTTTCACCCTGCAATAACATAAATAGGGTATCTCACTAGACCTTTCGGTCTAACCCTCGTTTTGTGATTTTAACTATGTATTGCAGAAGGTACCGACGGTAAGGGGTAGGGGAAAATGTAATATTTTCCTATACGCATTTCTACATGAAGAACTGTCTTTGATGTACAGTTTTGTTTGATGAACGTTGATTAGTACCAGAAATGTATTTGAATTTTTGGACCTTGTATTTGGTAATGATAGATTCTTGTATTAAGGGACCTGATTGGTATATAAACATGTATTTCTTTTGTATGAAATATGTGTCACATGCAATGTGTATTATGGGGTGTTACAAAACGTCGGAAACCAATTGAGTTCCAAATTGGTGATAAAGTAATGTTCAAAATATCACCTTGGAAAGGAGTTGTACATTTTGGACCATTTCCTATCATTAAAAGAGTTGGAGAAGTGGCATACAAACTAGAACTTCCTTTAGAGTTAAGTGGTATTCATGATACGTTTCATGTATCAAATTTGAGGAAGTGTTTAGCAAATCCGGAAGTAGCGGTGCCTCTACCATAAATTAAGATTGATTAGAAGTTATGTTTTGAAGAAACCCCTGAAGCCATTACTGACTTCAAGATAAAAAATTGCGGAATAAAGAGATCAGGTTAGTAAGAGTTCAGTGGAGTTATCATAAAGGGGCGGATGCCACCTAGGAATCAGAGACAAATATGAGAATTAAATATCCTTATCTGTTTACTTAGTTGAATTCCGGGACATAATTCTTCTAAGGAGGGGATATTGTAATGTTCAGTTTCATTAACAGTTGATACGATAATAATGTATTTTGATAGTGGGAAATTCGGGGATAGTATTTGGTATTCAAGGAGTGGAGGGGGATCGATCTAAGATTCTTTCTTTATAATCGTGTTTGAGTAATGTACTAATATATAGTTGGGGAGGGTTGCATGGTAAGCACCCCTTTTTGGTATGTCGGCTAAACACTTGMTTTTTATAGCAAGTATATGTGAATGAGAAAGGTTTTACTGATTTTGGAAAGATATATAATYTTCTTTCAAGAGGCTTAGGTGATAAAAGTGCAAAAGGAGATTCCAAAACTGAATTCAAAAGCAAAGGTGAGTGTTATGGTTTTTGGTATTCAATT
>NC_037543.1:12798957-12815385 GCF_001531365.2 Cynara cardunculus var. scolymus
GTTTTTATATCTTATTACTTAAAATATTTATCCAAAATATTTCATGTCAAAATCTAAAATTTAAATTTTATTTAATTACTTTGTTAATTATAAGATATATATTTGTGCCAACAAATTTTATAGATTAAAAAATAGATCAAATCCTAAAAATGAAAGTTGGAAAGAGACCAAATTTGTTATAAAAAGAGAGAGTTTGAAAGACCAAATCTATTATAATAATATAAAATATAAAATAGTTTGAGGGACCAAATCCACCTATGAAAATTGAAGTTGGGAGAGAGAGGAGAGTGAATAGTACCTCATTGACGAAAACTTAAAAAAAAAGTTAAGGAAGAAACCATATCCGTTATAAAAATGAAACTACCGAAAGATTTTGTTTAATAATTCTTTTCAAGGACTTTGCTTGTTAATTTATGTAAACAAATGTACCAAATTTGTATTTAACTCTTGGATAAGTTTCCGATGGAGTGATGATATCATTCATTTCAGCCAACGGTCCCACCGTCAACACGAAGAACATACACCCAAATACCAACAAGGACCGCACTCCTCCCCGCTTCTACCGAGAGAGATTAAGCTAAGCTGATTCGATCAATCCACTTCGATTCCTATTGGTCATACTTGTTGTCAATATCTCCAAGTTTCTTCAGATCAAATTGTCTACAAAGATGGGTGGAATTTTCTTCGGTTTCCATCGTCGTCTTAATCCTTCTCTCGCAATAAGCAGGGGCAAAAGATGATTGATGCTTGCGAGTTTTCTAGGGATCGAATGATTATGTTATTGCTTGCTGAAGAACTAGTATTTTTCACACCGCTAAAACCCTAATCGAAGTAGTCACTGCCGATATGCAAAGGTAAGAAAACCCTAATTTTTTTTTTATTTTGCAAAATTGCTGCATTTGACGTACTATTTGTTGTCCGTAGTTGCTTATGCATTATCTTTCGGTTTTCACTGTGAACTTAGGTTCTTTTTCTTTCTCTTCTGGAGTTCCACACCCCCCCCCCCCAAAAAAAAGGCGAGTTGACATTGGATTTCTTAATGTCAAAAGAATTGAATGCCAGATTCATGTGTATATTATTGAAAAGTTAACGCCAACTTAATTTTGTTTCTGCTAATTGCTGCATGCCGACAAGATTGGTCAAGAATTTGAAGTCCATAAAACTGCTGAAGTTGAAAAGTGGAACCCTTTGGCATTGGGGTTTAAGGAGTAGATTTTTTTCTTGGAATAAACGGAGTACATGTCGGTGTCTTTGCTTCACACTCATAATATGATTAGAAACACCCATCACTATTCCAAATGAAAGAAGAAATGAAATATTGTGTAATTGTCCATATTCTTATCTTCTTCAGATGATACATGGATCAACAGTATAGAACAATTTAAATATTTAATTTTTTAAAATTGAATAGAACGACTATATCTTTTTAAATGATAATGAATCTGTTCTTTTCTATTATATCAGTATTTTCTATTTAATTCATATTGGATTAGTCTATAATATTTGAAACTTAGTTTGGTTGGCTCTTCCTTTTGTCTTGTATCTTTGCTTGGGGCATTTTATCTTGAGTTGACAGTGAAGTCGTGGTGTTAGGATAATAGTTTTATTCATGTTAAGTATTGGATGTTGTGGGAAAGTTTTATTGCATAAAAGATGGAGCCTAAATTCTTTTTCAGTCTTCTAATTTTATACATGGCTTTATAGAATATATGGATGATGGAGATAACCCTGGGCATATGCTAGGAGACAATTCAGTTTATTATTGTATTTTGGACGAGTTTCAGCAGCTAATACACTAGGGAAAATGATAAACACATGAGAAAAGGTGTAAGCGGGTACTGTCAAGTTATGCCCAAGCTAAATCTTGAGGTTTTTAGAAAGTACATAGCCTTTGCTAGATTGATGTAGCTGATATTATGCAAATTAAACCAAGTTAAAGGTGGTTAATCATTATCTAGAAGACTTATTGTTTGGTTTTTAAGAGGCGCTGAAGTCTTATTTCACTTTATATTGATAAGAGGTGGTCCTGAAGTTTGAACGCATAATAAATAAGACTGTTTGTTATTGTAAACTGATAAATTTTGAATGTGTGTAATTGTGTATATTACCCCTCAAAATACGTAAATAATTATCAATAAATCTTTTGTAACTATAACGTTCATTTTCAAACAATTTTTTTGGTGCTTAAATAACCATATGAGCTCATAGATAATCCACTTCAGCTTCAAAATCAATATAATCCTATGTTTGTTCTTCATGACAGACAACTACAACCCCATCTAGCTTTACAGTCTCTATCCACATTAAAATTAAAATGCATCAGAGTCCACAAAACCATTGGTGGTAGCCGTACCTACTGATTCAGTGTGGATGCCAAATCTGGAGCACAATGATGTTGGAACCACTAGAAAAGAAATTCTCGAACTTGGGTCCCTTGTAAACCTCATAGCCACGAACAAAGTAATCTCGGAGAGAAAGAGTCATGAAAATGCTAACAAAATTGAACTGAGGTTATCAGATTATAAACAAAATCAATACCAAAATCAAACCCATTGCCTTCAAAGAAACCATAATCACCAAACCAAAACTTGCATTTAAATGAAAGTACGAACCTAGAAGAGCACGAACCACATGAGATCTGTTGGCTGTGTTTTTAGATCAAAGACGAGGATTGAGTGGAGCGATTGAGGTGGAGCAGGGGTTATTGAGGTGATGATGGCACCGATCGATAGAGGGGAAGAGAGAGCACCAATTAGAGAGGGGAGGATAGAATTTGGAACCCTAGGTTTGATTTTGTTTAGGGAACAAGAGGACGGTAAGAGCCTAATAAGAGACGTGTTTACCTCTTGTCCAATAAGAGGACGGTAAGGGGTTTTATTCTCTTATGAAAAAGAAAAAGCCAAACAGGCTGAAACCTCTAACCTCTTATTCAATCCGTTATAAGTGGTGAATAAGATGTTTTTTACAAAAAACAAACACCACCCTATAATTTTTTTTTAAATTAAAAACTAAAAACATCAACCGAAATACATTTTCTCATATTCTTTCTATTTTCTCTCTTCATTTGAAATTTGTAATATGTAATCTTACCCTTATTTTTCTAAGATGTTGCTTCTATCTACCTCTATATTCTCAATGACTACTTCAATGTAGTAACTGTGATATTTGGTATATGCATTTGCAACACCACTCTGTATTATGCACCTCACTGAATTGGTCTTTTTTTGTTGCACAACGCAACCAAACCCATTATATTAGATCTTTAGGCAATTGAGGCTTAGTTATTAGTTGATTACCTTGTGACAACAATTATATTTGATTGGAAATCCCCGTGTATCTTAGTGGGGATTCCAAAACCTCGAACTTCTTGAATAATGTATGTGATATGTGGTTAAACTAAGTGAGAATAACTTTTTAAATGACTTCTTAATGATCTCCTTAGCATCTTCTGGAGCTATGCTGTTACAGTGGTCAAAATTTGAAATAGTAGTCAAGACTGTGATTTGATATAGCGGCTATCATGATGATGGTAAAGCAGTCTATATAATAATTACAATTAATTTATGTATGTATAACTTAAAACATTATATGTATTGAATAAAAATGCATAGTCTCAACTTTCAACATCAAAACATCAACTTAGAACCAGGCTTTGGCCGGGAAAAAATGTTTGGGTGGTTTATAAATTAAAAAATGTGAAGGCTAAACAGAAAAAACAAACTAAAACAATATGAAAGTGATGAACTCACTAACAATTAAAACAATACGAAAGTCTTAGCTGAGTCAATAATAGACTATCCAGAAGCAAACCTGAACTAAAAATTGATACATGCTTTTATAAAACACAATTAAATTTTTTTTGAATAAAACCTACCAATCTACTAAAGAATGATGAACCTACTAACAATTAAAATGCATAAAGAATAACTACTCAGAACTTTGTGGGAAAGAGGGACTGAGAAGTAAAAACCAAGAAAATAGTCGAGTTTTGGAGTAAGCTAGAGTGCAGGACAAATGGCGGTCATATAGCACTGCTCTTAGCAGCAATGGTGATTTGCTCTGCAATTTTGCCGCTGCTATTCTGTCGGTGACCGCGATATGCAATACCACTGCGATAGCACCACTACAGTGGCACGATTGGCAGCATAGTTCTAGAGCCTCTCTGTTTGATATTTTGTTGCATTGCATTGATGATTACAAGTGGAAATTAAATAAATCTAATCACTGGAGGGAGATTTAAAGAGAATAGTAGGATTGCACCTATATCCCTAAATATTGTATGAATAAGTAATTGCTAGAATTTTCTAAATTAATCGTAATTTCTTAGTTTGGCCATGGAAAGTCTTTTATCCATGAAATGCTTGAAGCTTCGTTGATGGTTTATTTATGTGCAAGTACACGATGATAGTTTCATTTTGATCCATCATTCTTTACCATTTATCCTTTAATAATGGTTGATACACCTCGTTTGGGATTAGGGTTTTAATGATGAGAGTTGAGTACTTGAGTTAATATCATTTGATACTCGAACTTTGTGTCAGGCGATACATGGAATTTATTACGTTATGTTATTGTCATGAATCTAGCTTGGTTATTATGTCATATTTTTTACAAATAACCTGATATGTTACCTGATCTGGCTTTCTAAACACCCTTAAATACACCTTTGAATTTCCTCTATTTTACCCCCTTTAATAGTGGGGTTGCACCTGTATCTCTAAATATTGCTTGAATACAATGCTTTGTGATTAACTATAAGATGTGGGATGTAAAGAAATGAGCCACAACCACAACTTTGCATGCGATTGTGATGTGTTTTTAGTCCCTTGACGCCGCAGTATTTCAAGTATTAAGTTTATGAGAGTTGCTCAGTCTCGAGAACGCTATGATATCTAAGCTAGGAAAGGAGAATGCCCTTTAGTTATTTCCGAAGGGTTTGAAGGTCTAGAATGAGAATATTTCTCTCTCTAATTTCAAGCAGTTGCCGAATAATATCTTAGTTATGTAAACTGTTTTATTCTAGCTTCACAAAGAGATCATTTTATGTACTAACTGTTGTATGGACGTAATGTCTATTGACAATGGGTTGCCCAGGATTTGAACCCGGAACTAGTCGGATGGAGTAGATAATTTCCTTGTTAAATAAGTAAAAATTTTCGTAAAATAGTTGACCGCTTCATGCATATTACTCTATTTATTAACATAACAGTTTGAAACGGTGGGGTAGCAAATCAAAATATAAAAACTCTCCAAGTTTAACTCATAACTCCCTTGTTTTTGGGTGTGAAGTAGTGTCAAACCAAAATACGCAACGACCATGGAAATAAATATGAATCAACACGTTCAATAAAGAAATTACTTCTTCCTAGATTATTTTTTTTTCTTACGACACATCCTCTTAGGCAGAAAGACGGATATTCCTTGCTCATTATCAGTCACCAACAATTACTAGTACACCATTATGATTCCTAATATAGGAGTAAAAATAGGGATAAGCRTCCATATGATCCCATAGACCTCTTTTAAGGATTCCAATCTAGAAAAATAATTGATAGCTTGTACTTCTGTTGGATCAATTGCTCGAATGGTATGATCCCTCCGTCACCCCATAATGAAAGGGGTGATCTCGTAGTTCTTGGTCTGTGAAGATGCGTTGTTAGGTGCTCCCTTTTATTCTCCCATTGAGGCCAAACCTAAACCTGTGCTCCAGAGATAGCTCAACCGCTATTCCATCCCCGTTTTCCATTGAGCCTGCCATAAATTAGTGAAACGTTACACATAATATGCCTATCCCCCATCAGTGTATTTTTTATTTTCATATCCGTAATAGTGCGAAATTGGAAAGAAGGAAACTGGCAATGCAATGTAGTGGGACTCTCATGTCGATCCGAATGAATCATCCTTTCCACAGAGGCAAATCTTCGCCTGTTAGGTAAGAGCAATTTAGTAAGAGAGCTCAGATAGCAATACCGATTCGATCCGATCTACTTTAATTCCGGTTTCAAAAATAGATAATTTTGTATCCAACTGTATAAAGGCAAGCGTAGATCGTGTTTGGTACTGCATGGTTCCACTCTGCAAGAATTCTGAATCATTTAAATGGGGCGTAGCCAAGTGGTAAGGCAACTGGTTTTGGTCCCGCTATTCGCATCTAGTAGATATTGAACTACAAGAGTTGCTCCTGGGAACTAGAATGCGGCGAACCTATTAGACAACCCGCCCCTTCTCTTTGAGTTTCTTTGGTTAGTGACTCAAGTTCTACCTTATATATCATTCTAATTGGTAGATGCCATATGTATAACATAAAATAATTCCCCTTTAATTGCTAAGAATGGTGCTAGATACTCCTCTCTCATATAATGCGACACTTTCTTTTCTTAGGATGTTCCAAGATAATGCAATATTTCATTTTTAGCAATATTTCATTTTTAGCAAAATTTAATCCAAAAATATCTTTTTGTCCACTAGTAATCAGTGTAAGATATTGATAGCATTAATTTTAGCCAAGAAGGTTACTCTACTTCATTATTGAGGGGCATCTTAGATATTTGACTAGTAATCATATTTTTATTGAACCATGAACCCAGTTAAATTTTGCATTCATTTTGGGATAGAGGGAATTTTATGTTTACGTTTAAACTACTTCTGTGTGATGCAATTCCACTACTGTTTGATATTAAATCATATAAATAATCCATACTATTTGGGAAAACAATCCTTTAGGGTTCAGTCTACAAACTTATATCTATTTGATATTACAAACAGAATCATGATATGTATTTTCTTTAGCAACACATACATAATCGGGTAAGGGTATCATATCGTATTGCGTAGAAATGTTGTCTTCTCATCTCAACTACTCTCCCCCCTCAAAAAAAAATCTTCTCTCTCTGTAATGATTAAATAATCATGCCTAGAATGTAAAATTTAAATTTTGTATCGGCATTAACAAAATTATCCACAAAAGAAGACTTATTTGTAGTTGTCTTGTTAAATTATACTCTATGGTTTTCAATAGTTCATCTTCTTCTTTGGTTGGCAAAAAGAAATGGCAGAAAGAGAAGTAATGTATAATGTGTTTTATCCTGCATGTTTTGGAGGGGTAAGATGAGATGACTTCTGTGGACATTTATATCAGATTTCATTATTGGTGTTTACTTGATTGCTAATAATGTATTGTACAAACTTATAATGATTATAGTCTGTATTGTACAAACTTATAATGATTATAGTATGTATTTGTACAAACTTATAATGATTATAGTATGTATTTGTACAAACTTATAATGATTATAGTATGTATTTGTACAAACTTATAATGATTATAGTAACTTATAATGATTATAGTATGTATTGTACAAACTTATAATGATTATAGTAGGTATTGTACAAACTACAAACTTATAATGGTCATAGTATGTAGGATGGTATGGACTATGGGCAGTAAATGTGACATACTAGGTCCACTACTTGAGGGGTTTTATTCAATCAGAAGAAAGTTTTTGATAAAATATATCATTGTGCAAGGATATAGTCTTAGGCCCAGATGGATCGCTTTAGGTATATTCACCTTCACTCATAATGTGACTAGACGGGTATCTTAAAAGGCATGGTGAGGTATTTTATTTGCTTTTTTTATTTAGCAGAGTTTCATCGAATTTGGTTTTCTCCTATTGTAACATGATCATGTACTGATGTACTTCTTGACATGGGTGACCTGTGGCAAATCTTGGATCTGGTTTAGCTGGTCCTTGATTTTAAAAAGCACGATGTGATCCGAGGCGGTAAGGGTCCCGGAAGCCGATGCGTGATGCGGATGCGCTCGCATCACACACGTGATGCGCCCGATATCCAAAAAATACTTATAAATTAATTCTACATATCAATTTCTACCTTAAAAATACTTACCTATCAAAATACTTCATTTATAACATAAAGTAGTTCAAAAAGTGGCATTAGAATCTTAAAAAGTTCGTGAATCGGAATAACATAACACACAAACTACTACCATRAAGAACACAAGTAAATGTCTAATAGTCCCCAATCCCTAAACTAAATGACCAAGTGACCAACTAATACTCCCCAAGATCAACATCATCAAACCCCAACACGGGTTCATCTCCCTCATCATTATCAAACCCTCCAATATCTGCTTCCACCTCAACTTCATCATCTTCACGACTCATGTATATGTTCTTAATTTGATATGCGACTTGAGACTTGAGAGGGGCTTCTATTTTATTAGGTCATTATTACGTTCTATTTTAATCTACAAAAAGCCCAACTAAAAACCTCTAAAGAATGAAAAAGGAGTCCAAACATGAAACATACAGGATGCGCTGATGCACGCATCGTGTGATGCATAGGTGATGCGACCACGTTAGAGAGCATCATGGAATCGCTTCGCATCAGCCCCTCTGATGCATTACCTCCCGCGCATCTCAGCGCATCATGCATCGGAGGGCATTATGCGCGCATTTTTAAACCAAGAGCTGGTCATTACAATTTCTATCCCATATCTAATGCTAACTTGGGTTCCTGACTCAGTTGGCTTATTATGATACTTGCATACTGCTTGCATGTGTTGGCACAGAAATGGCCTTGGCATGAGATTCCTTCTGCGATATTATATATTCTGTTGTGATAAGTTCCTTAGGTGTAAATTGCAGAGTAACTGAGCTACTCTTTAGAGTTTTCTGTTTTTTCTGGAGCTTCAGCTGGGTGTAACAGCCTCCACCATATGCTATCTTCTTACTAAATGGTTGTTGGCCATAGTTCGTCTAAATATATTTCAACCAGGGGAGGATCATCTGCTTTCAGCACTCTAAACCTCAAGGTTTTGTATGAACATTTTTTTGAATATGAATATATAAGAAACCATTGCTTGCTGGAATACTAGACCTACTAAAGGAACCAAAATAGAAGGAAAGCTGAGAGTTGTCATAGAATGGGTGACTCGATTTACTATTTGTACATGCTATTAGCCTATTATTGTTTAGGTATTTTTTTAATTATTTATAAGTTATAATATAAAGATATCTTATTATAATTTGGTTATTCTGAATTGGAATTATTATTACTTAATATTTATTAAGTATAGATCTAATTATTTAAGTGAGTATATAATATTAATATAGTTTTTAATGAAAGATTTGAAAGGATATGGATGGGATATTATTGTATTATTGTTATTCTTTTCTTCATTTTTACTTATGGAGAGGAAAAAAGGGAGGGCCCTGATATTATGTACTTCATGTTCTATTAGTAAGATTTTTTTGTGGTGTCATTGTGTATTTTACCCATATTTAATCTTAAAAGGATTAAAATTCATATAGGAATACTTCTAGTAGGGATTTATTTTATTGGTTCATCAATAGTGTTCGGCTGTAATCCCTTTTTGACTCTGGACCATAGATTCTACTATTGTTAGTGAGAAATAATGGAATAACTCATGTCTTTTACAATAAAATGATAGATAGAACTGTCATGAAACGACTTATTAGTCGATTTATTGATCAGTATAGAATAGGATATCTATCACATATATTTCTGTACTAAAGGCACCAAAATAGAGGGAAAGTTAAAAGTTGTCATAGAATGGGTTAATGAAATTCTGATCTTCTACATCCTAGGTCTTCGCTTTCCATCATCGGGATTATGTTCTTCATGAAACCTTTAGACCGATTGACACAGTGATCGTGAAACTATGTTGACACTCTTAGACATCTTAGAAGATAAATATGGAAGCCTGGTCTATCTCATCTTGATTAGAATAGGGACGACCACTTGTGGAATTTTTACTAACAAATTACCTGGCCAATTTTTCTAGTAAAATCCATTTCGATAATTCTAGTATTTTAGGATCTCTTTATTTGTCGTACAAAAGACTTTCTGAATTCCTGGATTTTTTATTCATAAATCTCGATCCAATATAAAAAATTTGTTTCAAAATTTCATAATTTAAAGTCATGAGTTTTTATTGACCTTAGGATAAAAATCGCAACTTTTTCCTTTTTTCCTTGAATGTGTTATTAAAAGGTAAAGGATTTAATTCTTTTAATAAATAAAGTTCTTAATCAGATATGAATCAAGTTGACAGACCCCTTAACTATTATGGGGGTTAATAGAACGAACCACAATTTTACCACTAAACTATGCCTGCTACAATGCAATTATTTTATATATAGATGGATCCTCTGTCGAGGTGCTTCTATATATGTGTATATCAACTTATATATATATTGCCTGTATAGTACACCCATCCAAGTGTTCAATCCACCAAGCCCTTTTAACTCAGCAGTAGAGTAATGCCATTGTAAGGTGTAAGCCCTTCTTTCGCAATCCGAGACGGGGCTTCATACCTTCTTTCTAGTCGTCGTAATTGAATGAAGAATAGCTATATTATTAATAGTAACAAAAAAGTAACCGGATAGATTTTTTTATTTATCTTGTCACAAAAATGTATTTTTTGAATTATCACAAACCCAAGTTATTAATTACAATAAGTTCATATATATGCATATATATATGTATGTATGTATTCTTCAATATAATCGACCATCTTTTTTCTTAAAGATTGAAATAATGGAATTCTTTTTGGAAGACAAGGAATATTTCATCCCGAATCAAGACACTAAAAACTTAAAATTATGGAATGAATCCATGGAAAGGCTGGTTAAGAGATCATTATCAGTACGATTTATTTCAACTCATATCCTTGCTTTTCAATCTGACTTTAATTTTTCTCCCCAATTTGATATTATGGTGACGTTAGAGACCAAAATTTAGTTATTTTTTAATCAAAGAATTCGAAGAACTGGACAAAGAAAATGGAAAAACTAAAGTTGCATTGATTCACAAAGACTTTCTCGGGAGAAGCTAGAAAAGAGATATCGAAGTAATTTTGACGATTCAATTCAATTGCCAAAATCGTGAAAAGTAGATAATCTCTTGAAGGACGTTATAATTGCAACAAGAAGAAAGTATGCTACATAGATTAGTTTCTAAAGTGCATAACTGCATATTCTATTTGATTGTATGCATTATCGTGTGGTCATGTGCATGCATAGTGCAAATAGGGGGAGTTAATTACATGAACATAAGAAGCTTTGAACTTTTTACCTATGTAGCGGTGTGAGTTGTCAAAACATGCAGGCAAGGGTAAGAGTAAAAAATTCATATGAATGATGAAGGAGCACTATCACCTCTGGATGTATTTACTTAAATCTACTTTTGATCACTTAGCTGAAACACGGAAAAAACGTTAAAAGAGAACGCTGAAGTTCATATGAATATGAATACCATTGCAACCTTAGCAAGTCCTAGATCTCATTAATATAGTGATATGTGTTGTATCTCACTTGAGTACTGTGTTTGGCTAAAACATTATACTGAGATGTTGCAAAGCTGTGGTAGCAAGTGCACAAACCCTTATGGCATGGTCCTCTAGTCATTTGTAGTCTAATGCTATTTCGTCTACGTGATTTACAAATCTGAACCAGAATTGCAAGTACTATCAGTTCCCTTTGTTGAGAGTTATCTCAACAAAGAAGCAAATTGATTCAGAATTGAAGAAAGTTGTATGATTTTTAATGGCTGAATTCCAACTAGCAGATATATATGCAATAAGTATAAAATATAACTCTTTTGGTGGATCTTTTATATGTATCGAAATAAGCCAGAGATGATAGAGATCTAGGAGGAATTTTTGGGGGAGTAAAAAGACGCTTCGTTTCTTTTTGTCCAAGGAACTCCCAATTCTCTGGCCAATATAGCCCTCCTAGAGGTTGGGCTCTCCTGGTAAGTGTTTTACAAGTTTCAAGATCCTACCACTACTCCCTGAACACCCTATTTATATCTGAGCTATTCTCCCGACTAACTCCTCTTGACCGACTAACTAATCACCCACCTTCTGTTAGTTAGTTATACATCAGTGATATCACCTCTTTGCCCCTGATTCTTGTTTCTTCTAACATATGTTTTGTCTCCTTCGTAGCATGGACAAGTGATTATGCTAACTTCACATGTCTGATTTCATTTCAAGGTAAGAAGTATACTGAATCAGTGATTTTCTTCATGAAGGGGAAAACACTACTGTAGGTGGATATGTACATCAAACGAAGAAAAAAATATTCATTTCCAGATCTACATGGACAAACCTCATACTGGTAACGTGTTAGTCATATGATGATGTTTAACGGGGGTTGTCTGACGTTTCAAATTAGTCATAAAATTAATATTTCATTGTACGTGTCTTCAGTATATTGTTTATAGGGAGGACGTTTTTTTTGTCATGATTTTCATGAAGGCAAATTGCTCGAGTGGTAATTATGTACTTAATATGAGCTTTAACTCCTTGTGCATATTACTTTTGGCTTCTGCTTGTATGGAAATGATTAAACAGACTTTGAAATCGTATTAATTATGTATGATATGAAATATTAGTTGAATGTGGTTGGTATTATCTGTAGCTCTTATACATAGCCTTTTTTTGCACTTCTTTTCAGGAACTGATATGAATAGGCAAGATCTAGGGAACACCATGACTGTAAGAGCAAAACCTGGTCTAGCGGCTTTCAAAACTAATGGCCAGAGGGAGGATGAAGGAGAGTCTAGAATGGATCCATATGTAGGGTTAGAATTTGATTCTGCAGAAGCGGCACAGGAGTTCTATAATTCTTATGCAACTCAAATCGGATTCAAAATTAGGATTGGTCAGTTATATAGATCCAGAGTTGATGGGTCAGTTGTTTCAAGAAGATATGTTTGTTCAAAGGAGGGTTTTCAAACCAACTCAAGAACTGGTTGTCCAGCTTTCATAAGAGTACAGAAGGGAGATTCTGGGAAATGGGTTCTAGCAAACATAAAGAAGGAGCATAATCATGATCTTGACATCTCAGGTGAAGTCCGTACTCCCACTATACAAAGAAAAGTTATTCCAGCTCCAAAAACAACATCAGTTGTGTCATCAAGGACAGGAATCAGATCACTTGAGGATGATGGCCCATCGGGTGTTATTGATCTTAAACGTCTTAAAAGGGAAGAGTTAGAAGCAGAACCCAGAGGTGAGCCTTGCAAAGGTCTTGATTTCATATCTGCTAATGAAGCATACAAATTTTACTACACATATGCAGCTAACATGGGTTTCAAAGTGCGGATTGGTCAATTGTTTCGTTCAAAAAATGATGGATCAATTACGTCTAGAAGATTTGTGTGCTCCAAGGAAGGGCATCAGCACCCTTCAAGAGTAGGTTGTGGAGCGTTCATGAGGATACAAAGGCAAGATTCTGGTAGATGGGTGGTTGATCGTCTATCAAAGGAACACAATCATGAACTTGACTCTCCGGAAGACGCCGGTCGGAAAATCGCTGCTGCTGCGAAAGGTTTTAAGGAAGAACTGAGTAGTGGATTGGAAAATTTGGATTTACTTGAAACAAACGGTGGTTTGAGCCTTGTCAAAAGAGACAGAGGAAGTGGCATTGGAAGTAGGTGGTATAGTGTGCTCCTTGAGTACTTCCAGTCTCGTCAAGCTGAAGATACAGGCTTCTTTTATGCCTTGGAAGTTGACAATGGCAGATGTATGAGTCTATTCTGGGTCGATGGCAGGTCGAGATTCTCCTGCACTCAGTTTGGTGATGCTATTGTTTTTGATACATCGTACAGGAGAGGGAGTTTTACAGTTCCGTTTGCTTCTTTTGTTGGTGTGAATCATCATCGGCAACCAGTGCTTTTAGGATGTGCGTTAATCGCAGATGAGTCAGAAGAGTCCTTTACATGGGTTTTCCAAGCATGGGTTAGAGCAATGTCTGGAAAGCGTCCCGTATCTATAATTGCCGATCAAGACAAATGCATTCAAAATTCAATTGCACAAGTTTTCCCGGGAACCCATCATCGGTTTTCCGCGTGGCAGATTGTTTCTATGGAGCATGAAAATTTGGGGGCACTACGGTCCATGGATGAGTTCAAATTTGAATATGAAACTTGCATTTCACAGAGCCAAACAGCTAGTGAATTTGATTCTGCATGGAGTGTCCTGGTTACTAAATATAATATAAAGGAGAATGCTTGGTTAAAGGAGATGTATAAAATGCGAAAAAGTTGGGTCCCGTTGTATTTAAGGGGGATCTTTTTTGCTGGTATCCCTGTTGATGGAAGTATGAAATCCTATTTTGGAACGTTTTTGACGTCACAAGTACCGCTTAATGAATTTCTAATGCGTTATGAGAAAGCTACCGAGCATCACCGCGAGGAGGAGAGGAAGGAGGATTTCAATTCATTCAACTTGCAAACTGTTCTTCATACAAAAGACCCCCTAGAGGAGCAATGTAGAAGGCTTTACACAATAACAGTATTCAAGGTGTTCCAAAAAGAGCTCTTGGAAAGCTATAGCTACGTTGGAATAAAGATAAATATCGAGGGCGCAATCAGCCGATATTTGGTGCAGAGATGCGGCAATGGAGATGAGAGGAATACTGTTGCTTTTAATGCTTCAAATCTTAACATCAGCTGCAGTTGCAAGATGTTTGAGTTCGAGGGTATTCTGTGTAGGCACGCATTAAAGGTGTTCCAGATAATGAACATAAGAGAAATCCCGTCTCGCTACATCTTGCATCGGTGGACAAAAAGTGCCAAGTACGGAATTCTGCGGGATGTCGATTCTATTGGTGGATCTCAAGATTTTAAAGCATTGATGGTATGGAGTTTAAGAGAAGAAGCCCATAGCTATATCGACGCAGGGGCAGCATCTATAGAAAGATACAAACTGGCGTTTGAGATACTGCAAGAGGGTAGGCGTAATCTCTGTTGGCAAAATTGAAGAGCATACTGAACAAAGGTCCGTAACATCTCATCGACTTTACGCTTCTATTACTTTAAATTCTCAAACCAGTGTAGGGTTCAAGATTCTAATATTATGAAACTTGCATGCATGGATGACCATATCTCTGGTGGTTGTTTTCAGCAGTGTATTTCAGTGGGAATTTTATTTCCCTAATAGAACAGAAACCATGTCATCCATTTGTAATTTGCATTTTAGCTTTTAATATCTCAAGTAGCACCTGTTTGTGGTAAGCGGATGTTTCCTTGAAATTTGTCGGTTTTGGGCATAACTTCGTTTCCTAGTCTAAGATAAACACAGGAGGTGGTGCTTTCCATTTCATAGGGGAAAAATCAAATAAGGACCACAAAGATGTTGAGAACCATGAGAACCAATTGTAACCACCATTCAGTGAGTTTCATTTTAGGTTAGGCTTAAAGGTGGTATAATTGTTCATGTGTGTGGTTTCATATATGAAACATATGGACATGTTTGTTTCACATATGGAACAATTATATCTGTTCCTTGTATGAAACAACAATGTACTTTCACATGTGAAACTAGTTATCATGGTTTTCAACATTTTTCTTGTTCTCTTTTGATTTTCTCCCTCATACCATCTGCCTACTTTCATGGAGATATTGATGTTTTACATTCTTTAAGTTTTTATCGGGAACTAGATTTTTTATCACTCCATCGCAAAACAAAAACCATTGTACTTGTGACTGCAGGAAAAAAACACCGAAGTCTGCAATTTCTTGCATTTTTTTCATCGAACTTCCCACAACTTTTGGTCAAAAAGGCAAGACATTGCAAACTTGAATTTTTTATTGCATTTCAGAAGTAGAACGATTAATTTTGCAACGAAGTCATGAGTATAATGAATTCGCTTCTTTTCATTTTGTTGCTTCTCCAGAAGCTATTTTAAATAGCAGGCAGATAGTTGGTTTCCATATTGTTCATGTTCCAGTGCAGGTAGCTCTCATCACTTGGTTTAGAGTGGATAAAAAGAGTAATATGCGTTTCCTTCAGCTTGTTTATGGGATTGAAGTTGCTTGATCAAATTCAAGTTTAGTTGTTCAAATTTTTGTTGCGTTTGCTGCACCTGACACACCATATGTAGGAATCGATTCTGGCTACGTGCCACTGTGTCACGTGAAGTAGTTGCTTTTAAACAAAGGTTTACCCTAACCTGTAGGCATTCATTTTGATCTATACTTTGTGGTAGAGATCAGGTCTGCCTACATCTTACCCTTCCAAGTAGAGGTGGCCAAAAATCAGTCCCGAGCCGAGCCTTAACCGGTTACGGCCGGTCCCGATCAAGACAAAAACCGGTGATAACCGGTCCTGGTTCCGGTGAAATCTCCCATAACCGCTCAAGCTTACCGGTAACCGGTTAAGTCGTCCGGTCCCGGTTCCGGTCCCATAACCGGTTACGGCCGGTCCTTTACAAAAAAAATATTTTTTTTTTCAAATTTTTGTTAATTTATAATATGCTATTAATAAATTTGAAATATGTTATTTTTAATATGTTTTATTATAAATACGTTTTATTATAAATATGTTTTAAAATACGTTTTGTTATATATATATATATATATATATATATACAC
>NC_037543.1:12816125-12826441 GCF_001531365.2 Cynara cardunculus var. scolymus
AGTTCACCCAAATCGTTATCATATCGACTTTTTTTACTTGATTCATTTAAAACCTCGTTCATTAAATTAGTCATCAACTCTTTACGACTTTGTCGATGACCACTAGAAGAACTAGAACCCGCAAAACCACGTGAGGAAGGTGTTTGTGGTTGGTTTCCTCCTCTGTAAAATTGTTTGTAATGATCAAATAAATTTTAAAAATTGCGATTAAATAAACGTTTTTGTTCCATTGAAGAAGAATTATCCGTAGCGGAATCCAAACCAATAGCCACACATATTTGTGTAATTAAAACTTCAACACCAACAATATTTAAATATGGGTTTAAAGCCGCAACACAAAGAAAAGCAAATGAGATACTCATAAAATATTTTAACAATTTTTTTTTTTCATGCAAGACATCAACCTTCCCCAATCCACATGGTTTTCGTATTGGACAATTTTACTTGCCAAAATATAGATTTGGTTTAAAACTAAAGGGCTTGTTGGATAATATATTCCCGATAAAAGTGTTGTCGCATTTTTAAAATCCCCTAAAATGTCGTACAATCCTTCAATCACGGCCCAATCGAGATTTTTAATAGAGGTTTGAGGATAATGGGTTCTATAAAAAGAAAAAAAATATAATTTTTTTGTTTTAATAAATTTTCGATCATAAAATATGTCGAGTTCCAACGAACGGGCATATCGTGGTTCAGTCCCAAAGCTCTAAAACCGACGTCTTGGCAATACCTTCTATAGGCCGCATGCATTTTTTTACCTTTAGTGAAAATTCGCCGCAACATAAGTCTAAACTTATCTATTACGGGTTTACAAGTATTTAAACCGTCTTGAACGGCTAAATWTATTATATGGGCACAACAACGTGTATGAAATAATTTTTCGTCTAAAATATGTGTCAAATGACACTTTAATTTTTCCATACAAACATTGTTATTACTAGCGTTATCAAACGAAATACTAATTATTTTAGCGGTTAAATTATAAAATACAAGGGTTCTTTTAATAATCGAATATTGACGTGCACCCGAATGTGGCACACCAAACGGTTCAAACGCGATTACACGTTTGAATAATTGCCATGTGTTAGGGTTAACCCAATGTGCCGTTATGCATATATACGAAACCGGCAATCCGTATGGTGCGCTCCATACATCACACGTTAAAGAAATATTGTTAGGCAAAGAAGAAAACATTTGTTGCATTTCGTCTTTGGCAATTGTCCACATTTTTAGAGCATCACGTCTAAGGGTTTGACGACTTACCGGCTTGTATCATGGTTGTAGCGTCTTTTGAATCATCTTCGTAACGTGAGGGTTGTCGAAGTGTCCAAAAGGCCAACCGACTTGAATGACACATTGTGTAGTCATTTGTTGGTTTAAATCGGCATCGTAGGACCATATTTGACCTTGGGTGTCAAGTATCGGTTGGCTTGAATCTCCCACCGACCTCAACCCCGGGCACGTTTTTTCGGTGTGCCTCCTTAACGTAGAATTTCCTTCCGCCGTAAGGAGAGTTTGACACATTTTGCAATGTGCCTTTCGTTTCCCGGTCGTGAGAACTACCAAGTTGTAGTGATTCCAAATCTCGGACTTTCGTCCGTGTTCGACGAAAACTTGGGCAATTTGTTCGTTTGATGGTTGTTCACCGACCATTTTGTAAATCGTAAGTAAAAGAGAGAAATGAACGAGAATTGTAAGTGGAAACGAGAAATTAATACGTAACGAATTCAAAAAATGAAGCGAAAAACCGAGAATTGATAGCGTTTTTTGCGTTTTTGAAGATGAGGTGAGTTGGAAAAAACTAGGGAACTCCCATCTCTATTTATACATGTTTTGGTAGCTTCTAAGATGCAAAAAACGGTCATAAGGAGGCTCCAACGGCTAGTTTGACCAAATCCAACGGCTAGTTTGACTTTTAAAGGCTAGTTTGACCAGGTTGACTTTCGTTGACTTTCATTGACCTGACCGGGCCGGGCCCATAACCGGTTCCGGTCCTAGAAATACCAAAATCCTAAATTGGTTCATAACCGCCTGTCCACAACCGGTCCCGGTCGGTTACGGGCCTCCGTCGGTTTCGATTACGGGCCTCCGTCGGTTACGAGCCGGGTCGGACCCATTTGACCATCTCTACTTCCAAGTCCCAGACCCAGATCCCACCTGGAGGTGGGATATAGTGTTTCATCTGGAATGCAAAACAAATTAGCTGGTTTTGGTGTGTCTGTGGGTTTGGAGAGGGGTGTTGCTAAATGAAACCCCTCTTGGGTCAAACTATGGTCTGTTCATGCAATGAAAATGTAAAAAGATAGATGTGTGTGTGTGAATGGTTGGGGAGTTCATTTAGAATAACTCTTTGGAGAGTCTTTGCGTGAGTGATGCCTCTCCCGCATCAAGTTGACCGCCAGACTGACACCTTTTGAAGACTTTCTAGTGTGCGAGAATTAAGGTCTTCACGAATCCCATCTTTCCGTTAGTTCACTCCATGCGAGGAATTAACGAGTTTGGATTTTTAATTACCTATTGACTTCACCTTCCTGTATATAAGTCATTGATTGGGTGACGTTTTGGTAGCCAAGTTAAGCTCATAGGTGTGCGCATTGCTGGATCGATTGTAAGCTATACAGGGTTAGTACACCTGCAATAAGGCTTGGCATTTGGGTTGCTCCTCAAAAAGTCACCGTTTTAAAGGTATTGGGGATTCAGTTGGTTGTTCTCCGAGGCTCTCTGAAACATCAAACATAAAAAATTATTAGCATCGACACATGTCATAAAAGTCTATTGCGACAGAATGTAATCAAATACAATAGAAACATAAATTTACATCCATTATTTTGTACAAATCACGTTATGTGTACAAACTATACAAATCTTATATAACCAATTATAGTTTTTCATTTCGTTTATTTTTTTTAATTATGAGAGGTTTATTAATCATTTTTATTGTGAAAGGTGTTGATTATAGATATTATCATATTTATTATATTAATTTTAGAGAAATACATGAAACAGTTTCATTAAAATTTCATAAGTATGATATGAAACAATTTCATAACTATATATAAAACAAATTAATAAAAAAATATTATATGAAACAATTCATAAGATTAAACAATTTTATGAATTTTTTTCCATAAGATTAAACAATGAAATCGACGAATGAGGGTGATTTGTACGGTTTGTATAAATATGAGTAGATTACATTTGATCACCCTCTCTCTCTCTCTCTCTCTCTCTCTCTCTCTCTCTCTCTCTATATATATATATATAGTTGGGTGCACGCAAGATTAACTCATAAATAACATATTAGCTAGTGGTTTAATAATCATTAATAACTTGTATGAGCTCAAATGATTTATTTCAATATCTTTTACCTCTTAAAGTATATAATGAAAATAAAATGACTGATGCTTCAAATAAAAGTGAAGAAGCATAAAATATGAAACACATTTGAATAGGTCGGGTTTTATTACTTTGGTTGACAAAAATGAGAGGAACTCATTCATATAAAATGTTTTAGTCTATGGTCCATTAGATGGTCGGTGCAAGGTCATAAATTGGAACTGGTTTGATAAACTACCCATATCTTAATTTTCAGACTTGTCCGAATGTATTAGACAAAAAACGGCGACTTACACAAACAAATTTGAATGAAACCAACTATCAATCGATTTCAATTGCGTTTAAAAAGATATGTAGCTTTCTATTTCAATCATTGTTCTTTAAACAATGATTTAAATGTTTTTTTTATTCTGTAAAGTATGAGAGAACAATACATAAATTATACTCATAAACCAAAAACGATCCCTCAAACAGATCTTCAAAAACTAAACAAGACACAAGTCAACACAAACACAAAAGCAAAGGCTAAGGGAACGTTTGGTTGGGGTATTGAGGGGGTAAGGAATGATAACGACAATAATAATGAAAAATGTGGTTTGGTATAATATAACGGGTCTCTTATCCCAGACTCATTAATTTCCATACCAATCCAAATTGGAGGGAATGGAAATTTTATTACTATTCTCATTCTTCTGCATTCCCATCTCGATTTTCATTTTCATTCCGTAAAATGAACCAAACACCTGTTGAAGTTTATTAAAGCTTTCCCAAACATGAAAAACAATGTGAAATACAAACAAATTTTACGCACATAGACCTTCCTTTTAGTAGGCCCGCCAAGGCGCTAATTGGACTGTTAAATAGGAGACCTCGAACAAGGTCCCAAAAAATTTGGGGCCCAATTTTATATTTTCTTTTAAGGCCCTGATATATGGATTACATAGCCCAAAATCCTAAATCTACGCTCAACATCAAAATCCAAAGCCGACTTTCTTCTAGTGTACGTCTACCTCATTATCAATAGCGCCTCTTCAATCCTCTTCGATATTTTATTCCCGATTTGACAATCAAAATCCCCAAAGCTGTGCAACTACGAGTTTCTACTGGTTTGTCATTCTACCATTAATATCCAACGACCCTGTCAAAGGTTTCATACAACTTTCAGTCGAGACTGGTTCTTAAAACATGGTCTGTAATCTATTAATTCTTAGCATCAACAAGTAGTTTGGTTAAACCTCTGTTAATATCAGCAACAATGAAAGGTAAATTCCATTCCATAAACTTGATTTCTTTTTTATAAGACTTAATTGATTCTATTATCTCATCTATTTAAAATAACGAGTAGCGAAAAGAATAATTATTCATGTCATAAGACTCATCCATATACATACTCTACCAATAAAAATAGCGAGTAATGAAAGAGGTAATGGATACATGATAAACAAAAATTAATTACAATATAATATTTTTATATTAATTATAAGTGAATAAATATAGTAAATATTTTATATCTAATATGTTGCAATAAATATTGTTATATTATTTTAAATATAATTATAATCTAATATTTCTTTTTTGTAGGAAATCATAATGTGATATTTTTGACGACAACAATATGAAATTCAAAGATAACATTTCATTTTTAGATGTATTTATCTTCCTAATCCTCTTGAGCTTGTCATTGAGTCATCGTCAACTTTTTTACTCAATTGATATTAAAAGAAAATTAAATTACATATTAATATAATATATATATATATATATATATATATAATTGATATTTAATTATATATATATATTATAGAAAGAGATTTGGGATCATGTAAGATAAGATTGTTTTCGTGAGACACGATTTATACATTTGAAACTTCACAGCAAAACACTACGAAGATAACCTTCAGTGTTTTTGCTGTGAAGATTTGACTTTCTTTTTTTTACCTTCACAACATTTTGTTGTTGTGAAGTTTCAAGTATAAAAATCACGGCTCACGTGTCTCACGAAAACAGTCTTGTCTTTAAATAAGGAAAATGAGTTGAAACTTTTCCTCAGGTCTGAAAGAAAACTCTGAACATTAACTTTGAAACATAAGAATTCAGAGTTCTATTGTTAGGTTGGAAAATAACTCTGGACTTAACATTGAATAAAATGAATTCAGAGTTGTCTTATAAGTATAGAAAGTATCTATGAGCATAACTCTAAGTCACAAGAATTCTAACTTCTTATAACTTAGAAATGTAACTCTGAACTTCAATTCTAAAGAGGAGTTTAGAGTTGTATTCTAAGTTTGGGAATAAACTATAGAACTAAGTTTGGAACAAAACAATTCAGAGTTTTGTTGTAAGTCTGAGAAATAACAATTATTTGATGATTTCATGTTGGTGATTTGTATCACTAATGTCATTTAAGTGTAATGAGATTAATTTGTTGACCAATGTAATCATGATAAATATCGAATAAGTAAGCAAGGTGCGGAGTGCATACTTGTTTGAGTTTATTTTGATTTAGGGGCGAAGCTCCTAAATGACGGGGGTCCGGGGGCAGCGCCCCCGATGGCGGGGTCCAAGGGGTAGAGCCCCTGGCTCGGGTAATATTGTTTTATAAAAATTCTTCAAAAATCCGAATTTTAAATTTTAAACCCGGTTTTGACTCTGTTTTGAAAACCCGATTTTTTAACTGTCGTATGACAGTTTTCAACCGTTTGAGGGAAAAGCTACGATTTGGTCATTGGATTTTCGAAACACTTCACAGCTCAGACTTCATTTGAATTCCTAAATTCAGTCTTACAAGTCTGAATTAGAAGTTTGGAGGTCACTTCAGAGTTAAATTCACGGGCCAGACTTCATTTAAGTTCCTACATTCATACTTAGAAGTCTAGAGGCCATATTAGAGTTAAATTCAGACTTTGATACTTGTATATCTTACAAGTCTGGAAGACAACTTTGAATTTTAACTAAGGAAAAGAAGTTCAGACTTGTCCTCAGACTTTTACACTGGTATGTCTTACAAGTCTGGAAGACAACTCTGAGTTTTAACTGAGGAAAAGGAATTCGGACTTGTCCTCAGACTTTTATATTAGTATGTCTTATAAGTCTGGCAGACAACTCTGAATTTTAACTGAGGAAAAGGAGTTCAGACTTATAAGTCTGAGGAATGGAAATCCAAACTTTTGCTTATGTAAGTATTGGAAAAGAAATCCCTTTTCATACGGAAATCAATTATGCTTACTGTGAAGTCCAGATTTCATACAAATCTTGATCAGATCTTCATAAAAGCTCAAGAACAAAGATGAATGAATAAGAATGTAAGATAGATTGGAGAGAGAGAATTACTTGGCTGTCAAATCACCTTTTTGAATTATGATGTAATCAAAGTGTGTAATTACAATTACAAAGGAAAGACTATTTATACTAAGAAAAATAAAACTAAACTAATTACAATTAAGCTAAGCAAATGGAGAAACTTGAATACAACATTTTAGCTCTAATCTTGAACCTAATATTCTCTCCCTTTGGATTCAAGTTTGGACTCTTGTAAATTTCGTTTTGCGCAGTCCAAGAATCTTCTCATACCTTCTCAGAGCATTTCGGTATTGAATTCTCTCCTCGAGCAGATTGATAGCGTTGACGAGCAGATATCTTTCTTTGACATTCATTCGCTCGGATTCCACAGCCTTTTCATCATTCATCAGCTTTGAGTCTAATGCCCTCTTCACCAACCTGATCGTACCATCAGAGTATTTATTTAGTTCACTGAATCTCATAAACTTTTTCATCTGAAGTTGAGCAAAGTAAATGACTCCGAACTCAGGACTTTCAAGAACCATGTATACTGGATAACTATCAATGTCTTCAAGCTCTTGATTAGGTCTTTTGAGATTGATAATTTTCTGGCTATCCTCAAGACCCATTTGAACGTCGATGATCATAGACAGCTTGACTTGACTTCTGATGAATCTTTTGATTGCTTCCAGTGCTACAAGTTCTCCTTCCTTTCTGATCTGCATATTTTTGAGTTCGAAATACAAATACTCAAGATCATCTAAGTACATGTTAGTGAAATCAGCTTCACTAAATCTCCAGATCTGGCCATTCTGTCTTGTGACAGTAAAAACAGGATACCAAATTTTACGGAGTCTCTGAGCATCTATCTGTTTTATCGAGACAATCTTATGCTGGGTACGTACTTGGCTGATTGGCTGGCATTTAGACTTCAAGAGATGTCTATACTCTGTTCTGAACTCTTTAGGCTTTTTGTGGATCCCTAATACTCTGTCACCACCGATAAGCTTCCTGTGACGAATGAAAATACCAAAATAGACATCTTCAAGGTACGGCTCTCGGATCCGTTCTCGATCATAACCAAAATAATTTGCTCTGATATGAAATGGAATATAACCCTTTGTGAAGATTTCTGTAGATTCAACAGTTGGCTTTGGAGTGCTAGTTTCTGGCGCAGTAAGTAGATCAGCAGTTAAAGATTCCGGAGCAGACTGTGGATCACCTTGAATAGGAAATTCTGGATCTCCTTCTTCTAGATCATCTTCAAAATCAAAGTATAATCCAGTAGATTCATCAATATTCTCCACGTCTTCACCGAAATCCTGCTCTCCACCCAAAGTAGATGTAAACATACTGTTGAAACCTATGTTGGCTGACAAGTCCATAAGCAACCTTGTCTTTATAGTGGAGTCCGCCGGCTTTTCAACCATTGGCTCGATCGTAGGACTTGCCACCACTTCTTCTTCATCTTCAATTACAATCGCCTCTATTATTCTTTCCCGCACTGACTCCGGGGCAGAACTTTGATCGTTGACATCTTGAGAACCTGATTTCTCCCCCACATTTTCTCCTTGTGCAGATGTCTCAGCCAATCTCGGTCTCTTCATCTCCCCCTCATGACTATCAGGGTCCTGATCGTCATGCTTTCTTTTGAGAGATTCGGCTTGAGATCTGCAGGTTTCTTCAAGAATAGACACTCTGTCAGCAAGAGTATCCATTGATCTTTTCAGTTTAGAGAAATTAGCGTTGATCACATCTTGGAAAGTCAAGAACTCAGAGGCTCTAATAACAGGGTTTGTTTCAATCTGTTGGCTAAGAAGACCAACTAAATCAGCATCTTCAGTATCTTCACTCTGTGAAACCATCAATTTTGCATATAAAAGCGATTTGAGCTCATCCACCGACTGATCCGGTATTGATGGTTCTGGTACTGGAGGTGGTGATGGCGCTGAAGATGTCTCTTCCACAACTTGCTCTTTTCCCTTGATCAGACGTTTCAGACTAGCAAATTGAGCATCGAAATTGTCTTGAACAGCCTTTAGGGCGCCGTCCAGATATTCCCTTGACACAAAGTCGGGTAATGTAACACCTGGATCATTTAGATTACCAGTTGAAACAACAGTTGAATAAACTGTTGTGCCTAYATTCAATGTTGCCATAATATTAGCATTGGTAGGACTTCCGACCTGTCCTTGTGAAATATCCGAAGATACCACTCCGGTCGTTCRGGCTTGTTCACTAAGAACAGCACTTGGAGCAACAGATGCTCCGGACTCACGTGTACCTATGTGTATGGGCTCTATACTCGAGGTGCACAGAATCGAAGGTGTAGGTTGGGGCAACGACCTACTTATTTCAATAACCACGTTCTCCAAGTGAGAAGTAGTTAGCATATGTGTAATATCCCCGTGAGAAGTTGAAACAGTCGGTTGTTGAGAACCGACTGAGTGGATAGGGAGGGTGTGCATTTGCATAGCTGGGCTAGCTATGTCTTGTTCAATACCAACATTCAACGTATGAATGTCAGTAGTAGATGTGGTTACCYGGCTAAGTATATCAGTTTGGGATGGAGCTTGTTCTTCTTTTTCGGCTCCAATCACACTCTCACCATCTTTTTCTTCTTCCCTTTCTCTCATACTGTCTTCTTTTTCTACTTCGACTCCCTCAACACCACCTGTAATTGATATGCCTTGAAGATAACGATCATACTCGTCGCCTTCTTCAACATTGAATGATAAAGATTGTAGGCTGGGACAAGTTTGTTGAGTAGCAAACTCAGAAAAGATCTTAGCGATATCATCATCAAATGTCCCAAAGTGTTGTGCATCATCATCATCATCATCATCATTACCAGAATCCGCTCTTTTATCAGATTGAGTAGCTTCAGAAGATGGTGAAGCTCTAGCAGTTAAAGTACGTGGCTGATCAGAAGCTCCCCGCACCGATTCACCCCTCTCCATTACATTTTCCCTCAGCGCACAACCCTGTTCAGGTACCCCTTGTACTTGAACACGCTCTTCTACTTCTAAAGTTCTATCAACTGAGGCATGGGGTGATCCTTGGGCAAGTTCAGCCGGTTCTGGCTGAACTATAGGATCTATCACTCTCCTATAGTCTATCACACWYYRAGCATTCTGATCAGCTAGAGCGAGCAATTCTTGTGGAATAGGCATGATGGAATCAAGATCTTCAACTTCTTTATGTTGCCTAATCCGGGTCATGACGAATGTTGGCCCTCGTTCAGAATGAATTCTGGGCGGGATGTCTTCATTTGTGTTCATCATGGCTTGGATAATGAGTTGCAGAAAGCGCTGAAATGGCACKAATTTCCTTGCTTTCGACGGAAATCTTTTGGCATTCACAAGTTCCAGTAGCTCATTATATATGACTAACGCATAGTCATAGTGTCTTGAAAACACTATACCATGAAAGAACTTAAGGAATGTTGAGCTGCACGTGTCAATGCCTTGTGTCTTCGACGTTAAGCATCGATTAAGGATTGAGAATAGAAGATGCCACACCGAGGGTAAGAATCTTCGTTTGAACTGGAAAGGGTTATTCAACGGTGCCGAGTATCCCAGTCTCTTGATATCAACACAGAGTTGATCATCTGATACAAAGTCTTCAAAACCGGTCGGGCYAGGAGCARRAAGAYGTAGAATTCTACGTAAACGCTTCAATGTCAGTCGGCTGACATATTC
>NC_037543.1:12826541-12827338 GCF_001531365.2 Cynara cardunculus var. scolymus
GAAGATAAAAGCTCTAATGTACAGTCATGTGCCTCGAGCATCCTGAGTCAACAACCCAGGTAGACACATGCTGCTGTTTCTGCAATCATACAACGTTTATTTTAGGTACACACTTCCAATTGGGTCCTTTAGTATTAGATTGCTTAAGATATGTTGTAACATCCTTTGATTTGGCCTTACTTTTCTTGGAAGAATTGCCAACTTGTCTCTTATTCACTCCAAAACTATGACTCTTGGGGTGAGAGACTAAACAAGAAGAGTGGTGAATGTGAGTGGATAGAGTATGCATGATATYGAAWMATTCACAGAAGGAGACATCACAAGAAACTTTTTTAAAATTTTCATTAAAATTCTCAAAGAAGGGTACAAAGATTTTGTTTTAGAGCCCTTCTTAGGTACGGGCTTCTCATTACAAGATTCCTTTCCTRTTCTAGGCTCTGTTTTGAAATCCTTTTTAAAATTCTTCTGTATTGGTCCCCCCTTTGGTTTTCCTGCAATCACTGAGACAGAAGCAATATTAGTTAGAGGCCATTTTTTCAATTGTTGCCAAGTATAGATAGGCTTCTGTGTTGCAGAGACAGAGCGTTGAGAATTACTTTGTTTTCGAATTTCCTTCTTTCCTTTCTCAAGATCAATAGCRGTYYCTACAACTTGTGTAGGACTAACTTCAAGATCGGAGGCATGTTCATGCTTAGACGTAGCTTTTCCAGAAAGCTTTGTGACAAATTTTTTTCAAGAAGAGACTCATTTGCAGAAGGCTCTGTGTAATTTGGAAAGAATTCCAGAGCCTCTGCGGA
>NC_037543.1:12829227-12841450 GCF_001531365.2 Cynara cardunculus var. scolymus
TTATCTTACAATTAGATGAAATTTTAAATATTAAATATTTTTTTTTGGATTATTCTTCAAGAGATTATTTGGGATAATTATTATTTTTTAAATAATTATTCCAAATCACCCAAACGTCATCCTTCACGTGCCTGACACTTACAAAAGGCTGTTTCCTAGAAAACCCTTCATTTCTCAAACCTTCCACCCCAATTTGACACGTGTCCACCTGCATTTATGACACTGTGCAGATTTACGACCCACGATCAACATCACGATCACCTTTTTGCCAAACGTCCTTTTCAATCATCATTATCATTTAAATAAAATTACTCAAATACCACACTTTCCACTCCCCACTTATAAATACCCATCTTCCCCACCACTTTCCTCTTTACGCTCTCAAAACCTTCCAAGAACACAAAACGACCTGCAAACAAAAACATGCAACTTCTCCAACAATGGCTTCCTTAGCATCACATGAATCTCAAAACAACGACAACCATGTGCAATCGACCGGCGCAGACAGCCGAGCACTGGTCTTCTTACCCATCAAAACAAACAACCATGCCATTGACCTACGAACAAACATGTTTGAAGACAGGTTCACTATTATGATAGAGTTCTTTCAGAACTGCATTCTCCAACCTGCTCTTACCCTTTCTGACAATGTGGTACCTTTGACGTATGTGCAACAATACTGGCAGACCTGCGAGTTCTTCCCGGAGAACCGTGGTATCATGGGGGACATTGATGTCCCAAATGACATGGTTTTCTCGGTAAAGATTTCCCGCACAATGGTCTCCAAGGTACTGTGTATCCCAACTCGCCAATAACTCAACATTGAACACTATGCCGAGCCACCCACCAGTTCCACCATTCTCTGCTTCATCAAGATGCTGGGTTACAACCGTGACCTACGAAATGCATCGGACTTCAAGAGGCAATTTTTTCCTCCAATATGGAACATGTTCTTCTCGAACCTGAACCGAGCCCTCACTTACAAGCTCGGGAGCATGGATCAAGGGAACATTAACATCATGACGGTAATGTATGGACTTTTCTTCAACCTACCGTTGGATTACGCCTTTCTCATCTACAATGAGATCCACGCAGCGGTCATCAAGAAATGCAAGCTCATGGCCGCAGGAAAGCCATTGTCCTCTGTCCTCTTCCCGCATTTCCTTGCCTTATTCATAAGGGACGCGATGAGGAGACACAATCTACCGGCTGAAGAACCCTTCACTCAACAATACTTGATGAATGGCCATTGCCCAACCATCTTGAAGGATGGTTACACAACAGAAAGGACCATCTCGAGGGCCATGCTCAGCGTCATTCCAGAGACGTCTGAGATACGTAGAAAGTATGAACGCTCTCTACTGTCCCAAGAACCGCAGGCAGCTACCCCAGAGCAAATAGAGCCGTCCCCCATGCAAGCGAGGGAGCGCAGGAGTCGTTTTCTTTGGATGATGAAGATGATGATGATGACACTCCTCACGCATCCCCCGACCCTATAAACATAACTCCCGCACCCACCTCCCAAAGGGCAACCACATCTGCTACCCCTAGCAATCAAGGCCAAAGGGGTATTGAACAAGGACGGCCCAGTCCAATCCTCACCCAGGCTAGCCATCCAGAGGCCACTCTTCAGGCCTCTAGAGATGATTTTGCTGAGGAACCACATCATCCATCGCCTTTCTCTCAACAGGGAGGCGATGAAGAAATAAGAGCCACATCGTCTCATGGCTCGCCACAACCCACCACACACCCAGAAGCATGTGTTGCTTCTGACTTTGAAGCTCCCATAGATCGTTCAGAGCGATTTCCCATTCCTGCACGACCACCTTCGATACTTGATCTAGCGAAGGGGACACACACCTACTTCTCTTCCTCGGCCTCTGAAGTCGAAGAAGAAGAAGTTGATGTAGCAACATCAGGAGATAGCTCCTCATTAGAGGGATACCGAGGACTCGATAGAAGTCCTTCATTGCCCACATTCACACAAGGCAATGAGGGCGCCTCTGGAGCTGAGGCACAACCTGCAGCATATGTTGCTGCAGGGGTTACCCCCTTAGCTGATCTTGTCACAAAGGCAGAGTTCCAGGCCTTTGTCGACTCGACTTAGCAGTCCTTGGAAGACCTTAAACTAATCTTAGCAAGGATTGTCGAATCCACCCCATCCATCGATCTCACACCCCTTCGACAATCTCTTGCCACCCTTGAAGCCCAAGCCAAAGACAAAACCACCCGCCTCCAAATGCTTCAACAAACAGTCCAACAACAACACAACGCCGCATCCACCATCTCCACCATTTGAAACCAGACCTTGATGAACACCCTAGCCACCCTCACGACCCAAGCAACTGCGACCGATGAGGCCATTGCTTCCATCACCACCCAACTCAATACCATCACCAATACCCTTACCTCACTCCAGCCATAATCCTCTCCCAAATACCTCAACAAACACAACCTCCACCCACCCCAACCGCCTCATCATTGATTGAAGCCATCACCACCCAAATAAACCAAATACAAACTATCCTTACCTCACTTCCAGCCACCATACTTTCTCAAATATCTCAACCAACCCCACTTCCACCTCCCTCTACAGCCCCATCGTTTGATGAATCTTTTACATCTTTTACTGTAGAGGTGAGAAACATGTTAGCCTCCCTCCCCATCCCACCACCCTTATCCACCTCAACCTCCATTCCACCTCCCGTATCGACATCAACCACAACCCCAACAGATTACGCCACAAGAGCCAATATGAGGGCTCTCTCCAAGGCACTTATTTCATCGTTCAATGAGATAAGTGCAAAGTTCGTGGCCAGAGCAGTTGAGCCAACCAATGCGTTGAAGAAGAGTCTCCTCCAACAGCAAGATCGTACAAACTCTCTTCTTCGCACAATGGAACAAAGGCGCAATAAAGACAGAGTATGCACACTGGCCGAGCACATATGGCTATGAAAGAAGAACAGAAGCAGAACCTCCAGCTCATCGAGCCGCCCACTAAAGAGGCCAACGCATGAGGATCCAGACCCAAATGATCATGGTCTAGGTCCTCATGAGGGGGAGAACCTGGCTGCTCAACCAATGGAGTCCGCTGCACCACCACCATCACTATCACAAAACCATCCACCATCCACATCCCAAGAAACCCAAGCTAGGGAACCAGAGGCTCAACCCTCTAAAGATGTACATAATGTACATGTTCCTTTAGCCACCACCCAAGTACCTATAACCCAAATCAATGAGTTCTCACCAATTGAGGTGAGTTCTTCATCTGATGAAAACCTATCTACCCCACAACCAGAAACTAACCTACCCTTTACTCGATCACCAACCACTAACCTACCCTTAACTCCATCACCAACCCCTCGCAACACAGAACCTTCCATCACCCTACCCATTCAACCAGAACCCATAATCACCCAACCTACCTTACCTCAACAACCACCAACCCAAACAGAACCCCTTGAACCAGAAGTACCCCAAACAGAGCCAACCCAACCAGAACCATCGTAACCAAAACCCATTCCATCACCACAACCCTCAACCGATACACAACCCTTAGCCCAAACACTACCCACAACCCAAGCACCGCAAGTGCAAGCGGATATTCCCTCCTCATCGAGGCATCCTCCTCAAGGCGTAGTCGATGAGATTATTGCAAACATGGAGTCGCTAAGCAGACTTCCAGAGATGCCACCAAGGAAACCAATAATGATGGAGAATATCATCAATACTTGTATCACGATCGCAATGAAAGTTTGGTTCTCAATCCTCCCATTCTATCACCAGAGTCGATGAACCTCCTGTGCCACAGGTTTGTAAGACAGACGACCAATCCACCACAGGCCATCTTCTCAAACGAAGGAATCAGGATGGTTATGGACATCAAAATGAGGACCTTCGTGAATAGAGCCATCAAATACATCGAGTACACTGTGGAGTGAGCCCATGGTCATGTCAGCGTCTTTAATGACAATGACTTTATCAATCTCAATCCATGGGACTTGATTGATCTTTATGCGCATACGGCTCAACGACAGGATCAAGGAATCAGAATTGGGATGGCAAATCGAGTGATTGTTCAAGCGATGGAGACCTTGGTAAAGCACATAGCAAAAAGCGATTTCCAAATTGCTCTTCATCTTGGAATCGATAGACTATCCTGCACTCCACCAAATGAAGACTTTCCAGGCCTGCAGGAGAAGAGATCTGCCTCAGTTGTAACTCAACCAGAACTCGGATTGGTGTTCAAGAATGAGTTTAGTATAAAGAAGTTCTTTAGACTGACTGAAGCCTTTAAGTACTCAACCACAACACTTGAATGGTTTCAGAAGGTCATCAGAGATAGACTGGGCAGACCTCATGTGCTGATAGGAGAGGGACAACAACTTATTCATGAGATCTCAATAGTTATTCGATTTAGAGGATTGTTGATGCACTTCTGAGAGATATCACAAGGAAGACCATGAATGAAGTACCTTGCCTTGCATTGTAATATATTTTTGTTCCATCATTGTAAGAATTCATCATTTAGTCCAATGAAAAATTTGGCAAAGGATGTTTTTCTTTAGACTAGCCTCTGTTCTTCACTTATGCTTTGAATGTTTGTTCTTTCATTACTTAGAGGGAGATTGTTAGACCCCATAATTCATATTTGTAAAAGTAATGAAGAACAACAAGTGATGAAGAACCAGAAGGCCGATGAAAGACTTCAAGGCAAAACAACTAAGTCCTCAATACAACCAGAGGGTCGATGAATCGACCAGAGGTGCGATGGATCGAGCATCTTCATAGCCCCTATGGTTACCAACACTTGGAGTTTTCTATAGTAGTTCAACCAGAGGCATGCGATGAAGATATCAAGATAACGTTGAATAACGCCCCATGGAAGACAGTTAGAGATGACTAATTGACAGCTAGATTCTACAAAGTTTTATCTTGTTTTACTTATTATCCATGTCTAGATAAGCTTTATCTTTCCTAGAAGATTTGCTAGATAGTTATCTTCTTGTTTAGCTTTCTAGTATAAATAGGTGTTAGGCCTATTGTAATCGGTTAACGCTTTGAACGCTTTTCATTATCATTTTGGAATAAATTGAATATTTTGGCACTCAAGTATATTATTTGAATCTTCATAGTTTGTTCTTGAGTATTCGTCATTTTATTCATTCACACGACATAATTAGGTTATTATTAATTTAATTATTAGTGTTATTGAGAGATTTGGGATCAACATATTCAAACATCCCTAAATCAACTATTTCTAAGAACAATTCTCGTTCTTCAAGTCAGTATTATCAAGGGTATGTTATTAGATCACCCAATTACTCTTCAAAAGCTAAAAATATTTGCGTTAATAAAGCTGATTCTGTTTTGTCTCATAATTCTGTTGTTACAAACCATGTTCTTCCTTGCATTGTGAGATCTACTAATGATCTGATCAATCTTAGCAAGAGGAGAATAATGTGCTCAACATGCAGAACCACTGATTTTGTCAACGGGAAAAGGTACAACAGGTGGTATGACAACAATTATCAGAAAAGTTGGAATAATTTTAACATGTATGACAACAACTGGTATGGATCATATTGTATATCTGATCAACCTATTAAAAGTTCTAAAAAGAAAACATCTAATAGAAATAGATGGTTTGGCAGTTACAACATACCCCAACCTGATACTAACAAAATAGGAACCAAGTTTGTTTGGGTACCAAAATTTGTTTGATCTGTTTTTGCAGGTGTGTCATTACTGTGCTGATAAGAAGATCATCTGTATGATGCACTGATACAGAGGGAGTTTGTAATCAGTCTCATATGATTTTTGAATAAATCAATTCAGGACCCGCGCTGAAATGTATATGACTTCTGAACAACTTAGTTCAGGACCCGAGCCAAAAATTTTATTATTTGGAAATGAAATGAAATACTACTAAAATCCATTTTCTAGGGGGAGTCTCTGGAAAAATTTTAATAAATGTTTTTGAAAATTGAATTGATTTATGAAACGAGTACATTTTCTGAGCAGATATTTCCTGAGATTTTACTTGCATAATTTCTCATCGTACATAATTCCAATACCTGTTTCAGCTATTCTTCAAACCGTTATTAWCACGTCTCTTATATGAAAATCATTTTCGGTGATAATACACTCATTTGTAATCAAAGTTGTTTTTCCTAATATTTTTTTTACTTTGATTGATACATATTTCATTATTCTTTGGTTATCAGAATCTATAAACTTGTACTTACAGATCTTCATTCATATCTCCCATATACGTTGAATAATCTGTTTGATACATCACTCCTTGATTGATTGTGCTTAAAAGCTACATATCTTGATCAATTTTTATCTGATTATTTGAGCATCTTTACAATAATATTTTGATCAACCGTTTGTGATCAATTGAACATAGTGTTAAATTTTAGGAGGGACTTAGTGCTTCATAGAAATACCTCTATGGAATGTCAAAACCGACAAACCTATCCATGAGGACAACCATATCTGAGTGAGCTTAAACATTAAAAGGGTTTGTATGTAGAGCTTAAAATGAAAAAGCAATAGGTAGTTGTTGTGAGCCAAAAGAATTAATGAGAGTTGTGTCAGGATTAAAAGAATCCTATTCTAAACTTCTAAAAATCAGGCAAACCACGAAATCTATTAGTTCTCAATTCTTTCAAGACTAATATTGAAAAAGACAAAGCTCAGACCAATTCTTGTCACAACCCCACCAGCTACTCATTTATCTCTTAGAAGATAAATGTTTCAATAACACTTAAGGCACGCAGCTCACAATCTACCAATTTCTCATTCAGAGAAAATTGATATTGAAAAAGAAGGATATATGTCCCCCCTTTCAAGTCTTTTTTTATCATAAATTGAGTCTGATAAGTTCGTGTAGTCCACACGATTTATCTTTTTGAGCCTAAACAGAAGCATTATTTGCTTTATTTTTCTACACTACACAGTTTTTGCAAATTATATGTTATTTTGCCGTAACATCCATAGATATGCTATTATTAAGCTATCGATGATTGAATGGAAGTCGTGGTGAGATGAACCTCAAAAAGTCTCATATATGAAGTACATTTGTTGTACTGAATATATTTGTTATATTCACATGCCAATCTTTTATAAGATTGTTAACAATTTCATAAGTTGAAATTGGTTACTTTCCCATCTTCTTAATTTGAAAAGATTATACAAGTGGATTTGAAAAGATCTGCTTACAATTTTATGAATTAATGGTATTTGCTGAAAATTTCATTCATTCTGATGTATGATGCTAATGATTCTCATTTCATCATAAGGGGGAGCATGATATAATGAATGAAATAATCACTTCTGAATGATATAAAGGGCAGTATGATATAAAGATCAAGGGGAGTTTGATATAAAGATTGGGAATCGACAAAAGACTCATTATCGACAAAAGACTCAAAGGAGTGTGAATGCATTGATTTAAGATTGTTCTTGAGCTACAATGTGTGAGAGATGTTGAATGTCAAGATCTTATTTTTACAAGAGTTTACTAATAGAGATTTCTCAATAAGGAGAATGTTAATTTTGGGAGAATGTTTGTGAATTTTTATCTGAAGAAATTCTTTAATGGGGAGAATGTTAGTGAATGTTATCTAAAGAAGTCCATTGAATATTATATTCTGAAGATTTTTGCTGAAGAATGTTACTATTATTGTTCTTCATTGTAAAAAGAGAAAATCGTTTTTGTTCTACATTCAAGGGAGAGAATGTTGGAAGATTTTTGTCAACAAAAGATTATCTAAAGATCATAAAGAAAAGAATATTAGAAGATTGTTTTGTGAATATTTCAAAAAGTCATAAAGAGCTTAAAGCAACAAAGTTCAAAAGAGATTCAAAGCGTGCAAATTCTTTCAAGCCTGAATACAAAGGGGGAGAATGTTGGGATTGGATTTTAGTGTTAAATTGTATTCGTCTTGAAAGATTAATATTGTATTTTAGTAGCTTTGACTTTGTTTGTAATAAGTTGACTTTGACTAGAGGCTTACATTGTTTAACCTATAAATAGTTTGTCTGCTAATGATTGTAAGTAGAAGAGCTTTATTGTAAACATACGTAGACATTGAGAGATATAGAACTTTGACTGTTTGACTTTTCCTCTCCAAGTGTTCTTATTGATTATATGAAGATTGCCATGGATTCTTGAATGATATTGAAGATTGATCATATTGTGGGACTCATAGAGTGTGTGTGTGTGTATAGTGTGTAGGAAGAGAATTCTTGGAGAAAAAGAAAAGGGTTTGTGAATGAAAAAGCTTTTGGTGAGTCATCATCCTAAGGTAATATTCTGGACTCTAAGCTTGGTTTCTTCAATTAATTGGGGGGGGGGGGTTGTCTTTTGGTTGGGAGCTTTAGGCTCATTTGGATATACTCATGAAAAAAATGTGATAATTCATATAGAAATCTATTATTTGATCGATCTTGGTATTTGATTTAAGGATTAATCATGTCTTCCTCTTGAATCATTGATTTGAATGCATCCATCTAGATTATTAAAGGTTTATGTTTCAAAAGAGGTTGATCCATGGTTTTGAATTGGGAAAATGGGATTAACCTTGTGTTTGGTGATTAATATGATTTAGAAAAATTTGGGAATGGATGTAGAGAGCTAAACGACTAGGCCCATGATGTCACGTGACTTTTTGGTTTGAGGATATTTTTTTACAAAGTGTGATTCTTTTGGATTTGCACGATATCTCGCACAAAAGCATGTGGAGAGCATAATATTAGGTCTACTTCATGTTAAATATAACAAAGACCTAACCATCCCTCTATAAGTCTTCTGATCAACTTATATCCCATTGGGATCAACATCAATTCTTACTCCAGTAGCCATTGGTATATATTTATTACAGAACAATCAAACATGTTGAAATTTTTGGAAAGATCTTTAACTTATTTCGCTTGATTAATGAAAATACCTTATGGGGTTTATTTCACTTGAAGAACAACGAAATTTTTTTGTTTCCCGATCATGCTTGAGAGGTCAGTTTAAGATCAATCTTCAAGATAAAACTTCAAACATTCATGAATCCATGGCAGATCTGGATATGAACTTGTAAGAACATGTAGAAGAAGGTTTGAGAGTGTTGAGAGAGAAAGTCAAACTCTCGTCAATGCTTTATTACGTAAAAATGAATTTTACAATTAGGCTCATACAAAATTTACACTAAGACTAGACTATTTATAGGGTCAAACTAGAACCCTCTAGTCAAAGTCAAACAATGCTTACAAAGGCAAACACGATGTCTATTTAATTATAGACAATAGTAACTTTCAAGACGAATACAATTTTAACACTGAAATTCAGTCTTAACATTCTCCCCTTTTGTATTCAGGCTTGAAAAAATTTGCGCACTTTGAATCTCGTTTAAACTTTGTCTCTTTAAGCTCTTTATGACTTCTTCAAAAACAATCTTTACTTTGAAATCTTCAGATGATTGTTAGTTGAGAAAATCTTCTAACATTTTCCCCCTCGAATGTAGAACAACGATGATCTTCTCTTTTGACAATGTAGATCAGAATCAACAATAATTTTCAGAAACAATTTTCAAGATATCATCTTCAAAGAATCTTCAGACAAACAAATCACTAACATTCTTTTCAAAAACGAACTTCTTTAGAAAACGAACAAACATTCTCTTCGACGAGAAATATCTGTCAGTAAACTTTTGAAACCATGATCTTCACTTTCAAAAACTCTCAGACATTTTAGCATAGGAATAATCTTCTATAATAATCTCTAGTCACACTCCTTTGAGTCTTTTGCCAATCTTTGATGTTACTTCCCCTTGATCTTTATAACAAATTCCCCTTATATCGTTCAAAATTGAACATTTCATTCATTATTTCATACTTCGCCTTATGATGAAATGAGATTCATTACATCATACTTCAGAATGAATGAAATCTTCCGTGAAAGCCATCAATTCATGAAATTGTAAGTAGATATTTTCAAATCCACTTATATAATCTTTTCATATTAAGAGAATGGGAAGATAACAACCAATTTCAACTTATGAAATTGTTTTCAATCTTATGAAAAGATTGGCCTGTAAGTATAACAAATATACTCAGTACAACGGATGTACTATATATATGAGACTTTTTAAGGTTCGTCTCACCAGGTCTTCCATTCAATCATTGATATCTTATGAAAAGTATATCTATGAATGTTTCGGCAAAATAACTTATAAAATGAAAAATCTGTGTAATGTAGAATGATAAAGCAACATATGGATCTGTTTAAGTTCAAAAAAATAAACCGTGTGGACTACATAAATTTATCAGACTCAATTCATGATCAAAGAGACATGAAGGGGGGACATATATCCTTCTGTTTCAATATCAACTTTCTCCGAATGAGAAATTGATAGATTGTGAGCTGCATGCCCCATGTGTTATTGAAACACTTATATGTTAAGAGATAAATGAGTAGCTGGTGGGGTTGTGACAAGAATTGGCCTGGGCTTTGCGTTTTTCAATATTAGTCTCGGAAGATTTGAGAACTAATAGATTATGTGGTATGCCCGGTTTTTTGACGTTTGGAACAGGATTCTCGTATTCTTTTAATCCTGACACAACTCTCATCAATTCTTTCAGCTCACAACAACTACCCCTCTCTTTTTCATTTTAATCTCAGCACACAAACCCATTTTGAGTTTAAGCTCACTTAGATATGGTTGTCCTCTTGGGTAGGTTTGTCGGTTCTGACATTCCATAGAGGTATTTCTTTAAAGCACTCAGTCCCTCCTAAATTTAGCATTATGCTCAAATGATCACAAACAATTGATCAAAAGTATTATTGCTATAGAGCACAATGATTAGATAAAAAATTGATCAAGAAATTTGGCTTTAAGTACAATCAATGAAGGAGTGATGTTCAAAATCAGATTATTCAGTATGCGAGAGAAAATGAATGAAGATTTGTAAGAAGAAGTTTACAGATTCTGATATTCAAAAAAATTACAAAATATGTATCAATCAAAGAAAAAAAAATCAGAAAAACAAACTTTGATTACTAATGAGCATATTATCACCGAAAATGATATTATTTTAAGAGACGTGATAATAACAATTTGAAGAAATAGCTGAAACAGGTATTGGAGTTATGTACGATGAGAAATTACGCAAGTAAAATCTCAGAAAATACTTGTTTAGAAAAAATACTCGTTTCCACAAAACAAATCATTTTCCAAAAACATTTATTCAAATTTTTCTAGAGACTCCCCCTAGAAAGTAGATTTAAGTAATATTTCAGTTCAACTCAAAAATAAAAGAAATGGAAACATTTTAAGCACGGGTTCTAAACTGGGTGTTTAGAAACCACACTCGGTAAAGCACGGGTCTTGAACTGTGTTGTTCAGAAGCCTTTGTTTGAATAGTGTACAACTCCCCCTGAATTTGTGCATCATTGGCATGTTATTCTAATCAGTGCAGTAATGACGCACCCGCAAAATAAGATAAGACAGATTTTTGTACCCAAATGAACTTGGGTCCTTCTTTTTTAGTATCAGGTTGTGGGATGTTGTAACTTCCAAACCATATATTCTTATTTGATATGTTCTTTTTCGCGCTTTTAACAGGATGATTATATACAGAATAAGATTCATACCAATTATTGTTATCATACTTGTTATTACCTTTCCAATTCTTCTGAAATCTGCTGTCTTCAGTCCATCTGTTGTACCTTGTTTGTCCCTAAATTCACTGATCAATCTTCATATTATCTTCACAATAATGGCAGATCTGGATATTGCATTAAGAACATTCATATGAGAGTTGAGAGGAAAAGTCAATTTTCAAAGCTCTGGTCAAACCTTCTTATTACGTATCTTGAATATTACAAATGAGCTCTCTTCTACTCTAATAACAAAGACAACTCCTATTTATATGGTCAAACTATTAAAGAATAGTCAAAGTCAAACTCCTATAAGAAAAGTCAAATGCGATGACTTTTACAATTATAGACAATATTTAACTTTCAAGACGAATACAATTAATACTGATTTTCAGTCCTAACATTCTCCCCCTTTGTATTCAGACTTGAAAGAAATTCTGCGCTTTAAGTCCTGTTTGAACTTTGAATCTTTAAGCACAGAAATGTCATCTTCAAAAGAAATCTTCAAATTGAAATCTTTAAGCAATCAATGGTTGAGAAAGATCTTCTTGCATTCTCCCCCTC
>NC_037543.1:12842818-12844344 GCF_001531365.2 Cynara cardunculus var. scolymus
ATCTGTAAGAACAAGTTTACAGATTCTGATATTAAAAAAAAATGAATGTATATGAATCAATGTAAAAATAATATCCGAAAACAAAATTTGAACACAAACGAGTGTATTATCACCGAAAATGATTTTCGTATAAGAGACGTGATAATAACAGTTTGAAGAATAGCTGAAACAGGTATTGGAGTTATGTACGACAAGAAATTACACAAGTAAAATATCAGGAAATACCTGTTAAGAGAATGTACTCGTTTCCAAAAAAAATTTCAAAAAAATATTTATTGAACTTTCTAGAGAACTCCCTCTAGAAAGTAGATTTAAGTAATGAATCATTTAAGCTCAAAATTAAAAAGAAAACATTTTAAACACAGGTTCTAAACTGAGTGTTTAGAAACCACACTCGGTAAAGCACGGGTCCTGAACTGAAATGTTCAGAAGCCTCGGTATTTAAGCTCGGGTCCTAAACTGAGTGTTTAGAAGCCTTGTTTGGAATAAATCACAACTCCCCCTGCATTGGTGTATCACTGAAATGATATTATGATCAGCACAAAATGGACACACCTGCAAAACCAGATTAAGTAGATTTTGGTACCCAAACGAACTTGGGTCCTATATTGTTAGTATTGGGTTAGGGTATGTTGTAACTTCCAAACCATTTATTTCTATAAGATATTTTCTTTTCAGCACTTTTAAATACGTAAGATATCACAGAATGCATGAAATGGTATGGTCTAAAAGAAGTAAAAAACTGAAATAATTCATTTACTCTACTTGGAGAACAACAATTTTTACTATTTCCAATATCAAATAATTCATCAACTGAATATCTTGTTACATAACTATTCAATTTCGAATCATTTAATACGGATTTAGTAAAATTATTCTTCTTCAGTTGAGTAGATGATTTGACTTCTTCTTTTACTCTCCAACAAGTCTTTAATTTCAACGCATTATCTGAATAAGGAAAAAGAAAATTATCAGATTTACTAGAATGTCGAACTTTCTTTTTCTTTGTAATCTTCTTCTGTTTCCTTGGATTCTTTTTGGTTTTAATCTTTTTATAATAAACATCCTCGGAAACAGGTTTGTGATTGAAATTGTTTGTAAAATCTGAAGGTAAATTAGAATCCTCAGTCATATTGTTTTTAACAATAAAATCTTCATGACTAGGTAAATTATTTGTAATATCAAACTTATCAACGTCATCATCTAAACAAACATCTGGATTTAAAATATTTGAAAAATTAATTTCTTCATTAAACGCATTTATTTCTTCTGAGTCATTAGCTTCACTTAAAGATTTGTCGCACGAAAAATACTCAGACTCAGCTTGTTTCGTTTTCTTTATAGAATTTTCTAAAGATTCAATTTTATCTAAAAATTCTTGTTTTTGTTTATCAAATGAAAGTCTTTCTTCATTTAAAGTCTTCTCCAGCTGAACCACTGGTTTTTCTAAAATAAGAGTAGGAATATAAGGTTTAGGTTCAACTGGTTTTGCTTCAAGCTCTGGTTTTGAATAACTATGTATAAAA
>NC_037543.1:12844404-12886331 GCF_001531365.2 Cynara cardunculus var. scolymus
GTCAGAAGATTTTGTAAACTTTACAGAATAATCGGGACCGCAAAAAATATATTGAGAATTATATAAGGTCGGGGCAGAACGTAAAGCTTTTTCTAAATATTTAGGATTTTCAAACCCCAAACCCTTCCCGAGAATTAAAATATCTTGCTTCAGATGGTTTGTTTAGAAAGATGGTTTGATCAGTTTGTCCTCTTTTGTATAAAATTTATTCTTTAGCCTTCAGAGTTTTATTTAATTGAATTATTTGAGAATCAAGCTTACTTATTCTAACAATCTGTTCTCCATTAGTTAATTCTAACGATTTATATTTTTCCTTCAAATAAGATAATTCGGAATTTAAAGCATTGGATTTTTCCTCAGATAATTTAGACTCAGATTGTAAAGACTTAGCCCAATTCAAGTTTCCAGCATTTTCAATATATACTTTGGTATATCTTTCTTTTAGCATTTTTAATTGATCTTCAAAATTATTTGAACGCAATATTTCTGATTTTAACTCTTGCTGGAAAGTTTGAATTTGGAGTGTCATCTTTTTCATCTGTATAATGCAAGATTGATGTATTACTTCATTTTCCTTATAACTCTCGATGTTCTTTTCCAGCTCAGCAATCTTAGTTCTCAACTCTTTTATGATATCTGCCATTAGAGAAAAAAAAATAGATCAGTTATAAGATCTATGCAGTGAAATCAGATAAAAGGAAATCAGGAACAATTAAGCTCAAAAAGAATTGAAAAACACTAAAAACTGATGAGAATTTAGTAAAATGACGAGAAACTGTAAAAAAATCAGTAAAAACAGTCAAAACCGTTGAAAACAGTTAAAAACTGTTAAAAACAGTCTAAGACAGTTTAAACTGATGAAAAACAATTTACGCGACAAAACAGTTCAAAGATTTCTCAAACAGTTAAAAACACACACAAACAGAAAAACAAAAAGATCCAAAAATAAAATCTAAAAAAAAAATTAAAACCACAAACAATTATAAACCTAAAATTAAAACTGTCCAAGTCCAAAACAATTATCCAAGACCAAATACAATACAATCTACGCTTTAAACAATGAACAATTATCAGGTCCAAGCTAGCTTGAGATGTCCTTGATACTGTATGATTCTACAACTGTTCAAAAACAGCAACCAGCAGCAAGAAATGTAAAACTCTTCAACCTGCTTCACTCTTCCTTGCTTTGCACCAGTCTATATGTGACCTCAGCTAGACAGTGTGCAATTTACAAATCTTTGCAATGTTGTATAAAGCTTCATAAGTATAACAACGAACTCTGCTATCTTGGTGGTGAAATTTGCTCGAGTTATTATGCAGCTTCAACACTCAAACCAACAGTAGCTACATCCAATGTTTCATTCAATGCTGCAGGCATGAGAGTTTTAGCAGACTCAATGAAACAAAAACAAATATAGTTGCTAAATCAAAATAACAATGACTGTTATGAATGAGCTGCTGTTTTTAACACAAAAAACAAAGCCAATACAATTAAAATCAACACAAACAATCTTCAATTCTGATCAACACTGGTTCCTTATACAGTAACCTCAAATCAACTTCAAGTCTGGCTTTCGGAGTCGTTGAAATGCTGCTACTAAACCTGTTGTCAGTTTGTTGCTGTCAATACAGACTTGAACCCAAATTAAATCAGACAGCTTAAAACTTGAGCAAAACTAACAGCAATGATTTCCAAAATTAAAATCAAGTCTTTTGTTATGCATTTCTCATCTCGTTAAACGCAGAAGTCCCTATTCGTGCTATACCATAACCAACCAACACGGCTGCTTGGCATCAACCAAGAAACCCAAGACCTGTTACAGTTAATCTCTAGATGAAACAAGTGAGAAACTTGGTCTTGAATGGTAAAACTTAGAGCAATATGAAACAAAATACAGTAACCTAATGCACTCAAAACAACTTCTCAAATCACTCAGAATTGTACCTCACTGAACAAATTGTTAAAGCAATATACAGACCAATGAAATTGTCCATAACTTCAAAATAAAAACAGCAACACCTTCAAAACTGCACTCTAAACAGTTCACTGTGTAGCTGCTGCTGTTTCAGTCCACAAATTGCAAACACAGATAATGCTTAAGACAATGTACCTGTGTAGCTGCTGCTATTTCAGTCCACAAGTTGCAAACACACAGTCACAAAACACAAACCTAAACCTGCTGAAGTAACCTATATATCTATCCAAACCCAAGCCTTGCTATGCCTTAAAACCTTCCAAAGTGTACTTTGAATCTATTAACAATTTTGTTGAATCAAATTGAATCAAGAACAGTGAGCGATATAGACCAAAATCGGAGAACCTTTAAGTCAAAAACGATAAACTTCCAAGTCAATCAACCAAGAAATTGAATAAGGCAGTGAGTGGATTAGAGGAAAACAATCGTACCTTTGTCCGATTACCTGAGCAATTTTGTAAACCGGATAAAGGAATTGTGCGATTTATAATCCGGACACTTATCCGGTCAAGCTTTGATCGAATCCGGTCACTAATCCGGTCAAGAGGTGATCGGTTTAGGTATAAACCGCTCAAAGATCAACCCTAAACCTGAGATGAATTTATCTGTGATTTGCGAATCAGATGGAATGATGTGCGGTTTAGCTTAAACCACTCAAGGCTTGTATGAATCCGCTTAAGTACCCCGATCAAGCTATGTGCGGTTTAACCTCAGACTCTGAAACCGATTGAAGCAATGAAACAACCGGTGAACAATCCGTTGAGAACTTCTTATCTGCTTAATCTTTTTACGACTCCTTCGATTTAGAACAAGATGAACAATGAAGCTTAGTTGATCGGTTTAGCCTGTTGGGCACCTAAACCGGATGAACAAGGATGGGCCTTAACTGTTGGGCCTTTTTAATTTGGACGGTTTAACAACAATTCAACCAAACTAAAATTCAAAAGTAGATTAAAATCTATCAAAAACACAAAAGTATAAACAACTTTAAAAAAAATGGATCAAAAACACTTATTTTAAAAAAAAATCAAGAACACGAAAAAATTCTAAAAACACAAAATCCGATTAAATCTTGATTTAAAATGATCAAATCACAAAAGTTTATGAATAACAAAGATTCACAATTCAATTCCGAGCATTTTGATCCTGTTTTTAACACAAAAACACAAGATTTTACGAAAAAATCGGATCAAAATCTAAAAAAATGAAGAACACGAAGAAAAAAAAATTCAGAAAAAAAAATCTTCATATATCTCTGATTTCTTCATCTGATTTTTGCACACATGCTCTGATACCAATTGTTTGTCCCTAAATTCACTGATCAATCTTCATATTATCTTCACAACAATGGCAGATCTGGATATTGCATTAAGAACATTCATATGAGAGTTGAGAGGAAAAATCAATCTTCAAAGCTCTGGTCAAACCTTCTTATTACGTATCTTGAATATTACAAATGAGCTCTCTTCTACTCTAATTACAAAGACAACTCCTATTTATATGGTCAAACTATTAAAGAATAGTCAAAGTCAAACTCCTATAAGAAAAGTCAAACACGATGACTTTTACAATTATAGACAATATTTAACTTTCAAGATGAATACAATTAATACTGATTTTCAGTCCTAACATACCTCTTCCTGTTTACAAAATCAGTATTCTTGCATGTAGAGCACATGATCCTTTTCTTGCTAAGACTCATCAAGTCAGAAGTGGATCTCAAAAAAAAAGGAGGAAGATTGCTAGTAACAACAGAGTTCTGAGATAAAACAGATTCAGACTTATTTACCCAAATACTTTTAACTTTTGAATGAGAATTGGGTGATTCGATAACATACCCTTGATAGTACTGATTAGAAGAACGAGAATAGTTCTTAGAAACAGTTGATTTATGGCTGCTTGAATAACTGTTAGATTTGGAACAGTCATAAAAGCTGGTTTTACACTGTGAAGGAGAACTAATTGAGCTTTGAGCACAAGAAAAGTTTTTGACTTTCTTTAAAAGCTGGTCTCATTCATCAGCAACTAAATTATACTTATTTTTGAGTTTAGTTCTCATCTTCAACTCAGTTTCAAGTTCTGTTTTCAGATCAGACAATTTCTTTGCAGTATACAAAAACTTACTGTTAGGATCAAGCACTTACCCACTACACCAAAAACAATTGCCTTGGTGAAGGCGCAACCTTATTTCCCTTATAGCGTAGCAACGAGCGTCACGTTTCAATTTAGGAAGATGCTGGAACCGTGACCAACAATCACCCCCAGCATCTGTCGGTACTAATAAGAGCTTCGTTAGAAGTCAATGGTCGCATAGCATGCCTTTCTCATAATTATGCACTCCTTACATATTATGCACACCATGGGATTCAAACTCGTGACCTGCTCTGATACCAATTGTTAGGATCAAGCGCTTACCCACTACACCAAAAGAAATTGCCTTGGTGAAGGCGTAACCTTATTTCCCTTATAGCGTAGCAGCCAGCGCCACGTTTTTGATTTAGGAAGATGCTGGAACCGTGACCAACACTTACCTTCTAATTCCTTCTTTAAATTTCAAAAACTTTCCTTTCTTTCTCAAATTCCTTTCTCTCTTCGTCTGAACTTCCCTTCTCATTTTCTGAAGCAATATCAAGCCATTTCTTTTTCTCTGTAAGCTCTTTGGCAATTGCAACATTTTTCTTGGCAGTGTTTGTCTTTTCAAGAACAAACACTATCTTCTCTTCATCTAATGCTTTCTTCTTCTGAACAATGCTGTCAAACAATTCCAAATTATTTCTTTGACATTCTTCTTCATACTCTTTATTCTCTTTATCAAACTTGGATCGTTCCAAGATGATAATAAACAATCAAAGTAGAAAGATGAAAACTTTGAGAGAATTTGCCAAATGTAAATTGTATTAAACTTCAAGAATATTACAAAATGAGAATCCTTTTTCACTAATTACAATTAGGAAACCTATTTATACCTACAATGCAACTAAGGCAAAATTTACAAAAGAGAAACTCTTGAATACAACAACTAAACACAACTTAAACCCAACATTCTCCCCCTTTTGGATTCAAACACGAGACATTGTAAATTTAGATATTCTGAAGCCCAGATTAGTCTGACACCTCCTTAACGCATTCCAATACTGTATTTTTTCATCAAGCAGTTCCAGATCACTGATCAGTAAGTACCTTTCTTAGACTTAACTTGTCACGTCCTGTAGCTTTATCATCAATAGTCTTTTTGCCTTCGAGTTCTTTCCTCATGATCTTAATGGTTCCATCACAGTACTTATTCAACTCACTGAACCTTAATAATCTTTTAATTTTCTCAGAATTCTCATATACCACGCCAAACTCCGGATCTTCAAGAATTATGAATAAAGAATAGTCATCAATGTCTTCAAGCTCTTGATTAGGTATCTTCAGGTTCACAATCTTCTGGTTACTTTCAAAACCCATTTGCACGTCGATTACTAAAGAAAGCTTGACATGACATTTTCAAAACCCATTTGCACATCGATTACTTATTCAACTCACTAAGTCTTCAAGGAAAAGATTTAGAAAGTCATTTTCACTGAAACTTCAAACATGACCATCTTTCCTTGTCACATAAAACACTGGATACCACACCCTGACGAGTTTACTGGCTTCAATGCTCTTGATCGAGACAATTCGATGCTTGGTTCGTACCTGACTGATAGGTAGGCGTTTGACTTTGAAAAAAAATGCTTATATTCAATATGATATTCAAGTGTTTCCTTGTGAATACCAAGAATTTTATCTCAACTTAAAGCTTTTCGATGACGAATAAAAATGCTAAAGTAGATGTCTTCGAGATAGGACTCTTTAATTCTAGCTCTATTAAACCCTGAAACATTAGCTCGAATTAAAAAAGGCACATATTTCTTTGTAAAGATTTCAGATGCTTCTTGAACCATAAAAGTTGTATCAGGAACACTTTGAGAATCGATAGGAGTTGATTTAGGGATTTCTTGATGGCCGGATTGAATAGGGAAGATAGGATCATCTTAATCCATATCAGCTTCAAAATCAAAGAATAAATTATCCGAATCATCATTTACTTCAGTGTCAGTTCCGTAATCCTGAAATCTTCCAATTTCTCTAGAAAAGACATCATTAAACCCAATATTTGCTGACAGATCCAGTAGCAACCTTATCTCTACTATGGAGACCGCCGACTTTTCAACCATTGGCTCGATCACTGGATTTGTAGCTCCGTTTTCCTCTCGGCCTGTAGTTCGTTCACTCAAATCAGCTTGAACTGGACTTTGTACATTATGCTCTTCAGAGTTCCCTTCTTTAGAAACACCTTCATTGCCCCTTGAAGACTCAACCAACCTCTGCCTCTTGTTCTCCCCCTCATTCGTTTGAAAGAGGTGGCTTGAGCTCTGCACGTATTCTCCAAAACTAACACCCTTTTGAATAAGCATCAATTGAAGTTTGATATGGGCTAGGGCTTGGGTATTATAAGTGTTGGGTTTTAGTTTGCGAAAATAACCGAATAAAACACAGCGGAAAAAAACAGAACCCAGTTAAAAAAACGTTTAGAAATGTTTTTCTAAATAAAACCCAAAGTCGGATCCATTGACAAGTAAAACGAATCAACACAAACCATAGGGTGTTTAAAATATTTACCTTGTGGTTGAAATTGAAACTTTGATGTAGCACTAAGAAACCAAATCAAGTTTCCTCTATCGGTTGTCCACACACGAACACGCTTGGAACTCCTACTGGGTGCTAGCCTAAAAAATCCTAATTCTATAATTGTATCATAAGGGTTTTGAGGCTACAACTAGTTATCAGAACTCAATTGTCTACTTTGGTTTAACCCTTAAGCCTTATTTATATAGTTAGTCTTCGAGATTGACCATATCTCTTAATAACGCTTAATCATTATCTAAAATGATTTTTTATTTATCTAATAATATCTTATATAATTATCTTAAAACATTTAAGATAATTATATACATATTTATAGATTAAACCTATAATTATAATAATCACAAAACGGTACACATGTTTAGATTCTTTCTTTAGTAGAAGCATACGTGTTCTTTGTGTGCGACCCTTAGATTTACATAGCTTGTTGGCAATGTATCTGGGTGACACGTGTCGTGGGTATAACATACAACTTACATTCTCCCATTTACACATGACACACTGTAACACAGACAGTGGTAAGCGTCTAGCAAGACGTCACCCCCCAATGCTATCTAAATGTGCTTTTCTTCTAGAAATTTGATTGATCCAATCAATCATATACTGGAGTCATTCATCATCCCTTTGCTTCACGATATTTGTATTGAATTTCTAAGGAATGGATCTTGCTCATCCTTTATAGTTCAAAATTTTATTTCTCAATCCTAACAAGTCTTAATTAGACTAGTGCTATTGGTTCAACCAATACATCGGTCCATAGCTATGTTAATCAAACTGTGTCATCGAAGAGCCCAAAAACATCTCTCTCATCTTGAAAGGAGCAAATCCCATTTTGCATGTACACGACTTATACACTATCTATGTTATGCCCAACATAGTCCTTATGATCACCCGGTTAAGGGTAACTTTAAACTATATCAAAGCACAACACTTTTCATGCATTAGGTACCAATGTACATCTCAGGTCTAAGGATAATAATGTTTAGTTATTTCAGGACTCACCTTATGACGTTGATCTATGCGGTGATCCTGACCGTGGGTCTTATCCAACACTTGTCCCCGACAAGTGCATGTGACTCTGGTTGCACTCACTGCGCTTCCAATGTGGACTATGACCAAACTTCACAATGACCTTGATTTATTACTAGTCCCCTAGTAATAATTGGTCAAGGATAATTCTAAATAATATGATCATCATTTTATTTAAGGATACTTAAACGTGCAAAAATTGAACACAATAATGTTTAATATAAATACCCATATCCAATATGCCAAAACATATAAAACATAACTATTTATCGTTCAAATAATTAAAGTCTACTACTAAGATCCATTTTACTAATGTATTACAGAACCTCAAACCTATCAAACTAGTATGAGCATCATGCTTGCTTTGACTCAAAGGCTTGGTGAGAGAATCTGTTTTCTTTTGATCGAACTTTGCATATCTTTACATCACCTCGATCAATAATTTCACGAATCAGGTGATATCTTCATAGTATATGCTTAGAGCGCTGATGTGACCTTGGTTCTTTTGCTTGAGCTATAGCACCCTCGTTGTCACAAAAGATCTCGACATGGTCACATATGCTAGGAACTACCCCAAAGTCAGAGATGAATTTCTTCATCCAAACAACTTCCTTTGCGGCGTCTGACACTGCAATGTACATTCTGTAATTGAGTATGCTATAGTGCTTTGTTTGTAGCTCTTCCAACTCACAGCACCTCCGTTTAACACAAAAACATATCCTGATTGTGATTTAAAGTCATCACGGTCGGTCTGGAAACTAGCATCTGTGTATCCTTGGATACACAAATCTCTTTTTTCACCTCCGTACAGTAAAAACATATCCTTAATTCTTCTCAGGTATTTCAGGATATTCTTTACTCCTATCCAATGAGCATCACCTGGGTTTGACTGATATCTGCTCGTCATGCTTAAAGCATACGATACGTCTGGTTTAGTACATAGCATGGCATACATTATTAAACTGATGGTTGAAGCATAGGGAACACCTTTCATGTGGTTCATGTCCTCTTTAGTACTAGGACATTGAGTTCTACTCAGTTGTATGCCGTGTACCATTGGCAAGCTTCCTCTCTTGGAACCCTCCATCTTGAAGCGTTTCAAGATTTTGTCAATGTATGTACTTTGGCTTAATCCAATTAAGCGCTTAGATCTATCACGATAGATCTTTATGCCAAGAATGTATGTTGCCTCTCCTAAATCCTTCATCGCAAAACATTTCCTTAACCATGTTTTTACTTCCTTAAGTGTTGGGATGTTGTTTCAGATGATTTGTATATCATCGACATATAGGATTAGGAATACTATTATGCTCCCACTGACCTTCTTGTATACACAAGGTTCATCTTCGTTTTTTATGAAACCAAATTCCTTGATTTTCTCGTCAAAATGAAGGTTCCAACTACGAGATGCTTGCTTCAGTCCATATATAGACTTCTGCAATTTACATACCTTTACCAGGATACTTTGGATGTTTAAAACCTTCTAGTTGTACCATGTACACGTCCTCGCTTAAGGATCTGTTAAGGAATGTGGTTTTAACATCCATTTGCCATATCTTATAGTCATGATATGTAGCTATGGCAAGTAGGATCCTGATCGACTTTATCATAGCTACTGGAGAAAAGGTTTCATCATAATCTACTCCTTGAGTCTGTGTGAAACCTTTTGCTACCAAGCTAGCTTTATAGGTATGTACAATGCCATCCATGTCAGTTTTCTTTTTGAATACCGATTTGCATCCTACGATTTTGCAGCCGACAGGTGCATCTACCAAGTTCCAAACTTGGTTATCTATCATGGATTGTATTTCGGCCTTCATGGTATCATGCCCTTTATCAGATTCCAAACCTGATATGGCTTCCTGGTAGGTAACTGGTTCATCATGAACCATGTCATTTCCAATAAGATAACCATATGTTTCAGGCTCAAGACAGTTCTTACATGATTTTCAGATTGTTTGTATCTCGTCATTTTCCTCTACAACTTGTCCATGCAAAGAAGTTTGCTTCAATGTCGTCTTCATCCCAGTTGCTCTCATCCTTCACCATGTAATAAGTAGTAACTTATGCGGTGGTACTCGTCCTAGGAACTCTTGGAACAAGAGTTTGAAGAATATATGGGCTTCCATCATAGATCTGAGGAGATTTATGTCCATCCCCTCCAGGAAGTTCACCATGCGTATCCTTCATTGCGGATACTCTTCACGTTGAAGAGTTGGAGGCTTGGTGAGGGAACCAATACTGTAGGTAGAATTCCCGTTGGCCATTAAAGAGATTTAGAAGTGAAGAAGAAAATTTTAAGAATGAAAAAAAATTGATAGATTTTGAATTCTCAGATTCAAATTGATCGTTTTGATTGGTAGGTCAATCAATTCGCTCTGATACCAATTGTTGATCCCAGATCTCTTAATATAACACGAAGATTTATGTTATGAAAACCTAAATCTATCGTATGGGTGAAGAATAGTGAAGAACAACTTAAAGAATATTCACGAGAATATGAAGCTTCAATGGAATTTCACTATAATAACTTTGACGAGAATAAAAGTTGATAATTACAAGACATATGATAGCTATTTATACTAGCAATCTAGTATAAGAGATAACAATCTAGTGAAAAAATATCTATGAGATATTCTAGGGAAAATATATCTATCTAAAATATAGGAGTTATCTCTAACTACCTTGTGTAACCTATTCCAACTGTCGATGAGTCATCTCCAGCTGTCTTCTAGGTAGTGTGTTCAACCAGGAGTCTTTGCGTGTCTTCTTTACTTGGATATCTCTGATTAAACTATTGTTGAATCTTTTAAGTGTTAATAACCAGAGGGGTGATTGAGATGCTTTGTTCATCGCACCTATGGACCATTCATCGCATTTCTGGTTTACCTTGAACACTTAGGTCTTTTCCAGCTCTTCTTCCATCGGTCCTCTGCACTTCCATACTTGTACATTTTTCATTACTTTTACAATAAGAATTATGGGGTCTAACAATCTCCCCTAAGTAATGAAAAATAAACAATGACTAGTCTATGAAACATGAATGAATTGTAAATAACAAAGACTAATCTAGTAGAAACATCCATTTACCAAAAGTTTTCATTTCTAAAAATTGGATGGTTTCTTACAATACAGAAGTAAATAAGGATAGAAAATTTACATCTTAATCATGGTCTCCATTATAGATTTTCCAGAAGCACTTCATCAGTCCTCTATAACGAATGACTGTGGAGATCCTATGAATTAACCCTTGTCCCTCCTTCCTTGGCACATGCTCTCTGCCCAGTCTCTCTCTTATGACTTTTGAAACCATTCAAGTGTATATGTTGAATACTTGAAGGCCTCATTTAGTCTGAAAAATTTCTTTGCCTTGTACTCTTTCTTGAAGACCAAGCCAAGTTCTAGTTGAGTTAAGATTGAAGCAGAGCACGTCTCTTGCAGTCCAGGAAAGTATTCATATGGAGCCGTGCAGGATAGTCTTTCGATGCCTAGTTCTAGAGCTAATTGAAAATCATTCTTTGCTCTGAACTTTACAAGGGTCCCCATCGTGTCTACGATTGCTCTATTCGCCATCCCGTACCGCATCCCTTGTTCATGTCGCTGAGTTGTTTGGCCATACAAGTCAATCAAGTCCCATGGATTGAGATTGATGAGATCATTATCATTGAAGACGCATATCATCCCATGTGCGTGTTCCACGGTGTACTCGATGTACTCGATGGCTCTGTTCATGAAAGTTTGCATCTTGATATTGAGGATCATTTTGATTCCATTGTTTAAGAAGACATCGTGTGGAGGTTGTGTTGTCTGTCTCATGAATCTGTGCCGAAGCAGGTCTATCGATTCTAGTGATAGGTTGGGAGGATTGAGAATAAGTTGCTCATCATGATCGTAATAGAGGTATTGATGGATGTTCTCCATCATGATAGGTTCTATTGGTGGCACCGATGGACGTCTCCTTAAGGTCTCCATGTGTGCGACTATTTCCTCTACTTGATCGATGGTTGGAGGTTGCCTTAAGGAGGAGGGTATATCTACAAGCATGGTTTGGGTAGGTTGGCTAATGGGTGGTTCTGTTTGGCTACGGGGTGGTTTTGGTTGGCTTATATGTGGTTCTATTGGGATATATGTGGTCGTATTTGGCTATGGGATGGTTCTGGTTGGCTTATTTGTGGTTCTGGTTGGGATATATGTGGTTCTGTTTGGCTAAGGGGTGGTTCTGTTTGGGTTGTAGTTTCTGGTTGAGGGTTTCTGGGTTCTGGTTGTATGAGTGTGGGTTCTGGCTATATAGGAGTGGGTTCTGGTTGTTTTGGCGATGGGGTAAAGGGAATGGTTGGTTCTGGGGAGGTAGAGGGTGGTTGATCAGAGGGTGATGAAGAACTCACCAAAATTGGTGAAAACTCATCGGCTGTTGGTAATGGGTTTAGGTGCCTACAGAGGGAACCTGTACATTATGTACATCGTCAGAGGGCTGAGCCTTTTGTTACCTCTCCTCGGTTTCATTGGTTGGTTCTTGAGCTTGTGATGGTGGTGGTGCTGTAGTTTCCATCAGAGTGATGGAAGGATTCTCCCCCTCATGAGAACCAAGACCATGATCACCCTGGTCTGGGTCATCATGTCTTGGCCTTTTGAGAGGCCGACTGGTGGAGCATGATGCACGACTCCTCTTCTTCTTTAGGCGTAGCGAAGCAAGATACTTCCTCATTGATTCTTTCCTTCGTGCCCCTTCCATCATGAGGAGGAGAGAGTTGGTGCGCTCTTGCTTGAGAGCAAGACTCTTCTTTAGGGCGTTCGTGGGCTCGACTGCTCTGGATGCCAACTTGTCACTGATCTCCTTGAAGTTGGAGACCAATGCCTTGGTAAAGGAGCAAAGGTCAGGCCGAGTGACCACGCCTTGAGGGGTGGAGGTGGAGGTTGAGGTGGGGGTTATGGTTATGGAAGAGATGAGGGTTTGTACCTCTGCATCAAATGAGGTAAAGGCTTCATCGGGGGTGGGTGCTGTAGAGGGAGGTGGAGGTGGGGCTGTTTGTGGTATATTGGATATGATGGTGGTGGGTAAGGAGGCGATGGAATTGGAGATATTGGTGACTTGGGTGGTAAGGGTGGCGATGGATGCATCGGTTGCGGTTATTTATGCCGATAGGGCGACTAGGGATGTATTTATGGAGTCATGTTTGGTGGTCATGAGATTAGTGTGAAAATTATGTTGTTGGACCACCAGACGCTGGAAAGATTGGATTCTAGTTGTATTGTCCCTCGATTGAGATTTAAGGGTGTTAGGACTGAATTTTAGTGATAAATTGTATTCGTCTTGAAAGTCTATAATTGTAATATTAGCGTATTTGACTTTGCTAGAGTTGTTGACTTTGACTAGAGGGTTCAATGTTTGACCCTATATAAAGCTTTGTCTTGTAGTGAATTAGATGAGAAGAGCTCATTTGTAATATACTTACGTACATTGAAAGATTTATAAGAGTTTGACTATTTGACTTTGTTCGTCCCTTGAGGGTCTACAAGGTAAGTAAAACAATTTGTAGAAGGAGGGGGGGATGAATACAAACACAATATTTTCAAATTTAAAGTGTATATTGATAAAGAAGATCAATACAAATTTTACAAGACTGTTTGCGGAAAGATAAGGTAAGAAAACCTATGTAAACAATCTTTGGTTACACATAGATTCTTAGAAATGAGAAAAGAACTGCTGTAAAGAAAAGTTCTTTTACTTAAGCTAGGAAATGCTCAAAGTAAGAATTAGGTTTAGAGAGTGAGTTGCGCGCACTCTGCATGGAGAAGAAACACTTTTATTTATACCTAGTGCATTAAATGTTCATTTAATGCAATATGGTAGGGTTAGAGTGCGTGTCAAGCCTTAAAAGGAAGGTTTGTCCTTTGCTACAGTGGATAGTACAAAAATCACTATTCATGAGCAGACATCCTTACCTAAAGTTGGTGTGTAATAGAGTCAACTAGTCGGCTCCGTACCGTACCAACGTTTAGAAGGGTATGGGTTTGTCCTTTGTGTGTATAAGGACAAGACAACAACAATCGTGCTAAGCAAGCTTCCTTTGATTGGTGAATGCTGGAATAACCTGGAGGTCTCTTCAGCATTCGCTGAGGCTTGAGCAGTCTTTACACATATGTAGACATACTTGTAATCACTGAGTACCGCTTCAGTTCACGTACTCACCAGTCTCTAATCTTCAGTTTCAGTCTTCGACATTAGCTGAAGGTTCTTTGGTGTGAGTGTTGTCTTCTTGAAGTATCTCTGTCTCTGATTGAATTACAACACAAGTTCTTCAACGATCACTGAACATGCTCAATGATGATCGCTGGAACTAAAAAGACAGAAACATAAATACAACGTATAAGTGAAAAGGGATTATCATCAAATCACTGAGAGAAAGGATCAACAGACTTTTCCTCTCAACTCCTTCTATGTGTTCTTAATGCTAAACATGAATATTTCCATTGAATCTTGATAAAGATTGAAGATTGATCATATTGTGGACTAACAATTGGTATCAGAGCTGGATTGCAGTGAAATTGCGTGAAGAAATCATAGTTTTGAAGATTTTTTTCTGGAAATTCTTCTACTGTTCATCTTTTCTTCATAAATGTTCTTAAAATTTTCAAGACTTTGATCCGAAATTTTTTCAATTTTTTGTGTTTTGGTGTTAAAAAGATGATCAAAGTGTGCGTAATTATTTCGTGAATCTTTGTTATTCACAAAGTTTTGTGTTTTGAACATTAGTTTTCAAGATTTGCTCAAATTTGTAAATTTTAAATTTTTTTTGTGTTCTTGAAAAAATACTCAAAAAGCCAGATTTTTTGATCCATTTTTGGATGAAAAAGTTGAAGTTTTTGTGTTTTTGACTTTATTTGATCGGATTCTTGGTGTAAATCTTTCAAGTGTTAGGAGGTTTTGGTGTTTATCGATCACAGGCTTGGTTGATTTTTTGGTTACGTTGCTCATCAAAGTTCACGGTTTAGATTTAGTCAATTTTTTGTAGTTGTAATCCTGTAAACAGCCCTTCCGTATTAGGCTATAAATCGTACATAGGTTCATCCTAGGTTAAGAATTATCGCTCAAAGGACTTAGTCTTATTTGTTCATAGTGTAATCCGGACATAACCTTGTCCGGACTTGATCTAAGTCGTTTGAAAGCTTGTCCGGACTAACGTTAACTCGTTCACAAGTTTATCTGATTTAAGGTCTACCCGGAATTGACTTGGTTGCGACTTGTGTTTTCCCGAATCATACACCGGTCATAGCATCAAGCGGACTTGAACTCCTCGGACATCAGCTCATCCGTATTAGAAATTCATCACACACAAGTCTAGCTGAGCTCAAGGGTTATCCGGATTACATCTCGTTAATTCTTGGTCGCGACTTGTTTTTGTCGAAGCCAAACCCGGACACTGCCTTGTCTGGATTGCTTGCATTCCTCTGTCAAAGGTTGTCACAAGTTAGCCATCCTCACACAACACCGTGTCCAAGCTTCACCATCATCGGCCAAGTGACTTCGTTCCTCGGTTAACACATTGTCCGATTTGGGTATTAGACTTAGCCTATTTTCAAGTTATCCGATTTTTGGCTTTCTCTTTCAACACTTAGTCCAATTTTGTCAACACTTAGCCAAATTTTCTTTCTTTGTCCGTTTTTGGTTCAACTTTTTGCCAAATGTTGATTTTTTTAAAACCAATTTTATAATTGATCTATATTCATCTGGATTTTATAGCTGATGACAAAGAGGGGGGAGAAAGACCTGCCTTCTGAGGAAACTAAAGCTGAAGCTACTGCTGCCGCTGAAGTTGAAGCTCCTTATGCTATCATCCCTCATGTTGAGGATACCATCACATTCATTGATGTTGAAGATGATGTTGAAAATGAGGATGAAGATGATGCCATCATAGCGCCTGCTATTGACAAAAACCTTCCCATCACCTCTATAGTAAATGCTGGTGATAAGGATAGTGAAGAAAAAGATGATGAATACCTTCCTTTACCTAATGTTGGACATGATCTAGGAGATGATGATGAAGACGACGACGACAACGATGACAATGACGACTTCACCATACAATATCACACTAGACCAACATCAGTGTAGAAGGGCGTCTCCCTCAGGGAATCTGCATCCTAGAGGGAGAAAACCAAAGGAAACCATCACACCACCAGCAAGAACAAAGGTATGGCTGAAGAGGGCAACCTGGCTATAATCTTCAAGTCAATCGACCCATAAAGGTTTCTTAAAGCTCTAGGTTTGTTCCTTTCTCATCATAAACTGAAGCTTCGGTTCTTCTTAATTCTCCAACATTCCTCCTTAGTCCTCCAGATGAAAGAACTATTTCTATTCCAATATTTGGAGCTCTTGTAGACCAAAGGATGACTTAGCTGAGGATTAAACTCAAACCAGAGTAAAATTTCTTCTTCGTACCTCTGGTTTTGGTGAGTTTGACTTCCTCATAGAAGCTGAACAAGAATAAGCTCTCAAGGCCGAGGAAGAGCTGTGCGTGCAAATACAGCAGATGGAAGACAGCTTGAAGCTGGCTAAGTCTCTTGCAATCAAAGCTCTTGCCAAGAGAAAGCTGAAGAAGATGAACCCCGTCAAGGCCCAGGCTCAGTTTCTCTCCCAAGTTGAACAAAAACACAAGAGAGCACTGATGCTGAAGGACCACGATCAAAGATGGAGTGAAGAGCGCATGAAGAAAATAATAAGTCACCATCAGATTTTAAACATCACAATCAATGGACGGACGAAAGATGGTGGAATGTTCATCTCCATGGTTATCACCGGAGATAACCTTGAGCTGTCACTGAGTACCCTTCATATCTCGAGTAGTATGGCAATGACGAATGGCTATAAATTCGCCAAGATATCCAGCGCTCAAATTCCAAGCACCGAAAAATAATTGAAGGTATTTTGAATGATATTTTGAAGAAGGTGTCCAAGTTTATTGCTCTCCCTCCAATGCCTGAGCTGCTGCCCAAAAGGAGAAGAAATCCTCTAGATCGTAATTATGGACGTCTTTGTCCAATAGACCACCTTGAATATCTCAAATCTTGGTTAGACAATGACCTACCTGGTGAGATGATGAACCGCATGATCAGAAAGGAGTATCTACGTCGAAAGAAGCTTGGAGAAGAAGTACCTAGGTACATCAACATCAGCAACCTAGAATAGTTAAGCTTTCTATCTTGTAATGTTCTTTTCTTTTCATTTCTTTTAGTGTACAATCTATATGTAATAGGTCTAGCAATCACTGATGTAACACTTGTACTTTTTCCAATGAATAATATAAGTATTCTTCAGTGTCATTGAAAAAGATCACTGAAAATAGTAATAGGGACAAGTATTTATAAGTTCCAATTTACTCTTCCATTCACTGACAACTTTCAGTCTGTGAATATGCTTTCAGTTTCAATTATCATACTTGCATTTACATTTCTTGAACTTGTAATCCCTTACAACTTAAGTGAACTTTATAAGAAAACTTTATCACTGAAAAAAAAATCCAAAAATAGTTAAAAAGGACTTGTATTTTACTTGTACCTTTTCCCTAGTATTATAACTTGGGCAATTTTCTTTATGTTGCTTTGTCATCATCAAATAGGGGGAGATTGTTGATTCTCTCTCTTATTGATTTGATGATGATCTTTTTTACCTTACGAAGTATAGTATTTATGTTATTCAATTTCAACGATCTTCACTGAGTCTGTTCAGTGATCGCTGAACATATATTGTAACGCCTTCAGAGACTGCTATACTTCAAGATGACAAAACTCAGACCACAGATCCTTCAGCAATGTCGAAGACAGAAACTGAAGATTAGAGACCAGCGCATTCGTGATCTGAAGCGGCATTCAGTGATTACAAGCTCGTCTAAATTATATGTGAAGTCTTCATAAGTTTCAGCGAATGCTTAAGAGACCCTCCAGCGTCATCCCAACATTCAGCAATCAAATGAAGTTTGTCATGCACGATTGTTTTTGTCTTGTCCTCCCTCACACAAAGAACAAACCCGTATCTTTTCTAGAACATAGTACAGTATGGAGCCACTACATTGACTCTATAGTGCTTACCTGCTTTATGAAAAGAGGACTACTCATATATAGCCAATAGAACTGTTTATTGTAGCAAAGGACAAGCCTTCGTCCAAAAGCATGACACGTGCTTTGTACTTTCTGAATTACATTTAGTGCAATGAGCTGAGTGCTCTCTACTCAGTTATCACTTCTTCATCTCTAAGAAACTTACCCAAGAAGTTACTTATATCTCTACTCTCATCTTAAGAGAAAGAACCACTTAGAACAAGTGAAGAGCACTTACATTCTTATCTTTATTTCTTGTAGCAAATACTTTCTCTTTGCTATTTGTAATTGTGTGAACCTTAGATTGTTTAGATAGGTTCTTTTCCTTATCTCTTCCACAAACAATTTGTAAAATTTGTATTGGATCTTTTTTTATCAGTATATAATTTTTAAAAGAGAAAGTTTTTGTGTTTGTATTCATCACCCCCTCTACAAACTGATTACCTATAACTCTTGTAGATCCGAATGGGACCAACAAAAGGAATGACACTCTCCTCCTCCTCCAAGCACTTTTGTAGATAAAACAAATGGATGGTATTATAGATTCCTTCCATCTCTGGCGGTAAGTCAAACTTGTATGCTTGTAGGAGGACCCGACTTATAATAGTGAAGGGTCCAAGAAAATGGGGACTAAGCTTCCTACGCTTTTCGAACCTGATAATAACTTTTCAAGAAGACACGTGCATAACCCGGTCTTCCACTTGAAACTCGAACTATCTTGTTTTATTGTTAACATAACTCTTTTGTAATGTCTTTTACTTTGTCTGCGATTTCTTGGACAATCTCGGGTCCTACAAACTGTTTCTCTTCTGCCTCAAACCAACATACAAGAGTTCTACATTTCTGTCCATACAAGGCCTCAAACAACGCCATACAATTCTTGAGTAGTAACTATTATTTTATGTGAACACTACCAACGGCAAGTGAGAGTCCCAATTACCCCCAAAGTCGATGACACACCATCTCAACATGTCTGCAAGAGTTTGGATAGTCCGCTCGCTTTGACCGTCTGTCTAGGGATGATACAACATGCTTAACTTTAATGTTTTGCCCAATTCTTTCTATAGACCATCCCAAAATTTGGAAGTGAATCGGCTATCTCGATCCAAAACAATAGACAATGGCATATCATGTTTTCAGATCACATCGTCAATGTATAACTTCGCCTACTTATCCATTGAAAAGTTTCCTGCATTGCTAGAAAATGAGCACTCTTGGTCAGTCGATCCATCACTACGCATATCGTGTTATGACCTCTCAACGTTCTTGGTAGTTTCGTAACAAAATCCATTGTGATGTGTTCCCACTTCCATTTTGAAATCTCTAAAGATTGGAGACTTCCTTATGGTATTTGATGCTCGACTTTAACTTAAAGACAAGTTACACATCTCTCTACATACCTCGCCACATCAAGCTTTATAACCGACCAACAATATTTCAAATTTAGATCCCTATGCATCTTCGTGCTAACAGGATGAATAGAATACCTGGATTTATGAGCATCTTTAGGAGTAAAACCTGGTTCCCTCCAAGATTTAGTACCCAAATTTGGCCTTGAAATAGTTTGAGGCCACGACCATCTTCCATCAGCAAATCACGTTGTTTTACCATGACTTTCCTCTTAAGATTTTTTTTCCCGACAGAGCTTTGGCTTAGCATGCTTTGATCTTCTCGATCAAACTTGACACTACATTGATTCTTGTGAGTTACATTTGGGTTCCCTACTATAACTTCTACAACTCAAAGCATCCGTAACGACATTAGCCTTACCGGGGTGGTAAAGTAATTCATAATCGTAATCTTTCAAGAACTTTAACCACCTTCTTTGACGCATGTTTAACTAGTTTTGGTCGAATATATATACTATAAACTTTTATGATCAGTGAAGAGGCTACACTTTGTCCTGTAGAGGCAGTGCCGCCATAACTTTAATGCAAACCGTGACTAGCTCCAACTCGTGTGTTAGGTAATTCTTCTCATGTTGCTTGAGTTGTCAGGACGTATATGCTATCACTTTCCTTCTTTGCATTACCACTTAACCCAGACCCATCTTTGAGGCATCACTAAAGGCTACAAAATCTTCTAATCCTTTGGGTAGAGATAAGACCGGTGCCTCGCACAACTTCTTTTGGAGAATTCTGAAGGCTTGCTCTTGAACCATGGAGCACATGAACTTGGCATTCTTTCTTGTCAATACCATTAGTGGGGAGGCGATCTTTGAGAAGTCTTGGATGAACTTTCAGTAGTGGCCAGTTAATCCCAATAATGTTCTTAGTTCTATTGGGCTTGTTGGTGGTTCCCAATTCATCATTGCTTCAATTTTAGACGGGTCCACTTTTACTCTGTGTCTGGATACCACATGACCCAAAAATTGAACCTCTTGAATCTAAAACTCACATTTGGAAAACTTGGAGAATAACTTCTTTTTATTTAAGGCTTTAAGAACTTCCCAAAATGGTGTTGGTGTTCGGCTTCGTTCTTTGAGTAGACAAGAATATTATAAATGAACCCTATTGCCGACTTAACCAAGAAAGGACGGCATACTCGGTTCATTAAGTCCATAAATGCAGCCACTATATTCATCAACCCAAAGGGCATTACTAGAAATTCATAATGTCCATATCTTACTCTCACTTTGTGATATCCGGACAAAAGGTCAATCTTAAAGAAGCATCCTGCTCCCTGCAGTTGACCGAAGAGATCGTTGATTCCGGGAAGCGAGTATTTATTCTTCACCATCACCTTGTTCAATTCTCTGTAATCTATGCACATCTGCATAGATCCGTCTTTCTTCTTGACAAAAAAGTACTAATGCTCCACAAGGTGAAGAGCTCGGCCTCATGAACTCCTTCTTAATTAGTTCTTGGAGTTGATTTATCATTTCTTGCATCTTGGTTGGAAAAGTTTTGGTACGTGGTAACTTCTTGGTCAAATAAAATAATGACACGTGGCAATTGATGATTAAAAGTTATAGGAACTATTAATCCATAGAACAATATCTGGAAATAAACTTATGATTTTCCAAGTCATAACTTTGAAACAATGGATCCAGATGTCTGAAGTAGAAGGTCTAGACATCTGAGCTTATTAGTCCAGACTCTCAATTCCTCTGGATAAACTTGCTCATAAACAAAATAATTTAAATCTTGAAATCATAAAGTCTTTTTGGAATCGAGGAAGTGGTTTCAACAATTTGAAAACATTTTATCAAACTTAGAAGTGGTCCTTCTAAGTGATTTGAAACATACCTTCTAACTTTTGAGAAATCTGAATAAGTCTACTCAGATTTATCATGAGAGTAAGACTATATCAGAGTTAGCTCCCCCTCAAGATTTTCTCATAATAAGATTGTTAGCAAATATAAACAAAACATACTACCCCTAGATATATTCACTTACATCACAATTTAAGAAAATATTAGAACAAACAATATCATAATATATAATTACACTTCTCATACTAAACACAAAAGAACGATTTAATACTTTACAGTTATATTGAACTAGAGTGAAGTACATTGACAGGACTGGGATGTATATATTTAGAGGAAAGTTTAACTTGGTATCTTAGAAATAAAAATTCTCTCTGAATATACAACCTCAGACTTTTCAGAATTTTGAATATGCACTCTCAGACTTTCCATAAGTCTGAATACGCAGGCTCAGACTTTTATTAAGTTTGAACTAGTTACCTCAAACTTTTGTTTGAAGCCTGAAAGCATATGCTCAGACTTATAAAAAATTTCTGAATATGAAAAATTACAAGCATACCAAAGTCTAAATGAATAATCCAATTTAGAAAAAACATTTAACCTTTGGGTCAATATTATAGCTAAGATTAAGTAGACAAATTTAGCATGTCCGAGTTGCCAACCAAGAAATTGAATCTCTTTTCATCCAAGGATTTTGTAAAGATATCAGCAAGTTGATTATCTGTTTGAACAAAATACATTTCTATTATGCTTTTCTCAACATGATATTTGACAAAGTGATATGTAATATCAATGTGCTTAGTCTTGGAGTGTTGAACAAGATATGCAGTGATGACAATTGCACTCTTGGAATCACAATATATGGGGACTTTGTTAAATGTATAACCATAGTCTTTGAGCTGGTTTTTCATCCATATAACTTGTGAACAACAACTTTGCAACTGCTACATACCCTGCTTAATTTGTAGAAGCTGAAACACAATTTTGCTTATTTGAAATACAACTAACTAGCTTGTCACCTAAAAATTGACATGATCTAGAGGTACTTTTTCTATCAAGATTACAACCTACATGATCTGCATTTGTGATGCCATAAGCCTAGATTTGGTGTGCCTTTTAGATACCTAAGGATCCTTTTAGCAACTACAAGATGATATTCTTTATGATTAACTTGGTATCTTGCACGGAAACGTGTAGCAAACATTATATCATGTCTACTAGCTATCAAATAAAGAAAAGAACCAATCATGCCTCTATAAGTCTTTTGATCAACACATTTTCCATCTAAGTCTGCATCAATTTTGACTATATTGGCCATTGGTGTCTTTATTAAAAAACAATCAGACATATTGAATTTCTTCAATATATCTCTGACATACTTAGCTTGATTGATGAATACGCCTTCAGGATACTTCTTAGCCTGAAGTCCAAGAAAGAAAGTCAATTTTCCCATCATACTAATCATGAACTTAGTTTGCATTACATTTTCAAGGTTCTTACAATATTTTGTGTTAGTTGACCCAAAGATAACATCATCTACATAAATCTGAGTTAAGATTAAATCCTCACCTTGTTTATTTAGAAATATAATAGTATCAATTGTACCTTTCTTGAATCCAGACTTAATGAGAAAGTTAGTCAGAGTATTATACCATGCTCTTGGAGCCTGGTTTAGCCCATACAAACCCTTGTCTAGAACATATACATAATCTAGATACTTAAGATCTTCAAAGCCTTCAGGTTGACCAACATATACCTCTTCATGTAGCACATCCATTTAGAAAAGAAGATTTAACATCCATTTGATATACTTTAAAGTTCTTGTGTGCTGCATAAGCAAAAAAAAATCTTGATTGTTTCAATTCTAGCCACTAGTGTAAATGTCTCATCATAATCAATTCCCTCTTGTAGATACTAATCCTTTGGCTACAAATCTTGCTTTGTTTCTGAATACTACACTACAAAACATATGACCTTCACCGACGAAAATATCTTTCAGTAATCCATAGCTAAAATTTGGATTCGTCGGTGATCCATTGGTGAAAGTCCCTCAGGAAAATGTTGTGGGAAAATAAATTTCTGATGGATCACTGACGGATGTCACCAATGGATTATTGACGAAATTTATTACTGACGGATTAGCGACGATCGTTTTTACCGATGACACTTACTACCTACGGATCACCGATAGTCATTTTTACCGACTGATCACTAGGGCTTTTATCGACTGATTACCAACATAGCTAAAAAGAATTAATTGAATTACCAATGGATTTCATGTATCACTAATCCGTCGGTAGTTTATATTTTTTTTTAAAATTTAAAAATGCGAATTTTTCTGTACAAAATCTGCCCAGAGTTTAAAATAAATTGCAAGATTAAAACCCATGAAATCCTAATTATCATACAATATATCCTAAATTCACATACAAATATGTTTTAAAACGATTCTAACATATCCTAAGACAGGGGAGGGTGAGGGCGAGGGTTAGCCTGATATTGCGCCATGAATGCCTTAAGCTGTGTGGTCGACGCCTTCTGCTGAGCTAAATCGTCTGCTTATTCCTTCTGTATACCCTTAATGTTTGTCCTCTTTCTTAGTTCTTCCTCCATCTATGCCTCGTAGGTCACCATCTTTCTCCGTTCTTCCACCATCAACACCTCGTAGGTCGCTAGTTACTCTTTCAACACATCTACCTGAAATTATTCAACATTTGACATACATAAAACAATGTTATGCGATAAATGTTAAAAAAATATACATATATTATAACTATATGAAACATACCTCTATGCGAGCACCATACGAGGTTCTGCTGATACTGGTCAGAATGAACGGTCATAGCAACTTGGAGATCCTTGCTGGTCCTAAATCCAAACATGCAGCCCTTGCGGCTGGTGTTCGGTTCAATATTGTGCATTAATGTTGTATTCAAGCAAGTTTCTTCTTTTTTGTAATAGATTAGCCTTTAATGCTTTCTAGTATAAATAGGGTAATTAGTGTTGAGCTAATCACTTTTGTAATCATTACAAGTCTTAATACAATACACTTGGGTGAAATTCTCTCTAGTTTGATCATTTACTTGATTGAAGATTATCACTGATTTTATTGATTTTTTGGGAATTACAACTGGACTTTAACATAAAGCTCCCACAACTCTAGTTCATCGGGAGAATGGTGCTCAGATATGAGCCAATTCATATCTTCTTTCTAAGCTATGAATACATCGCTTACGGTTTACTAGAACAAAATGTTATTAACAAACTTGTAGACAAGTTGGTAGAATAACAATTGTGATTCGTACATATCCATTACCTGTTTTAACAAATAGAATGCAACTAATTAATAGTTATATATCCTATAAAACTAACTGATCTTATAAAACTAACTCATCCTATAAAACAAACTAAATTTGCTACAAAAATTGAAATTGCCACCATATCAGCAGCCTTTGGGTAAACATAGATCGAAGGATTTGTGGGCATATCGATCGCACCCAAAACAAGCTTCCTGTTGCTACAGTGTATCCTGTAAAAAACCTCACTAGTAGTAGGCTCATGGTTCCATGCATCTCTCTACCATAGACAATTTAAGTTGTATAGTAGATGATAAATATCATGCATGCCTGCTGTTGAACCGTACTAATAGATCCTCTGGTCTACCTGGAGGACATCCTGTTGGTCCCAGCAGGATCTACAAGAGGTTATAGGTAACAGTTTGTAGAAGGGGAGGGGGAAATGAATACAAACACAACAACTTTCACTTTTAAAAAACTTATATAGATAAATAAGATCGATGCAGATTTTTTACAGATTGTTTGCGGAAGAGATAAGATACAAAACTTATCTAAACAATCAAAAATAACACACAAATAACAAATAGCAATAAAGAAAAGACTACCTACAAGAGATTAGTTAAGAAGTATTATGTTCTTCACTTGTTAAGGCGGAAGTCTTTCTCTTAGATAGAGAGTTAGAGGGAGGAGTATCTTCTTGTGTAAGATTTTCAAAGGAAAGGATGCTTGAATATAGGTTGGAGAAGATAACTGAGAAGAGAGAGCTACTCAACTATTTATACCCATTGCATTAAATGCAATTCAGAATGTACGGAGCACGTGGCAAGCTTTAAGAGGTAAGCTTGTCCTTTGTTGCATGTATACAATCGTTTGGCCATATATGAACAGTTTTCTTTCACAAAGTAGGTAAGCATGCATGGAGATAATATAGTGACTATGTACTATACTTTAGTTTATAGAGTATGAGTTTGTCCTTTGTGTGGAGAAGGACAAAACAAAAACTAATCTTGTTCAACAAAATTCATCAAATCACTGACACTAGAATGACGCTAGAGGTCTCATCAGTGTTCACTAAATGTCGTGTAGATTTCACACTTGTATAGACGATCTTGTTATCACTAAAAAAACCGCTTCAGATCACGAACTTGCTAGTCTCTATCTTCAGCTTCTATTGTAGGAACCCAGATTTATTTTAAGTATCAATAAACACAGTAAAATCAGAGTAAATGGAATCAAGAATTGTGTGATTGATAATGGGTAACAGAATTGTTCAAGAAAATAATAAGACTGAAAAACTATCTTGAACAAGTCAGATGCTTTAATTTAGATTTCGAGTAAAACAGTAAACTCTCAATCTAACAATACTCTCACAAGAATTCTCTATAATGGAGTGTAGTCTAATTTGGCAATCTATCAGGTAATTTTAACTTGAGGAGGATGCCTCCTTTTATACGACCATGCTAAACAGAATCTCCTAAATTCTAGGCTTCAAACTCTGACTTCTTGTTCAACGTCCTCAGCCTTCACGTTCCATGGAAAGTAGAACGACTTGAGTGTACATGGCAGATTATGTTAGCAGTCTTGGAGATTAGTCTGAACAACTTATGCGTAAACCATGAGAGTAGGAGACTCCGAGGCTCTGCATGTATTGTGTAGAGGCTTTGTGTCTTTAATGTAGTTTCGCATCAAGTACTTAAGATTTTTGACATTTAAGCCTTGATCTTCCTTTAGGTCGTGCACAAGCTCTGTATATGAGAAGTTTAGCTCTTTGAATAAGAGCTCTGTCTCTTAGTATCTTCTAGATAAGAGCTCTTAATCCAGATTTCTTCAATCGACTAAGTCCAAAATGACTAGAGTAAGAGACTTCTTACTCTAGTCTGTAGGACTTAGTCTATTGAAACTGTCTGGACTAAGAGCTCTCATGCAGAAGAGATCAAGAGATAGAGCTCTTACTCAAAGAGCCAAGCATCTCACATACAGACCCTGCGCTCTATTCCATGGAAGATCAAGCCTTAAGAGACAAAAAGGTTAAGTGCTTGATATAGAGCTACACTCCAGACATAGAGCCTCTCTATAGTATTTGCAGAGCCTCTTGGTCTCCTACCTCCATGGAAAGCACGGTTAGTTCAGACGTTCTCACAAGCGCCTAACAGAATCAAGGAGTCTTGACTTAGTCCGCTCATCTATCCAAGGGTTGTCAACGATAACAATGCGGAATAAGCACTCAGAGATTCAAGCCAAGATTCTAGCACATTCTATTTAGCGTAGGCCTATATAAGAAGGCATCCTCATCAGGTTACAATCACCTGAAAGTGCCGACTTAGACTATAGCCAAATCTTGTGAGAATACTAATTAGACTGGGAGTTTACTTGTGTTTTCTTCTCATCTAATAAAAGCATTCGACATATTCAAAGTCATACTGTTTTCTTATCTTTCATTGAATACTTCGATTAACCTTTCAGTTACACTGTTTTTACTTCATTCATATTCATTTAACTGTGTTTTCTAATATTAAGAGAATCTGGGCTCCAACAATTGGTATCAGAGCCAACTAATCAAAATAATTGATTAGTTGATCGATATCCATCAGGATACCTCTCTTAATTTTTGGTTATTCGTTTTTAAAACCGTATTTAATTCCAATCCTTGATCTGTTTTAAAAATGTTTGCTTTTCGTATTCTTGAAATCAGTCAAAACTCGACTTTTCACTTTCAAGTCAAATTTCTTTTTCAAATCTTTGAACGATATGTCTAGTCAATCGTGGAACTCCATGTATAGCGTTGGTTCCCTCATAAAACCTCCTACTCTCATTCGGGAAGAATATCCCCAATGGAAGATCATGATGATAATTTTTTATGAAGGTCTCGACCTATTAACTTTATGAATCAATCTGAAATGGCCCTTTGTACCCACTACTCTATTCCCCAAAATTCTTGCTGCTAGTGACATGGTCGAAGTACCTGCCAAACGAGTTCCTAGGCTTCGTAGAGATTGGGACGATGAGGACAAAAGAAGAGTGGAAGTGAACCAAAAATCCAAAAGGCTTTTAATCATGGCCCTTCCCAACGAGATTTTTCAATCTCTAGACGCCTGCGATTCGGCCAAAGATCTTTGGGATCAATTGGCTAACCAGCTGGAAGATGGGATTAAGATGAAGAAAAACTGTCGTGCTCAATGTCTGAATGAGTACAACAGTTTCCAAGCTCTTTCAAATGATTCTCTCAAGCAGACTTATCTCAGATTCAACACTCTGATCAACAAATGCAGGAAGTGCGAGGTGATCAAAACTCAAGAGGAGAACAACATGCTCTTCTTGAAAAGGTTGCATGTAGAATGGGGGAACTTGTCCATGTCCCTCCAGAAGAATCAAGACCTGGAGCAGTGGAGTCTTCATGACGTATGCGACATCTTGCAAGCGCAGGAGCAAGAAGTACAAAAGATGTTAGGACTGAAAATCAGTATTAAATTGTATTCGTCTTGAAAGTTAAATATTGTCTATAATTGTAAAAGTCATCGTGTTTGACTTTTATTAGGCAAGTTTGACTTTGACTTGTATTAGTTGTTTGACCATATAAATAGTAGCTTGTCTTTGTAATTGAAAAAGAGAGAGCTCATTTGTAAATCATATTACGTAATATAGAAGTTTGACTGATTTGAATACATTGACTTTTTCTCTCAACTATCATATACATGTTCTTGATGTTCTTACAAGATAAATCCAGATCTGCCATATTATGGAGCTTAATGAAGATTGATCAGTGAAGTGTGGGACACATTTGGTATCAAAGCAAGTGTGCAAGAAATCAAAGAAAGAGATCAAGTTTTTGAAGTTTTTCTGGAATTTTTTTTTGAGTTCTTAATGTTCTTCATTTTTCTTTCTGTTTGGTCCGAATTTTTTTTAAATTCTTGTTTTTTTTGTGTTATAAATAGGATCAAAATGCTCGAAATTGAATTGTGAATCTTTGTTATTCACAAAGATAGAGCTGTAATATTCTCTCTCTGTCAATCTAATCATTCTTTGTTCATATTCTTTCTATCTTTGATGTTCATCATGATTCTTGAAGATTGCTTCATGTTTGTATGATTTCTGGACTATCAAAAGGCCAATGTCGCTTTGGGTGGACCACTGGCCCTTGTATCTGATCGAAGGAAGAGAAGAGAAGAGGAAATAAGGCTCTTGTTGTGGAGAGCGATGATGAAGATAGAGCTTCGAGCTCTGAAGATGATGACATCAGTGTATTTGCACATTCCTTGGCTTTGATCACCAACGAATTTCAAAGGAAATTTGGGAAGAAAGTCTTCGACAAGAGAGGAAGTTGAAGCGACAAGAGCAGAAGCAGAGGATTCGATGGAAGGAACCCTTCTTCTGTACAAAACAAGAAGGAGGAAGAGCATTTAGAACAAAAGAAGCATGTAGTTAGATGCTTCAGATATGGAAAGATGGGCCACTACTCCAAAGAGTGCAAAGGCCCTTTGGTGAAAGATGAACTGTACTATAAAAATAAGTACAAGAATAATCGATCTCAAAGGAGTCTTATGGCTGAGCAAGAGAACTGGGTCTCTGACTCCTCATCTGAAGAAGAAGAAGAAGACAAAGCTCACTTATGTGGGATGGCTGTTGAGAATGATGCATTAGAGTCTGGATCTGGCTCCGACTCCCAGGTATGTTCTACCTCTGGTTATTCTCATTCCGATATGGAGGAAAGCATCTCTGCTTTAACTCAAGATTTCATAAACTACATCAAAAACGCTTTGTTGAAAAATCTAAAAGAAAATCTTTAAAGAAGGAAAAATCGTGTTTTGAACGAGAAACATAGTTGTTATCTGTAGAAAAACAAGAGCACTCAGTGGAAAAAGGAAAAACTCTTAGAAATAAACGCTCTGCTGAGAACAGTCTTAAATTAGAGTGCTCTGAACTAAAAGCAGCTATACAGAAAAAGGAAAAGGAACTGGAACTTTTAGAGAAAGAGCGTGACAGGCTAAATTCTGAAGCTTTGAAAAACTATTTTCAAAAGGAAAGAGAATTCCTACACCAAAGCTTGCAAAGGAAAGAGCTGTTGATTAAAAAGTATCAAGATGCCCAGCAGGTGTATGAAAAGATTAATTCTCAATAGGATAGAGCAGAGATAGGTTATACAGACCTAGACCTCACCTGGAAGAAAAAATCCATTCTTGAGTCTGTGTTTAGGTTAGGGACAGAGCAAAAACCAGATTTTCCAGCTTTGCCTAAGAACTTACCTTTCAAAAGATGTAAACTTGAGAATGGGGATAGAATTCAAAATTAAAGTTTGAGAACATATCTTATTGTTCAAAAGGTATGCAACAAGTTGATCTAAAAAACATACAGAAGACAGAAGGTGTTTTATGTTTTGGCTTAAATAATCTTGAACATCTTAAAACAAACGGTGATGTTGTTAAACCTGAACCAGATGAAACCAAGAGTTCATCGAAAAATGACTTTGCTAGAACTTTGGATCCAAAGTTAATGAATGACTTCACAGAGACGGTAAGACAAGTCTTTGAGCAAGATCTGCTTGAGGCTTTAAATTATCTATCTGAGGGTCATGCAGATACTTCTGTGAGTAATTCCTCGGATACTTTTGGAAATTCCTCTTCAATGCAAAAGAAGGATGAAGGCACTAGTGTATGTTCGCGAAAATCTCAAGTTATCAATGATACCTCTGCAACTCAAAATTCACACAAGGATTTTCTTGACTCTAACTCCGAATCAGAGGTGGACTCGAGTAAAGAGCAAGTTGAGACAGAGATTGTTGCAACAGGACCAGAAGTTACAAAACTTCCAAATGGGAAATCTGATAAATCTGTTTCAGCAATGAGGCAGAAGAAAAATATTCCCATAAATCCTGATTTTGTAGACATGTCCCAAAGAGCTAAATCTTCTCTAAAGCTTGAGAAGGAGCACAAGGCACATAAAACTAAACCTGTTACCTCTGCATCAAAGGTTTTTAAACCTAAATCCACAAAGCCAATTAAGTTCACTCTGGAACAAAAAGGAAAATCCGCTGTTGATTCTAATTTACATTCCTCTGTTTCAGAGAGGCCTCTAAAGGCCAAAGGAGTAAGAAGGGAAAAAGAGAGAACATAGGAGACTATTTCTAAGAAGTCAAAACAATCAAAACTAGATAGGAAGTTCGCTCGAACTAACAATGCTAGAAATGATTGTAATAAGATGTTTTATGAATCAAATAAACCTTTTTGTCATCAAAATTGGGTTTATACTTGTGAATGTCTCTCCCTGCTGCAAAAGTTATAGCAACACCTCTCTCATCCCAACTGCATTCTCTCTGGGTCATCTAAGGGTAACTCCAAAAAGACCCAGAAGGAGAAGAATACTCCTAAGGCCAAATCTGGCAAACCAGACCTCAAGTCTGGTTAATCAGGTGTTGAGGCAGATCCTCTCCCCTAAGCTAAAATCAAATCTCCTAAGCCTAATCATTGAGAACCCATCATGAAATGGGTACCTAAATCCCTATAATTTGTTTTGCAGAAGCCGCTGTGGATATTTGGTATCTTGACTCCAGATGCTCAAGACACATAACCGGCAATAAGAGGCTACTCTCCTCATATAGAGAGAAGATTGGAGGATGAGTAACCTTTGGGGATAATATGCAAGGAGAAATCAAGGGATATGGAGATCTTCAGCAAGGTAAGGTTTCTGCCTCTAAGGTTGTTTATGTCTCTGGGCTTAAAAATAATCTTTTGAGCATAAGTAAACTTTGTGATTCTAGCTATAATGTCAAGTTCCAAAAGGAAGCTTGTTCAATTATGTTAGAATCAGGTCAGGAGTTGCTAAGAGCCAAATGTAAGGGCAACCTTTACCTTATGAACTTCTCGCCAAGAGATAATTCAGAGACACTCTATCTCATATCTCGTAAGTGTGAAGAAGCTTGGCTCTGGCATCACAAGTTGTATCACTTGAATTTTCAAAACATAGAGAAGCGTGTGAAGAAGAATCTGGTTGACGGACTTCCAGCCATAAAGTTCGAAAAGGACCATTTCTGTCCTGCTTGTGAAATGGGAAAGCTCAGAAGAGCATCCCACAAAACAAAGACAAATGTGTCTTGTGTTAGACCTCTGCATATGCTTCATGTGGACCTTTGTGGTCCAACCTCTATACAGAGTTTGTCTGGCCTGAAGTATATCCTTGTGCTTACTGATGAATTTTCACGATATACTTGGATTGAGTTTGTAGGGCAGAAGTCAGATGTCCCAGAGTTGTTGATCAAGCTAATGATGAAGATTCAAGTTCTTCTACAGAGCAAAATTCAAAAGCTGAGAAGTGATAATGGATCTGAGTTCAAGAACGCAAAAATCGATGCGTACGTGGACAAGGAGGACATATCTCAAAACTTCTCTTCTGCAAGAACACCACAACAAAATGGTGTAGTAGAAAGAAAGAATCGCACATTAGTCGAAGCTGCAAGAACAATGCTAGCAGACTCTAGTCTTCCAACCCACTTTTGGGCAGAAGCTATTTCAATCGCTTGCTTCATTCAAAATAGAGCAACGGTGGTTAAGAGGCACATGAAGACGCCTTATGAACTTATTAACCAAAGAAAGCCTAACGTTGAATTTTTGCACATCTTTAGTTACAGTTGCTTCATCTTGAATGACCGTGATCAGCTTGGCAAGTTCGATAAGGAGGTCGTTGAAGGCATGTTTTTTGGCTATTCTACATAAGCCAAGGTCTACAGTGTCTTCAACCAACGAACCAAGACTGTCATGGAAAGCATCAACGTCTCGTTTGACTATAAAGAGCTAGTGACTTCAGAGTATCTCAGTTCTGGACTCGATCTAAACACAATGACATCCAATTCTCTAACGAAGTCAAGGGAATTGGAACTCAGGCTTTCATTTGAAGACTTCTTTAGTGAATACCGCTTTAGATCACGAACGCTCCAGTCACTAATCTTCAGTTTCAGTCTTCGACATTCACTAATGGTTCTTTGGTGTTAGTTTTGTCTTCTTGAAGTATCGTTGTTGTTGTAGGACTTACAGTACGCGTTTTAGCGATCATTGAACAGACTCAGTGATGATCGTTGGAACTGCAAAGAACAGAAACATAATACTTCTAAAAGTAAAAGGGATTATCATCAAATCAATAAGAGACAGGATCAACACTGTTCCATGAAAACCTCTGTATACTGACGAACCGACATATTACCCTGTTCCAAACGAAAGAAAATCTTCTTCTAGCCCTCGAACAGCTGCTTTAGGAAAATATTGAATTTTAAATTTTACCACAAACTTTTCCCACAACATGGTCTTCAAAATATTCGGATCTGAACTCGACAGAATTTCCCACCAATACAATACTTGACCACAACCTGGACACGACAAACATTAGTTTATCTTCTTCTGCAATTTTACTAGTCTGCAAACTTAATTCAATTTCTTTAAGCCAGCACATAGCTTTTACTGGTACTGGATGTTGAAGGATCTACAGTATCTGCTGCATCAACTCACCATGCCTGGTAAGCTGAGCATTCGCTTCATCGGCCTTAATGGTTAGAGCAGAGGTAGCCTCAATGTTAGTGCATACAGCTGCTTGTACTGCATAAAGTTGTGCCTTGACCTTTTGAACGCCAGCTTTGACAGTTGAGAGGTCAGTAGAAACTTCATCCTTGAGAGGCATGCCTTTATGGAATTCGTCCATCTTTATAAAGACAGTCTCTACAACGGGGAGTAACAGTTTCACATCATCAGCCATGTTGTATTCTTCTTCCATGGTTGGCGTTTGTTCATCGCAAGGACCTGAAAAAGAAAATGTTTGAGTATAAGATAGCTTGGGGTTAGAATAAATGAAGGGGTAGGATGGAGGATTACCCGAGGGTTCATCAGCACCATCTGAAGGATTGATGCTGATTCTCTCCAGGTTTCCGTCGAGAGGATGGGCATCCATAAAATGAGGTGTTTCTAGAGGAGCAACCTCAGGTCCTATGGTGGGATCTTCATCATCAGGGAGGACAATCATTGATGAGTCATAAACATGTGTGGAGACCAAAAAAGGAGGAGAAGAGAAGATAGCTAAGACTGGTGGAAGTGGATGTTCAGCAGTGGCTATGCTGATATTCACAGGTACGACAGTGTTTGTAGAAATCACTAAAGAGATTGGAAGAGATAAAGCTGAAGGTGCCTCGAGGTTAAGGCTAGTTTCAATAGCTGAAACCTTTTGAGAGGTAACAACTAGAGACATAGATATCCCCTTTTTGGTTTTCTTGGCCCTCGATGGAGAACCAAGAGTGGTTTAAGAGGAGGTTCGTTTGGAAGAAAGGGACATGGTGGTTGGGATAGACTTTGGAGGTTTGCCTTAGTCTTGACCACCAGAGCAAGTGAAGAAGGAAATACAGTCCTAGTTGGAGAAGATAAAGAAAATGCAGGCACAATTGCAGAGAATGCAATCTCTTCATTCCTCAGTTTATGATCCAGGATTCTGGATCCAAGCTTGCAGATAGGCAGGTTTCCTTCAGTGGAGTACTTGTTGTCAAAGATCTTGACAAACACCATGGATAAGAACCTGGTGTAGGGTACTACCTTCTCCCTCTGGCACTTGTTCTGCTTTAGTACCAAATCTTCAAAGATCACAGCAGCAGAGTTGATTGGGGGGTAGCGAATGACAGATACACCAATGTTCAGCGCAACTCTAGAGGCTTGATTTTGGACACCAGTCTTGCCTCTCATACATTGGAAGAAATGGGAAAACAAGTACTGCCAAACCGCATACATGCGGTTCTTCTCAATCTTTGAAAGCAACTTGAGAAGATTGTTGGATTCCTTCTTCGTTGGCCAAGCATAGCCAATATCATCCAAGCAAGAGATGATGATATCAGTGGAAGGATCACTGACGTAAGGACCCTTTGGGAAATGGAGGGCGTGCCTGAGCGTTGTAACGCCAAAACTGACAACGATTCTATTGAAGGTGAAGGAGATTTTCTCAACCTGTTGACCAGTCTTGTTAGTGTCTTGAACTACTTCAGCAGTTAGCCAAAACTACTGAAGGACTTCCTTCACCATGATAGGTTCATGGGTGAGAACGTAGGACATAGTGCAGTTTCTGAGGGAAGTAGCAGCTTCCTCATAATAGGACTTGTTCGTCGAGATGTCCAACAAAGCCACATGATTGTTTGGCTTGGAGGACACCTCATMGATCCACAAGCTTACATTCTCGACAGACATTTTCTGTTATAAGTAAGAAATAAGAAATAACAGATTTGTTAATAATCCAAGATAAAGATGTGAGCTATTAAGTTTTGAAATAATAAAACTTCTTTTGAAAAATCCACAAAGAAAAATATTAGGATTTTTTTAAGAAGAATAAGTGTATGGAAACCATAGATTATAACAAAGTAGGATAATGTTAATAATCTTTATGTTGGTCGTTTAAGAGAACAAGATCTTAAGTAACCAAACAACAGTTTCTTAGAAGAAGAATAACAGATCAATAAAGAACAAAAGTATCAACCTTTGAGACTTAGAGGAAAAGGTTGAAGGGTTTGAGCGTTCTTTAGTTCTTGCTTGCAAATATCTTTGAGGCAGAGTTTCGACAAAAGTATTTGAGAGCGTAAGGTAAAAATGAGAGGAGAAGTCTCATATTTATAGGTAGAAAGAGAGAGAAATAGAATGAGGAGAGAGGAAAATACGACTTTTAAAGTTGTGCAATGATGAAAAAAGCAGCACGTTCTCATCCACGATTGGATGGAATTTTGAGGGGTCGCGTGTGTCAGAACGGTACGCGCGTCTCAAAACAAATCGTATCGTTTAAATAAAAATGTCGTCATAAAACGTTTCATTTTCTATTTCTTTAAAACAAAAAAGTTTTAAAAAAACCAAAAGCCACTTTCTTAAGAATATGAAAGGTTTTTGAAAACGTCCAGTGATAAGAAGAATCACTTAATGAAAAGATATTTTAAAACATTTGATCACTGAAGAAGAAAAAGCTTCAGTGATGGTTTTGTTTTTAAGAAAGGAAAATAACATAGAAAGATATATTTCCATAAAAGGTTCAGTGATAAGAGAAACACTGAAATTATCTTTTAAAAACTTTTGAATCACTGAATAAGGAAAGGTTCAGTGATCATTATGATTTTAAGAAAAGATAAGTATAGTATAGAGAGATATAATTACTTAAAAAGTTCAGCGACAGAAAAAATCACTGAAACAATCTTTTAAAACGTTTTGAACACTGAAGAAGAAAAGCTTTAGTGATTGTTTTAAATTTTAAAGAAAAAGAATAAGTATACATACCTTAGAGAGAAGAGATATATTTACTCAAGATTTAAGTGATAGAATAAGAACACTGAATCATTTCACTTACTGAGTAATGTGTATAGCTTAAGGAAGTAAATCCTCAACGTTTAGCATTCCAAGTTCGCTGATCAAGATGTTAAATCTTGTCTCATTAAGAGGCTTTGTGAAAAGGTCAGCGAGTTGGCAGTTAGTGGGAATTCCGTGAAGTTCAATATTATCATTCATAACATAATCTGATAAAATGATATCAGATCTCAATATGTTTGGTCTAGGAGTGAAGAACAGGGTTGTTTGCAATTGCAATAGCATTAGTGCTATCATAATTGATTGGAATTTTTGAAAACTGAAGATCGTAATTGTTGAGCTGGTTTTTCATCCAAAGAACTTGGGCACAGCAACTTCCAGCGGCAATGTATTCAGTTTCAGCAGTTGATGTGGACACGGAGTTTTGCTTTTACTTGTCCAGCTCACCAATTTTCCACCTAGAAGCTAACAGCCTCCAGTGGTGCTTTTCCTATCAATTTTTCAACCTGCAAAATCACTATCCGAGTAACTTATTAGGTCAAAACCTGAACCCTTAGGGTACTAGAGACCCAAGTTACGAATTCCTTTCAGGTATCTGAATATGCGTTCTACAGCAATCAGATGGGATTCCTTAGGTTCAGATTGATATCGTGCACAAAGACAAGTAGAATACATGATATCTGGTCGACTAGCTGTAAGATACAGTAAGGAGCCGATCATTCCTCTATAAACAGTTATGTTTACAATCTTTTCATTTGGATCCTTGTTGAGAGAGAGGAGGAGGAGCAATTGGAGTTTTCATAGATGAGCTGTTAGAAAGATCAAACTTTTTCAGCTTATCACATACATACTTATTTTGGCTGATAAAGATACCTTTATCGGATTGCTTGATCTGGAGACCTAGAAAATAGTTAATTCTCCCATCATACTCATCTGATATTGTTTCTTCATGCGATCAGAGAACCGAAAACATAAAGATGGATTAGTGGAACCAAAAATAATATCATCGAAATATATTTGGACTAGAATGATATGACCTTTAACTTTCCTAAGAAATAAGGTCTGGTCAATCTTTCCACGGATAAATTTCTCAGAGATGAGAAATGAGGAGAGGGTATCATACCAGGCACGGGGAGCTTGTTTTAACCCATAAAGAGCTTTAACCAAACGATAGACATGGTTTGGATACTTAGGGTCAAGAAATACTGGAGGTTATTCAACATAAACTTCCTCTTGGAGTTTTCCATTTAGGAAAGCACTCTTTACATCCATTTGGTAGACTTTGAAGTCTCTATGGGCATCAAAGGCTAGAAAGAGTCGAATAGCTTCGAGTCTAGCCACTGGTGTGAAGGTTTCGTCATAATCGATTCCTTCTTCTTGTCTATAACACTGAGCAACAAGACGAGTCTTGTTACGGGTTACCACACCTTGTTCATCTAACTTATTCCGATACACCCATTTGGTGCCTATCACAGTTTTGTCAAACAGACGTGGGACAAGGTACCAGACTTTGTTCCTATCAAACTCAATGAGCTCCTCTTGCATGGCAATGACCCAACTAGGTTCTGAGATAGCATCATTGATTTTCTGGGGTTCAACTAAGGAAAGAAAGTTGACAAAGAGACAAATATTATGTTAGGTTTGATTTTTAGAGCTTCATATGTTGTATTCAATCTTGAAAGATTCTTCTTGTAATTTTGTATTTGGTTTGATCTTTGTATTTGGTTTGACCTATAAATAGGTTTAGTCTAGTGTTAGTTGGAGGATGCTTAAGTGGTAGAGAGCTTAATTGAGTTTAGTTTGTTATATTTGTGAGCTTTGAAGAATATATACAAGACATTGACTGTTTGACTTTTTCTCTCAAGATCCTTATTCTTGAATTTGCCATTTTGTGTGTTCTTGATGATGTTTGAAGAATGATTCAACAAATCAGATATCTCCTTGTCTGAATTTGAGGAGATGCAAAGTTTGTCCGTGCCATCTACTTCTTGTCCGAATTACCTATAAACCGGAAGATTCCTTGACCGGACATGATCATTTTAAACATATATCGGCTGACTTCTTGTCCAATATTGGTATAATCTGGATATAATCTTGACCGGATTCTAAGGTTCTGCTTTGTGATCGTCTTGACTTGCTCGGATATCACTCTGTCCGTATAACCCATAAACTGGAAGTGAACTTGTCCGGTTTGGCCTAATCCGGCTACTACCTTTTGTCCGGATTTCATATTAACCAGAAGCATCATTGTCCGATTTTCCTGTAGTCTGGAAGTTCCCTTGTCCGAGTTTGAATTGTTTGAGTTTGAAGTTACCAGTATAACCTTATCTTTATACATCTTAAATCGGATATCACTCTATCCGTATTCAACTGTTTCTGGTTCCTACTTGTTAAGTCCTTGTCCAGATTTGGTCTTCTTCTTTTGTCCGTATTTGATCCTAGGACAGCTTCATTTCTATAGTGACCGGATTTAATTCTTTGTCCGATTTTGACTATTCTACTTTGTCCGGATTTGTTTAAAGTTGACCATATTCTTTGATTGTTCAACATTTTGTCCGGATTGCATTCTCGGACAACTTCTTGTGACCATATTTTGTTGACCTAACTGCTAGTTGACTGTTCGAACTTTAACCATTTCAAACTTGACTGTATTTGACTTTGTTGTCCATATAGGTTTGACAAGTTTGTGAAATTTTGACTAATTGTTGAATTTTGAATTTTAAAGAAATTGTGTGTGATTGTGTGATATTTTTGGTAAGTTTTTCTTTAATCAATTTCTTGAACTGCAGAGATTCTTTGTTTGATCAATCATTCTTGTATTTTGAAATGGCATTATATTCTGAGAGAGAAAACCAGGATTTGAAAGAAAAAGTTTCTGAGTTGGAAATAAGTCACAAAGAACAAAAAGAAAATATGTGAAAGTGTTCTATAAGAATCATGCTAATTTTCTTTGGGCTAAAGAGTTGAAACAAGATTTAAAGAAATTTGAAGAAAAAAAGAAGTTTCATCAAGCTGAGATTGATGTACTTCTTGGAAAGATAGACATTTTAGTGCAAGTCAAAAGAGAGACTTTGATTTGTTAAAGGACAATTCCAGACTGACATCTAGAATTCATAAACTTGAAAAGATTTTAGAAACTGAAAGAAAAGAGTTAGAGGAAGAAAGAATAAAGCAGATCAAAGAGAAGTATGAGCTGACAAAGAAAGTCAATAAAGTTGAAAATGAACTGAATGCTGAAAGGAATTTACAAGGAAAGGAGAATAATAAGTCAATAATGTTAGGACTGAAAAATCAGTATTAATTGTATTCGTCTTGAAAGTTTAAATATAATCTATAATTGTATAAATCAGCGTGTTTGACTTTTCTTATAGAAGTTTGACTTTGACTATTGTTTAGTTAGTTTGACCATATAAATAGTGGTTAGTCTTTGTATTTTGTAGAAGAGAGCTTATTGTAATTTTTCATACGTAATGAGAGGTTTGACTAAGCTTTGAAGATATTGACTTTTCCTCTCAATATTCATATGAATGTGTTCTTGAAGATTTACATCAGATCTGCCATTGTTATGAAGTTTATGAAGATTGATCAGTGAAATTGGAAACACAATTGGTATCAGAGCAGGATTGCAAGAGATCAGAGATGAAGAAATCAGATTCTTGAAGAGATAAGTGAATTTTTTTTCTTTTCTTTCTGATTTTTTTTATGTTATTCGTGTTCTTCATTTTTTTTAGATTTTGATCCGATTTTTGTTAAAATTCTTGTGTTTTTGTGTTTAAATCATGATCAAAATGCTCGAAATTACATTGTGAATCTTTGTTATTCACAAAGTTTTATCATTTTATCATTGCATTTCAAGAATTAATCGGATTTTGTGTTTTTAGAATTTTTCGTGTTCTTGATTTTTTTTAAAACTAGTGTTTTTGATTCATTTTTTTAAAAAGTTTTTTGTTTTTTGTGTTTTTGTTAGTATTTGATCTAGTTTTAATTTTTTTTTTCTTCTTAATTCCTTGTTAATCCATCCAATTTTTTCAAAAGCCCAAATTTTTTTTAAGCCCAATATATCTTGACCGGATAAGAGTCCGGTTACTTCATCTAGTATAGCTCTTCATTGATAAACTACAGAAGCATCAACCGGAGTGTTCATCTTGATCGATAAATCAACAGGCTTCATTTGAGCAGATAAAGAGCTAAACCGCACAACACTTGACCGGACAAGTGAGAGGTTTAAGCTAAATCGTTCATCATATCATCGGATTCGCAAGTCTGCATCGAGCGGATTAAAAGTAAACTGCACGTAGCTTGAGCGGAGAAGAGGTAAACCGCACACCTCTTGACCGGATTTCTTGAGCGGTTATGCTACACCGGACATCATTCCATCGTTTCGCACAAATCAGGTAAGTATTGAGTTTAGGTTTTCAATTTTGAACGGTTTATACCTAAACCAATTACTTCTTGAGCGGACTATTGAGCGGACTAGTGACCGGTTTAGTACTTAGAAATTTTTATTCATCAAGGTGTCCGGACTTCTAATCCTCTCAATTCCTCTTACCCAGATTATTACTTGTTCACTGATTCTTGATTCGATTAACAGGTTCATCTACCAAGAGATGGTATATTTCAATTGTTTGCTGTTTTAATCCAATCGATTTCATTGCAATTTGGTCGATGAAGTTTTGCCTCTGTGTTAGTTCTTAGTTTGATTGTTTTGTGTTGAATTGCTTAAAACAGAAGAGTTCCATAATTGCAGATTTGGTTTAGCTACTAGTGTTGTCCGGTTTACACTCAACCTTGACAGGTTTAAGACTTGACAGGTTTAGTTACTTGAAGTATCCGGTTTAACATTCTTGAAGTGACAGGTTTAGTCTTATAACATTTTGAGTAGATTTATCCATCTTGCTGTTTCCTTGAGGACTGGAACAGATTTTTCCATATAAGCAAGAGTGGACAGTTCAGTCCTCTTTTCATGACTTTTGACAGCAGGTTTAAGTTCTATTGATTAAGTGATTGGTTGATTGTTGAAGTGATTTGTTCTGCATATCGAAGCTTTTGAAACTGTTTTGTTTTTGCTGTTTCTTTGAGGATTGGAACTACAGCCCAGGTTTAAATTTGTGATTAAGATTTTACTTGATGTTGTGATTGGATATAGACAGGTTCTTTACAGGTTTGTTCATAGCTGTTTTGAGCTATTACAATCTGTTTTGAGTTCCATATAGTTGTGTGCAGGTGATTGTGTGCACACACAGGTTCTGCGTGGTTGTGTTTAAGATTTGAAGAAGAAACAGTAGATTCTATTAGCTACTATTAGCTACACAGGTTCTGTGTTTTGTAATAGCAGCAGCAGCAATAACAGTTGAAAGCAGTTGTTATTTGACACAGGTTTGTTGTTGAGTTTAAAATCTGAAACAGCAGCAGGTTTATACAGTGTAAAATTTGTTTACTGTTTGTTGTTTGGTGATTACTGACTATTGATAAGGGTGTTGTGTTTGGACTTCATTTGTAGAACAGCTAAGAATTAGATTACATTTGAGATTACGTTTTCAAAATATTGCTGCTGTGTGTAAGCAACTTTCTGCTACTAGTGTTGATCTTAGATGATGATGCAGAGTTAGCTGTTACAAGGTTTAAAACCTGTTTGGTTGACTAAATCGCAGAAGTGACTGATACGAGGGTGTTGCCCAATTAAGAGCCGTGAGAAGTGCATCCATACGAGAAGCATTCAAGTGGACTTTTTGATAGCATTTCGAGAGCAGATAGAATATTTTTTAAGATTCACATTTGTATTGTTGATACTGTTGTTGACTATTTGGTTTGGACTAGACTTAGTTTTTGGACTTGGTTTATTGTCTTGGACTGTTTTGGTTTCTTAGTTTGTTTGTGTTTAAATTTTATTTTTGGATCATCGTATATCTGTTTTGTGTGTCTTTTAACTATTTGAGAATTTTTTGAACTGTTCGCGTAAACTGTTTCTTATCAGTTTTAACTGTCTTTGACTGTTTTTAACAGTTTTTAACTGTTTTCAACAGTTTTGACTGTTTTAACTGATTTTTGATAGTTTCTCGTCGTTTTACTAAATTCTCATCAGTTTTTAGTGTTTTTTCTATTCTTTTTGAGCTTAACTCTTCTTATTTCTTTTAACTGATTTCACTGCATAGATCCTTAACTGATCAATTTGTTTCTAATGGCAAATATTGTAAAAGAGTTGAGAGAGAAGATTGCTGAGTCAGAAAAGAGCTTTGTGAATCTTAAAGARCATTCCAGAAATTTATATCTTAAAAATTGTGCTAATGAGGATTTTATAAACAACTTAAAGAAAACTCATAAAAATGAGTGTGAACGTATTGTGAAGGAATTTGAA
>NC_037543.1:12887151-12888411 GCF_001531365.2 Cynara cardunculus var. scolymus
AAATATGATTTAGTTACTGTAGAAAGAGACAAGCTTTTACAAAAAGTCAAAGACTTTTCGTGTGCTCAAAGTTCAACTGGTTCTCCTTCTCAGTGTAAAACCAGCTTTTATAATTGTTCATATTCGAACAGTTATTCAATGGTTCTCCTTCTCAGTGTAAAACCAGCTTTTATAATTGTTCATATTCGAACAGTTATTCAAGYAGTCCTAAATCTAATGTTTCTATGAACTATTCTCGTTCTAATTAGTACTATCAAGGGTATGTCATTGGATCACCCAATTACTCTTCCAAGATTAAAAGCATTTGGGTTAATAAGTCTGAATCTGTTGTATCTCATACACCTGTTGGTACTAACAATCTTCCTTGCATTGTGAAGTCTACTAATGATTTGATTAATCTTAGCAAGARAAGGATTWTGTGCTYAACATGTAGAACCAATAATTTTGTCAATAACAAAAGGTTCAACAGGTGGCATGGAGATAATAGTTATCAGAACAACAACTGGAAAGGTAAGAACAGGTATGATCAAAATTACTGGTACGGTTCATATTTTAATCCTGATCATCCTGTTCATAGTGCTGAAAAGAATACATCTTATAGAAAGAAATGGTTTGGAARTTACAACATACCCCAACCAAATACTAACATATTAGGACCCAAGTTCGTTTGGGTACCAAAATCTACTTGATTTGATTTTGCAGGTGTGTCAATCTTGTGCTGATCAGAATATCATTTTTTTTGTGATACACCGATGCAGGGGGAGTTGTGTTTTATTTCAAACTGTGGTTTCCAAACACTCAGTTTAGAACTCGTGCTTAAAATGTTTTCTTTTTCATTTTTTTAGCTTAAAAGTTTCATTACTATAATCTACTTTCTAGGGGGAGTTTCCTAGAAAGTTCAATAAATGTTTTTGGAAAAATGATTTTTTTTGGGAAACGAGTATATTTTCTGAACGGGTATTTCTTGAGATTTTACTTGCGTAATTTCTTGTCGTACTTAATTCCAATACCTGTTTCAGATATTCTTCAAATTGTTATTATCACGTCTCTTATATGATAATCATTTTCGGTGATAATACACTCGTTTGTATTCAACTTTGTTTTCTGATTTTTTTTACACTGATTCATATACATTCATTTTTTTTAATATCAGAATCTCATTCATTTCTCTCATACATATCAAATAATCGAATTGTTGTCGCATCATTCTTTATTGATCGTGCTTGAAGCCAAATTACTTGATCAATTTTTTATCTGATC
>NC_037543.1:12889181-12894921 GCF_001531365.2 Cynara cardunculus var. scolymus
TTCATCATAAGGGGGAGTATATGTAATAATGAATGAAATATTCATTTCCGAACATTGTTAAAGGGAATCTGATGCAAAGATCAAGGGGGAGTAACTTTGAWADTGGCAAAAGACTCAAAAGAAGAAGTGCGACTGAAGATCATTACTGAAAGATTATTTGTGTGCTACAATGACTGAGAGATGTTGAATGTGAAGATTTTTTTTCACAATAGTTTACTGAAGTCTTGTTATCTGAAGATCCTTTGAAGATCACATCTTATACAGTGTTTCTGGAGATCATTTTTGAATTTGTTCTACATTGTGAAAATAGAAGATCACCGTGATTCTACATTCGAGGGGGAGAATGCTAGAAGATCTTTCTCAACAGTTGATCGCTTGAGGATTACAAGTTGAAGATTTCATTTGAAGAAGACATATTGTGCATAGTGTTTCAAAGTTCAAACAAGGACTCAAAGTGCAGAATTTTCTTTCAAGTCTGAATACAAAGGGGGAGAATGTTAGGACTGAAAAATCAGTATTAATTGTATTCGTCTTGAAAGTTTAAATATAGTCTATAATTGTAAAAGTCAGCGTGTTTGACTTTTCTTATAGAAGTTTGACTTTGACTATTGTTTAGTTAGTCTGACCATATAAATAGTGGTTAGTCTTTGTATTTTGTAGAAGAGAGCTTATTGTAATTTTTCATACGTAATGAGAGGTTTGACTAAGCTTTGAAGATATTGACTTTTCCTCTCAATATTCATATGAATGTGTTCTTGAAGATTTACATCAGATCTGCCATTGTTATGAAGTTTATGAAGATTGATTAGTGAAATTGAAAACACAAATAGAGATTGAGAAAAAGTTTAATGCTGAAAGGAAAGTGTTTGAAAGCAAGATAAAAGCTTTAGAGCTGAATGCTACAATGCTTTCAAAACAAATCTCAGATTGTGAACAAGTCATCATCTTGGAACGAGCCAAGTTTGATACTGAAAAGAAAGAGTATGACAAAGAATGCCAAAGGAAGCATTTGGAAATGTTTGACAGCATTGCTCAAAAGCAGAAAGCTTTAAACGAAGAACAGAAAGTTTTTGCTTTGGAAAAGAAAAATATAGTTAAAAAGAATGTTGCAATTGCTAAAGAGCTAACTGAAGGAAGAAATGGCTTGACATTGCTTTAGAGAATGAAAAGGGAAGTTCAAAAGAAGAGAGGAAAGAGTTTGAGAAAGAAAGGAAAACTTTTGAGAAGTTGAAGAAGGAATTGGAAGGTAAGTTCTCGGATACTTCAAAGAAATTGAGTGATTTAAAGACAGAACTTGAAACTGAAATGAACATGAGAACTGAACTTAAGAAGAAATATGATTTAGTTGCTGATGGGAGAGACTAGTTACTTAAGAAAATAAAAGAATTTTCTAAATCAAGTGCTAAGAGATCAATTGGTTCTCAATCTAAGTGTAAAAATTGCTTTCATGACTGTTCTAGTGTCAAATCCAACAGTTTTTCAAGCAGTCCTAAATCAACTATTTCTAAGAACAAGTCTCGTAGTTCAAATAAGTTTTATAAGGGTTATGTCATTGAATCACCCAATAATTTTGCAAAAGTAAAACAAGTTTGGGTTAATAAAGCTGATTCAGTTGTTTCTCGTAAATCTGTTGTTACTAACACCATTCTTTCTTACACTGTAAGGTCTACTAATCATTTGATCAGTCTTAGCAAGAGAAGAATTATGTGCTCAACTTGCGGAACCAATGAGTGTGTCATCAAGAAGAAGTTCAACAGATGGTATGGGAACAACTGCCATGAGAACAGCTGGAATGGATTTAACAGGTATGATATTGACTGGTATGGTTCTTATTGCTTATCTTACCTACCTGTTAAAAGTGCCAAAAATAATTTATCTGATAAAAATAGATGGTGAGGCAGTTACAACATTCATCAAGCTAATACTAACAAAGTGGGACCCATGCGGAAGTCCTGGTGAGATGAACCTTAAAAAGTATCATATATGAAGTACATTCGTTGTACTGAATATATTTATTATATTCACAGGCCAATATTTTATAAGATTGAAAACAAATTCATAAGTTGAATTTGGTTATTTCTCTTATCTTCATAGTCTGAAAAGATTATATAAGCGAATTTGAAAAGATTTGCTTACCATTTTATGAATTGACGGCATACTTTCGAAGATTCATTCATTTTGGTGTATGATGCAAATGCTTCTCATTTCATCATAAGGGGGAGTGTATATATATATATATATATAATGAATGAAAATTTATACGTTAGTTCTGAAGATTAGGAATTTATCAAAGACTCAAGGAGTGATGTGATGACTGCTGATTATTGCTGAAGATTTTTGTGCTACATTATTCGAGGGGGGTTGAATGTGTAGATCTTATTTTAACATAAGTTTATTGGAAAAGATTACAAGTGGGGAGAATATTTTATTTTAAAGAAGAAATCTGATTCTTGGGGAGAATGTTTCATCTTAAAAAGGAAGAATGTTGGGAATGTTTAAGAGAAGCTAAAACTTTCTGTTGAAGTTGTTCAAGTGAAAGTTTTTTTGAAGAAGTTCGTTAAAGATCATTTCTTAAAGATTAAATCTGAAGTTTATTGTTGATTCAGTTTTTCATTAAAAGGAGAGATTTAAAGTGAAAAGAGAATATTATTTTTGTTCTACATTCAAAGGGGAGAATGTTTGGAAGAAGTACTCAAGGGGGTGAATGTTTGAAGAATTTCTTGAAGAATTAAAGTTGCTTAAAGCTTCATTGTTTCAAAAGACATTCAAAATGCTCAAATTCTTTCAAGCTTGAATCCAAAGGGGGAGAATGTTAGGTTTGATTTTTAGAGCTTTATATGTTGCATTCAATCTTAAAAGACTCTCCTTGTAATTTTGTATTTGGTTTGACCTTTGTATTTGGTTTGACCTATAAATAGGTTTAGTCTAGTGTTAGTTGGAGGATGCTTAAGTAGTAGAGAGCTTAATTGAGTTTAGTTTGTAATATTTGTGAGCTTTGAAGAATATATACAAGATTTTGACTGTTTGACTTTTTCTCTCAAGATTCTTATTCTTGAATTTGCCATTTTGTGTGTTCTTGATGATGTTTGAAGATTGATTGAACAATTGGGAGTTACATATTACCTAGATCACGACGAGTCTGAATACCTGCACTTGGATCACCAATAATTTGATGAAAAGGATGGTATTTTGTCCATCGCTGAGCTGATAGAGGATTGTCATCTAAGCATTGATGTTCAGAAACAAAAGATGAGGCTTCAAGTGCAGATTCTTCAGCGATAGGTATAATTGCTAAAGGAGCCTCAGATTCAGCGACTGATAGAGGTTCATATGCTAAAGGTATTTCATTCACTGATTGATCAGTGTTTGAAGTAGATGGAGGAATGCAACTAATGGGCACCGCAACGATCTCTGAAGAAGATTCGCTTTGGTTATTAGTTGCAACTGGAATGATAAGTAGATCATCATCAGCTTCTAGAGTATCAGCGTTGGGTTGATTGCTAAAGGAAGCTTCAGGTTGTCCAACATGAGAGAACATCCATTTTTCTAATTTTTCGTCATCATTAAGGATAGGTTTAGAATTAGCTGATTGAGATTCATTAAAGGTGACATGAATAATTTCTTCTATTGTCTGTCGGCGTTTGTGGATACTCTGAAGGGTTTGGATATTGAAGAATATCCAAGAAATATTCCTTCATCAGCTTTGGGATCGAACTTTCCAAGTTGATCACGGTTGTTGAGAATAAAACACGTGCAACCAAAGATGTGTAGAAAGCTAAGAGAGGGCTTTCTGCTATGGAAGAGTTCGTAAGCTGTCTTCTTGTTGGGTTCAAGTTAGAGCGTTAAAGTTGTATTCAAGTTTCTCCTTAGAATAGCTTTATTTTGTAATAGTGTAGTTTTACTATTCCTAGTATAAATAGTATTTTCCTTTGTAATTGTTATTACGAAGTCATTAGCAGATTTGTAATCAAGATTAGAGCTGTAAATTTCTTTCTCTCAATCTAATCAATCTTTGATAATACTCTCTCTACTTTTATGTTCATCTTGATTCTTGAAGATCATATCATGTTTGTATGATTTCTGGACTTCACAATTGGTATCAAAGCAAGTTGCAGCAGTTTGGATTAGAGGATTAAACAGATTTTGCACGATTTTCAAGATTTTTTTGAAGATTCATCGATCTGGATCATAAAGTTCATCACTGTTCTTGAGAGTTCTTCATCCAGATTGGGTTTTTGATCTTAAATCGGTCATTTTCTGAGTCTTATTTGTAAAGATTTACTCTACTAGATTCGTTTTTGCATTTCGAACAACTTTGATTCACACTATTTTTTATTTTAAACAAGTTTTAAATCAGTTTTGGTCAAAAATTGATTTTTCGTATTCTGGAAATTTTTCTTCAAAACTCATAATTTTTCATGTTTTGATCCAAATTTTTGGTAAAAAGTGTGAAAATTTGTGTTTTTGGTTGAATATTTATCCGATTAAAGCTTGTACGATTTAAGGGTGTTATCCGCTTATCTCTTGTGCGATTTAATATCCGTGTGATTTGTTGTTGTTTGATATAGGTTATCCGGACAACACATGTGCGGATATTTGAACGATTTAAACAATCCGCCTGGTAAACCGTTCATAACTTGTGCGGATAATTGTGCGATTTAAACAATCCGGCTGGTAAGTCTTGAGTAACTTGAAGGATTTGTGACCGATTTACATAATCCGACTGGTAAGTCGTTGAAGGTTTGTGCGATTTATTGAACGATTTAATCAATCTGCTTGGTAAGACTTGATAAATTTGTCTACTTGATCTATTTATATCTTTGATCGTATATTCCTTGGTGATTGAACGGATAATGATTTTTGATCGATTTATTTTGTTGACTTTTCATCGATTTGTTTTTAAAAGGACTTATACGTATTTTGACTTGTTGATTTAGTTGACCATTAACTTGTTGATTTGTTGACTTTTTACGTCCGATCTTCATTTTGGATTTTTGACTAAGTGTTGAAAACTTCCGATTTGAGATTTTTAAATCAAATTGATTTTTGTGCTTTATCCGTATTTGATTTTGCATAATCCGTGTGATTTGTGAATACTTTGTTAAAATCTGGTTAAGTCTTTTGAGCGATTTAAAGTTGCTTGTTGTCTGAACTTCTAATCCGGATAACTTGTTGAATATTCTATCTTTTTAACCGGACTTCCAATCTGGATAAGCTTGACCGGATTACTAATCCGGACAAGTGTGTGTGCATAATTTGTACCAAGTTTTGAATGAGTGCAAAATTTTGTTTACATATTATCAGATATATTTTTGTAAACTGATTCTTTAATTCAAACTTTGAACTACAGTTGATCCTAATTCATACAATTTGATACGATGAGTTCACGAGAAGCAATGGCTATTGGTACTGATACCAAGCCACCTGTTCTGTTTCGTAGTGACTATAATCAGTGGAGAGACAGATTCCTGAATTTTATTGAGCGAATAAAAGAAGGAGATCTAATCATTAAATCTTTAATGGAAGGTCCTGCTGAATTCTTCATAGAGGTTGAAGCTGATGCAATAGCAGGCTTACCTGCACAGAAAATTCCTAAACTAAGGCATCAATATTCATCTGAAGAAAAGGAGAGAGCTCATGCTGATGTGTTGTGCAAATCTTATATGATGCAAGCACTGACTAATGATATCTACACAAGTATTGACAGTCATAAATCATCAGGTCACAGCATGTGGGTTCA
>NC_037543.1:12895021-12900627 GCF_001531365.2 Cynara cardunculus var. scolymus
ATTAATTAAAATTTTCTTTAAATAATAATAAAACAAAAACTAATAATAACAAAAAGACAAAAAAATACAAAACACAAAAAAACAATCATAATTAAACTTATGCATAAGGGTGCCATAAGTAATAAATAGAGGTGCCATTAGCCTCTCCCCAAAGGGGTGCCATTAGCACTCCCCATTACATATAGAAACTTATATTTGAGCTTTAGTGTTTTGTAATGTTTTTAAATAAGTAGTTTTTATTTTATTTTTTATTACTGTAATCATTTTAATGTCACTAAGGGGTCGTTTACTAAACACTTACTTGGTAAGTACTTATGAGATAAATTTCCTAATCAGATGAACATGAGAAGGGTCAAGAATCTTACCGGGTAAGAGCGATGAGAATGATGGAGAGTCTTACTCGGTAAGTGAGGATGACGACTCTTACCCAGGTAAGCACTTACCCACTAAATTGTTGCATTCGATATGTTTTGATATACTAAAATCTTACGCATCAAAATAAATTATAGTGTTGACTCCTATCGGTAAGCGCTTACTGGGTAAGCAATTGGGTAAACGATCCCTAAGTTTTTTTTGGATCTGCATTTCAATATTGTAACGTAATGCACATTTTTTAATATAAAATGAGGGTTAGACCATAAGATCTAGTGAGTAATTCTCTTAATTGTTATTACAAGGTGAAAATCACCAAAACACTTTTGGAAAGCCAACATTGAGATGATAACATTTAAATAACATTTTATTGTATCAAACCTCCTTTGTCACATTATATAGATGAGAGAACCCCATTTTTCATCACATTAAACAATACGTACTCGCTCAATTCAACGAGATACATCTCGATTTTAGTGTTTCGTTCTTTTTTTGTTTCAGTCGATGTTATAATACGGTTTTATGTGGTTTTGAATAAATGATAACGTTTTAAGTTTTGAATAAAATATAAATGTGAAGATTCATAAAAAATTGAAAAAAAAATATTGATATCAGTACCAAACTATCTATTTAACTTTTTTTTGTGTATTTCTTTAAGTCATTTTTTTATTTGTGGTTTAATAATATAATTATTTATAAAGATAATAATTAAGTATTTTGTTGGAACTCAATGATTATCATAATTATATTTTAGATTTTTTATATTTAAAATGAGATGTTTATTCTCTATCTAATAATGTTTATCTACAGTTAGTTATACGAATTCAAACATGGAGCTTTAATAATTTGTATCCATGCACAATTTACTTGTAATCTTGAATTTTAAGCTATATGCATCAATAAACAGTACTTCATGCATCAAAAATGGTTTTTAAGAGTTTTTGTCAAATGATTTATAATATAGTATAGATAATAACCAATTTGTCGCATCAAACTCTTAATACACCAACTTATCGCATTCCATCGATGCAACCCATTTCCTTGCATCATTCAGATGCGGGTATCTCTTTTTGTCGCATCATCTTGATGTGATAACCCTAATTTGTTGTATCACAATGATACGATAACACAAACTCCTCGCATCACAAGGATGCGATAATTTCATATCCTCGCATCACACTAACGCGATAACTTACTTTTATCGCATCACACAGATGCGATAAAACCCAATCTCATCGCATCATACAGATGCGATAACAGTTCCCATATGATCAAAATCTCATTTAATGAACAATTAATTATGACACCCTTATTTCAAATACACACCTCTCTTGATTATGTCACCCTTATCCCAATATACATCTCTTCAGGTTATGTCACCTTTATCCCAAAATATATCACTCCTGATTATGTCACCCTTATTCCAATCAGTTGATAATAACATTTCAAAATCCAAATTTATGCTAACACATAGCAAATAATTATTTCAGAAAACACCTCATCCGAAATCATCCGGTTTAATAATAAAAACATATCAAATGATGCTTGTAAAGTAAAAAAAAACTCACATTGAATCATAAAGAAATGAAGACCTTAAACAACAACAAATTATCAGATAAAATCACGTAAGCTTTCTTCTTCTTTTCTTCTGTTTTGCTCGAACTTTTTTACATATCCTCTTCCAAAGAAAAGAATAAAAGAAAAGATATATGTAATTAAAAGAAAGAGGGTATGCAAAACTTTGGATATTTTAAAACAAATTTTCAAAACACACCCCTCAACTTTCACTATATTATAAAATCCATCTCAAACTTCCAATTCAAATAACCCATTTATCACAGTGTGTGAATCTATGACTCTGTAGGTGACGTCTTTTAGAACCCTGCTTTTGAGATTAATGACGACAAAATGAGTAGAAGATTTTATAATATAATCATCATTGTCACGTATTTAAAGTCATCGAGACTTGTAGCATTAATGGAGTATTATGGAGAAGTTATGAAGTACAATCTTCATAAGCATGAAGTCAAAAATTATATATACAAATGAAGTATCGTGTAAGAATAAAAGTTAAAATGAGAAGCGTAAGAATAGATTTGGACTATTGATAACTTTTAATCTCATTACACCCCATGAATTGTGTTTATCACGAGAATTGATCCGATACATCTCGGTGCACTGTATTAATGTTGATATTTGATTAGAATTGATCCAATATGAAGATCTCTTCTTATCGTTCTCACTATAACTTTCATTCTCACCGGAACTCAACCCTACATATGTGTGTGTGTGTGTGTGTGTGTGTGTGTGTGTATATATATAGGGTTGGGTTCACGTAAGACCAAGGGTTTTTCGTTAGACCCGTAAGACCAATTTATGTTCATTGATCAACTTTATAAGCTAATGATCTAATGGTCTAAAGTTACATGGTGGCAGTTTTGTGATTATTGAGAAGTCTCGTGGGGGCGGGGGGCGGAGGCCCAAGGGGCGGGGGGGAAGGCTGGGTTGGGTGGTTAGCAGGGGTCAAGGGGCAAGGGCAAGGTTGGGGGTGGGACGACGGCTGCTGGTGGGGCGGCCGGGGCGGTGGCAAAGACCCCACTCATAGGGTGAAGGCAGTCATCACTGGAGAATAGCTCCTAGCCTTATTCTAAGAAGGCGCATGCCATCAAACGAAAGAAAGGGCCCAAACCGTAGTTGGGCGGTGGGGAGGCGGCGGTAGGGACCGGTTAAGTGGTTTGCGGTGGTTGTTGCGTTGGTAGGGACCGGTTAAGTGGTTTGTCCATCTTTAACTTGTGCACGCCTCAAAAAATAAATCAACCCTGAAGTTAACAGTCAGACAAACGGTAGGGACCAGTTAAGTGGTTTGTCCATCTATAACTTGTGCACACCTCAAACAATCAAATCAATCCTGAAGTTAACAGTCAGACAAACGGTAGGGAACAGTTAAGTGGTTTGTCCATCTTTAACTTGTGCATGCCTCAAACAATCAAATCAACCCTTAAGTTAACAGTCAGACAAATCTTTAGTATCCTTAAAAGGACTTCAATTTCTTACCAATTGAGCTAATACCGTTAGAAAAACAATTTGTCGCAATATGTATATTAAAGATTCATTCGTCGATCCTTCTCATACGTTACAAACCAACCTTTCAAAGCGCCAACATATCGACTCTCTTGATGTGATATCGAACCAAAACATAAAATTCGACATTGTCAAAGGTCACTTTACAGAATCAAACAAACCAAAAACATATAGGAAAATACGTTATCAGCAACACAACTTCGTTCAATGATCGTCACTAGAAAGAAGCTCTAATTTCAGAAATGGGGTATTAAAATATACGGTTAAATGGTCAAATGGATGTAATAACCCTACCTAGTTTTTTGAAATATATTACCACTCAACCATGCAGATCATATGGATTCAGCGCAAAATTATATTTGTTAGGCGCGGTTTACTAAACACTTACCTGGTAAGTGCTTATCGATAAAAAGTAACACTATCATTTACTTACCGGGTAAGATTTTAGTCCATCAAAACGGTATCGTATGCAATAATTTTTCTGGTAAGCACTTACTGTGATAAGAGTCGTTGCTCTCACTTACCATGCAAGACTCTTGGTTCTTGTCTTGCTCTTACCGGGTAAGATTATTGGTTTTTACCATATTCATCGTATAATGTAATGTGATTTGGTAAACGCTTACTCGGGTAAGCATTTGGTAAATGGCCCCTTAGTGTTGTTATAAAACCTGATTCACCCTTATTTGAAATTCTTTCGGTAAGGAACCTTTTTGGGTTTCAAAATTTGATGTCTTTGGACGTATTTGTTTGCTATGTGTTAGTATAACTTGGGTTTTGATATGTTATTATCAATTGACTAGAATAAGGGTGTCATAATCAAGAGAGATGTATATTTTAAAATAAGGGTGACATAATTAGAAGAGACGTGTATTTTGAAATAAGGATGGCATAATCAGGAGAGATGTGTATTATGAAATAAGGGTGGCATAATCAGGAGAGACGTATGTTGGGATAAAGGTGACATACCCAAGAAATTTGTGAAAGATGATATTTTGATTATGTGTGTTACTGTTATCGCATCTGTATGATGCAATGAGATTGATTATATCGCATTAGTGTGATGCGACAAAGAGAGATGCTCCCATCAGCGTGATGCAAGGAAATGGGTTAATGCATCATTGTGGTGTGAGGAGTTGTGTTTGTCGCATCAGTGTGATGCGACAAATTGTGTTGATTGCATCAATGTGGTGCGACAAGTTGGTTTATCGCATGTGTTTGATGCGACAAGTGTGTTTATCACATAAATGTGATGCGACAAGATGTGTTATCGTATCCGCTTAATGCGATAAACTGGGTTATCTCATCCTTGTGATGCGAGGAGTTGGTTGTCTCATCTATATAGTGCGACAACTTGAGTTTTGATGCGATAAATGTCATCTATATGTATTAACTTATCAAAGATTGGCTCTTCACAAATGTTTTGATGATTTTCACCTGTAATAGCTATCAAGGGGTTTACTCACTAGACCTTATGGTTTAACCCTTATTTTGTTTTAAAAAATGTGCATTACAAGTCGGGCACATGCAGAAGGTAAAGGGAAGAGGAAGATGTAAATTGAAGTGTGATAGCTTTACACCTGTTAAATTTTTGGAAGCTGAGTTTATACATGCAGATTTTATGATTTTGATCTCTATGGTTTTTGATTAGAGAAAAGACAAAAAAAATCAATGAAAGATGAAAATGTCCTTCATTTAACGGAAATTTCTAATCGCCGTTACAGAGAGGAATCAAATTTGGATGTCTCTGAAAACTACGATCGTCATTTTACAATTTCAAACCATAGGGATGAAACGTGTTATTTTTGACAAACCACAAGGACCAAATTCATAGCTTACTCTACAAAATGATTTTAAGTATTTATACTATGTTATAAAGCATTTGATAAAAACTCTTAAAAACCATTTTTTTAAGCATAAAATATTGTTTATTGATGCATATTACTTAAAATTCAAGATTACAAGTAAATTTTGCATAAGTACAACTTATTAAAGCTCTATGTCTGAATTCGTTTAATTAACTGCGGATAAACATAATTAAATAGAGGAAAAACATCTCATTTTAAAATATAAAAAATATAAAATATAATTAGGATAATTATTGAATTCTGACAGAATACTTAATTATTATCTTTATAAAAAAATATTATTAAACC
>NC_037543.1:12901372-12924988 GCF_001531365.2 Cynara cardunculus var. scolymus
ACGAAGTAATTTTTTTAGATTTAAAATAATATAATATCTTATAAAGATAATAATTAAGTATTCTGTTACAACACAATATTTATTCTAATTATATTTTAGATTTTTTATATTTAAAATGAAATGTTTATCCAGTATTTGATTATGTTTATCTGCAGTTAGTTACACGAATCAAGCATGAAGCTTTAATAAGTTATACTTATGTATTATTTATATGTAATCTTGAATTTTAATAAATTACATCAATAAAGAGTACTTTATGTATAAAAAATAGTTTTTAAATTTTTTTGTCAAATGCATTATAATATAGTATAAATTATGAATTTAGGAATAAAATATTGTAAATTTTATAAATAAAGAGATCACTTTAATATCTAAATTAAATGTATAATTTAGGAAATAAGATCTTGTAACGTATTCTAGTAATAAAATAACGAAAATAAAATATAACTTTCGACATCGAAAATACAATTTTACGACTATAAAATTCGAGTAGATGAGTTGAGAATTCACAACATAAAAACATCTTATAGCAGCAATTAATCAAGGGGTATGGCGATGGCTTTGTTCAAAGTTGCTTTTTTCGCCACATTGTTACTCAGTTCTTGCGGTTTTTCTCTCTCTCCATCTTTCTTTTTGAAGTATATGTAATATTTATATACAACAAATATAACAAATAAACTTACACGCCATTTACGTGTTCGGTGAGTTTGTGCCCCTAAAGCCCGAATACCCCCTGAACCAAAGGCCCTTTGGTTTCTCTCCCTCTATGTTAAGTTATTGGTTTGTGTTTATTACGGTCGTCGTTTGTTTTAGGACATATGAAGAATGAATAATGATATGTGTTCTATGTTTGTTATGGCAGTCTTAGGAGTTGAAGATCACAGTTCTACCAAAAGTGCAGGCAATGATGTTGGGGATTTATCAGAAACCAAAATTTCTGTTTTAGATGAGCAACGTCCATGTACAGATAGAATACCGGATTGTCGTGACTTCTGCCCACCTGGGTTGATTCCGTTTTGTTTTGGGGGATTTTGCAAATGTGTTAAATGAAGAGGAAATTATTCGTCAATAAAAATCATATGTCCATAAACGGCGTTTGAGTCATGTTAAATGAGCTTTCATAATATAATAGAAAGTATACAAATGATGTTCATGTGTTGTTTGGATATACTTTGTTTGAAATTATTATCATTTTAGTACCAGTTGTTTTTCATTTTCTTTTAGATTGTTCACAAAAAGATACCATTTTTTTTATTAACCTGAATATCCAACTCGCTATGCAAGCCGACTAATCCCAGGGCGACCACATGTTTTGTAGATAACCCGGAGTCACCACATTCGAACCTCCGTGGCCACAAGGGGATTTTTATTCCTCCTTGGATTTGAACCTGGGACCTCCAGGTACTTTTGATATTTGGAGTCAAACTCAAACCAATCAGGCACCACTCTTTTGGTTAAGACACCATTTTTTGTAATTAAGAAAACAATAATGTACTAGTAAAATAATATTTTCAAATATTCATAATAAATATTATTTATATGTATTCATTATGAATATTTGGTTTTTCGATTCTCAAAATATTATTGATAAAGTGATTAAATATTTCTTTTTTCGATTTTATTATAGATATATAATACCATAAATAGAAAATAAGAAGAAAAAAACCTTTAGATTTAAGATAATTATTATTTTTAGGTTATGTTTGGTAAACTAGCTGATATGTTAGATGATGACTGATAGACCAGCGATGAACAAATCATTTTCGCAAAAACTAGCTAATAAACATGTAAAATAATTAAAAGGGTATCTTGAAAAATTAATCAAATATAATATTTTATAATATAATTAAAACATTTTATAATATAATATAGAAGTAGATAGTAATAAATAATATAATATGTTAATTAAAATAAATTTAAAAATTATTATTATGTATATTATAAATTTTGGATTTGTTAAAACAAATTTTAGAAAAATATTTACATTAATTTATGATCTTAAATTCATTACATATAATATGAATAAAAATAAAATTGGTTAATCTCACATATCCTAATTTATTAATATTTTTTAAAAACTATAATTAATTGTTATATTTGCTTTTGATAACTAAATAGCTTGAATAATAATTTATTGAGTTAAATGCAAACTTAATCCATGTGGTTTACATAAATTAGCGAGTAAGGTCCACGAAAAGAAATGAGGAACGTCCCTGTAGTTTCATTTTTATAACGGCTATGGTCCATCCCTCTAACACTATTATTAATTTCCGTTAATGACCCTCCTTTCCCTTAACTTTCATCTATATAATATTATAAAGCATTTGACAAAAACTCTTAAAAACATGTTTCATTCATCAAATACTTTTTATTTATGCATATTACTTAAAATTCAAGATTACAAATATATAAGTACAACTTATTAAAACTTCATATTTGAATTTGTGTAACTAACTGCAAATAACCATAGTCAACTACAAGATAAACATTTCATTTTAAATATAAATTTAAAAAATAATTAGGATAATTATTGAGTTCTAACAAAATACTTAATTATTATTCTTATAAAAAAATATTGTTAAATCAAAAATAAATTACTTCGTTACTAAATCTAAATTAAATTATGATGAAAAAATTGAATTAAAGGAATTACACAATAAAAACTTGTAAATAGTTAATTTGATACTAATATTGATATATTTACTTTCGAAATTTTATGATATCTTCAAATTTGTATTTTATTCAAAAACAAAAACATTATTTCTTTCTCAAAACAATATAAAAACCGTATTAAAACATCTATAGAAACTGAATAAAACGAAACACTAAAATCGAGATATACCTCGCTGCATTGAACGAATACCCTTCTAGTTTTTATTAACAGATTTAGTCCCTCCAACTATTTTTCATCTTATACCAGATTTGGCCCCTCAAAGTATTTTTCATTTTTATAATATATTTGGTCCCTCCCTCAACTTTCGTTTTTAGATTTGGTCCCTCTCTTTAATCAATAATATTTATGGCACAAACATATATCTTTTAAATATAATGAGCAAAATAATTAAATAAAATTTGAAACTTAGATTTTGCCAATATAATACTTACTTTTCTAAAAGAATATTCTCATAAAATCGTTTAGATCATATAAAATATAATGTTGATAAATGTTTTGTTTTAGTTAGGGGCCGTTTATCTAAATATTTACCCGGTAAGTACTTAATGGTAAAATTCAACACTAACGCTTACTTACCGGGCAAAATTTTATTCACTAAAACGCATCGTATGCAACAATGTATCCCGGTAAGCGTTAACCATAGTAAGAGTCATCGTCTTTACTTACTGGGTAAGAATCGAGATTTTTGTCTTTGTTCTTACCGGGTAAGATTCTTAGTCCTTGTCATATTCATCCGGTAATGTAAAGTGACTAGGTAAGCGTTTGGTAGACGACACCTTAGTTGAAAAAAAAAAACCACTAAAACTAATTATCCGACGATATGTTAGATAATAAGATATAAAAATATAAGTTTACTAAAAAATTAAGACTAAAAGACTAAGATATGTGGAAGAATGTGTGAAGACTATGAACTTAAACTTAAGAAGAAATTTAATAACAAATTCAAGAATAAGAAAAGATATATGGAAGAAGTTTTTTTTCTTTCCAATGGATGATTACAAATGAGGGGGAAACCTTCCTTATATAGGCAAGGAAAAGGTGCCCTTACATGATCATGATGTAAGCATTACAAATGTAACCAATTATGCAACGTGGGAAGCATCTGTTGTCTTCCGACAACGGGTTCACAGATTGCCTAGGCCGCATGCCAGCTCGCACACACGTTCTGGGTAGTCTTTCACAGATTGCTTTTATTTCTTTATTTGTTTATTTTGTATCTTAATTAGTTTAGGATAATTATTTGTTAGTTTTAATTATAGTTAGATTAGAATTAGTTTCTTTTTAATTATTTTTTAAATAATTTCATAGTTGGTTTAAGATTAGGATTGAATTTGAATTCAGGTTTCATAGTTATCTCTTAATTAGCTTAGGGGTTGTTTACCAAATGCTTACCCGGGTAAGTGTCTACCGACAAAATTCAAAACTATCACTTACTTAACGGGTAAGATTTTAGTCTATCAAAACGGTATTGTATGCTACAATTTACCTGGTAAGCGCTTACTGTGGTAAGAGTCATCGCTCATACTTATCGAGTAAGACTCTTGATCCTCGCATTTGCTCTTACCATGCAAGATTCTTGGTCCTTGGCATGTTCATTCGGCAATTTAATTTGACTTTATAAACCCTTACCGGGGAAGCGTTTGGTAAACAACCCCTTAGTCTATAAGTTTTAATGTTTTTAGGTAATATTTAGTTTATGATTGATTAATAAAAACGTTTTTAGAGTTATATCTCTAGTTTTAAGTTTTCTCTTAATTTTCTGAACGTCTCGTTATCTATATTATATTATAAAGCATTTGACAAAAAAACTCTTAAAAACCACTTTTTATGCGTAAAGTACTGTTTATTAATGCATATCATTTAAAACTCAAAATTGCAAGTAGATTGTGCATAAGTACAACTTATTAAAGCTTCATATCTGAATTCGTGTAACTAACTGCAGATAAACATGATCAAATACAGATAAACATCTCATTTTAAATATAAAAAATCTAAAATATAATTAGGATAATCATTGAGTTCTAACAGAATACTTAATTATTATCTTTATAAAATGTTATACTATTAAACCAAAATTAAATTATTTCGTTATTAAACTTAAATTATATTATAATAAAAAATAAATTAAAGAAATTACATAAAAAATAAAACTTTTAAATAGTTGATTTGATATTAACATTGATATTTTTTTTTCAAATTTTTATGATATCTTCAATTTTATATTTTATTTAAAGATAAAATCATTATTACTTTCTTAAAAACACATAAAATCGTATTATAACATCGACAAAGACAAATAATAAAATAGAACATTAAAATCGAAATATGTCTCGCTACATTGCACGAGTACTCTTCTAATCCTTCAAAGATTTAGACGGCTGTAACACTTACACAAATGAGACACTTTTTCTCCAAATACTAAAATTTCAACACATCGTCACTCCAAGATAAACAAATCAAAGTAGAAGGGGAAATAATGTTAGGGGAGAATAGATTAGGGGCCTAAAATGAAAATATAATTGACCAATTTTTGGGAACCTGCAACCTGTTTGGAAGAAAACCCTACTGAAATCGTGCCGATACATTCGAAATCGTAACACAGCGAGATTGAGTGGCAGAACTTGTCTCGTCGATTCGAGTGAGGATTGGCGCCAAAAGACATCTAAAGGTATGAATTATAACCGATTCATGAAAGTGTTCTTCTATATTACTTTAGTTTTTTAATTAGTCGACTAAAATTGCGACCCAACGGTCACTGATCTCACCGTCACAGTGGCGGTGGTCCGTTTCGGCTCGCCGAGAAACCCCGGTTATAAAATCATGGGAGCCTTCGGGATGGTATCGAAGCGTGATTGTGATGTTAATATAGGCACTGTGATTTTCGGTTTAAGTTTAGCACCATATAAATTTGGTTTGAGGTTAGGTATGGGGTAAAACGGAGCTTCATATTGAAGCATTAATGGAGATGGGCCAGAATTCGGGAAATGGGTTTCGGGTCGGGTCTGGTAAACTGACGGGTGAAAAAGACGATTGTAATTTGTAAATTAGAAAAAGGTTTCTGGATTTCATAATTTGGCCGCTAAAATGATTGAGGGGAAGTTTTGAAAGTTTCAGATAGGCCACGAAATATTCAAAAGAATTTCATTTCAGTCCAACTCAGTCAAAAGAATTTGAGATTTGTCAGTTTAGCCCCTGTATCAGCAGATTTTTTTCAAACCAGGTCTTGCTGTAGGAGAGATGGACAAAAAGATTGCACATTTCAGTCCAAACCGGACCGAACCATTACCTTAAACAAGCCTGACCATATCGGGACTATCCGGACCAGTCCGGGCTTGTCCGGTCCGTTTTGACCGGGCTTTTTCGCACCGTTCCCGAATCCCGATTTTGTTATGTCCTGTCTCGACGTCAAACTCGGTAGTAACTTATTGTTTTAGACATGAACAACCCCAAGATTAATAAAATCATGCAAAAACAGTCCTAGCTAAGAAATGGTTTTCTTCCAGATGAACCCATTACAAATCCCGTTCGATCTCCAATCCGCAGCTAAAACCGGCGGCAGAAACGGCAAGGACCATTCCCATCCACGACAACCATCTGATGAATTCTCGATGCTTGAACCTCAAGGAGATGCCGAATTCTGGCCATTATCAGGGAAACCATTTTTCTATGTGGTTATTAGCAGAGCTCACCTTGCAAAAAGGTTTCAACTGGTATTTCTCAATTCCCATATCTAAAACAGATTCAAAACCAATACCAACAGTTTTATGTTGTCAAGATCACAAGGGTCTTCACAGAAACAGTTGTCCTACTCTTTGGGGTAGAGATCACGTCTGTATGCGTCTTACCACCTTCGGGTGGGATTTACTGGATTGGTTTGGTGTGGTTAGTCTTATGTTGTCAAGAAACATGAACGGTTTTATTACATCGATGCAATTCAGCTCATCCCACATAAACTGTCCGAAAAGCTTCCTGCCGCTAGGGTCCCCACCACGATCATCTGCCATGGAAAGACATGGGACCTTGATTACATGGGTGATCAGGTTACGAAAAGGTTCCAAAACCAATCATGGGGGGGATTTGCGACCGATAACAAACTTGGCACTGGAGATGCGTGTGTGTTTGAGTTGATGGAGGGGGGATCGAGCAGTAGTAGGATCAAGTTCCGAGTTCAGATACTTAGAAACAAATTTCCGGCCGAATTGATGGAGAATGCAGAAGGGTACAATATGAACAACCCCATCAACATAGATTAGGGTTCATTGTTTCGGTTTCACTTGTTTCTGAATCTTGAATTTTCGGCTTTGGTTTTACAGTCATCTGGTTCTGATGCATCTTGTTTTTGAAGGGGTTTGTTTGATAAATTCACTCGATATTTTGCTCTTTTAACGTTACCATTACTCTTGGGTAAATATTCGTTCTGCTCTTTGCAGTAGATGTCAAATCTGTAAGCATCTGATCCGCTCCTAGATCCCATCTACAGATGAAATCTACTGGATTAGTTTGATTTGGTTTATAATTTTGTTGGGCAATTGTGAAAGGCATTATATTATCAATGAATTTCATTTCCAAACACTCCTCGTAGGTAGATTCCAATCAACACAATTTTTAGGCATAACTTATAACATATAAAAACAATGCTTTTACATCCGGATACAATATTACATAAAATAAGGAAATGAAGCACAAGGGTGGTGCCTGATTGGTTTGAGCTTGACTCCAAGGTCAAAAGTATCAGAAGGTCTCAGGTTCAAATCCAAGGAGTAATAAAAATCCTCTTGTGGCCACGGAGGTTCAAATGCGGTGACTTTGGGCTATCTGCAAAGCAGATGGTCGCCCTGGGATTAGTCAGCTCGCATAGCGGGTTGGATATAGACAAGGAAAAGGTGCCCTTACATGATCATGATGTAAGCATTACAAATGTAACTAATTATTAGTTCAAAATGAGGGAAGCATTACAATCGACATGACTGCTTCCTTAAATATCATTGTGTCTTTGTGATTTCTGTTAACCATTCTAGTATTATTGTTGTTGCTTCGGCTTACTTATTAAATCAAACAGTAATTACTAGTGCATCTAAGGTTGTGGGTTCCTACAAAAATCACAACTCGAAAAGGTCTCCCGTTGTCAATTATATCAGATAGGTATAGCCGATTTACCTCGAGATTCTGGGGAAACTTTCAGAAAGATTTGAGATCTCAAATTCGGTTGAGTATGGCATATCACCCACAAACAGATGGGCAAAGTGAACGAACAATACAGACTCTTGAAGATGTGTTACGAGCATGTATTATTATTGACTTTGGAAGTTTATGGAAAAACCACTTACTGTTGATCAAGTTTGCCTATAACAACATTTTATCATTCTAGCATTCAAGCGGGCACCCTATGAAGTTGTAATACGGCATAAAGTGCCGAACGATGTTGTGTTGGAATGAAATAGGGGAGAAACAATTATCTAGTCCAGAGATCTTTCAATTAACAACAGAAAAGATAGATCGAATTCGAGAACAAATAAAGACAGCTCGGGACCGACATAAAAGTTATGCCTACAGACGTCGTAAACCGATTGAATTCCAGGTGGGGAATCAAGTGATGCTAAAATTTTCACCTTGGAAGGGGATTGTACGTTTTGGGAAGAGGGGTAAACTGAGTCCGAGATATATTGGGTCATTCAAGATCAGTAATCGGGGTTGGTGAAGTAGCGTATTGACTAGATTTACCACAAGAGCTTAGTGATATTCACAACACTCCATATTTTGAATCTGCGAAAGTGTTTGGCTGAACCGAATTTGGCTGTACCATTAACCGGAAGTGTTTCAAGGTGAATTTTTATTTCAAAGCTTTATTTGAAACATTTTTACATGGAACCGTATGGGTTCGTACTTGGGTGTTTTTGAATATGATTATATGTTATCTATTAGCATAATTTGAGTTTTGATATGTTATTATCAACTGATTGTAATAAATGTGGCATAATCAAGAGTTGGGTATGTTTTGTAATAAATGTGGCATAATCAGAAGTTGTGTATATTGTAATAAGGGTGACATAATCAGGAGTTTGGTATATTTTGTAATAAAAGTGGCATAATCAGGAGTTGGGTATACTGATACAAGGGTGGCATAATCAGGAGTTGGGTATACTGATATAAGGCATAATCAATTTCTTGTGACTGATGATCTTTTGATCTTGGTTATTGTTATCGCATCTATATGATGCGATGTGATTGAAATTTATCGCATGTGTCTGATGCAATGAGTTTGAGATGGACTTAAAGTGTTGTTTTTATCACATCCTTAAGGTGTGACAAGTAAAGTTATCGTATTTGAATGATGCGAGGAGTTGGGGTTATCGATGTGTGTGATGCGACAAAAGGGGGTTATCGCATCTGAACGATGCGAGGAAATGTGTTATCGCATAAATGAGATGCGACAAGTTGGTATACTATGTGTTTTATGCGATAAAAAGTGTTATTATATTGTTGATGCAATGAGATTAGGTTGTCTCATTTATATGATGCGACAAAGGAAGTTACGAGCAATTTGCCACTAATCTTCAAAGTAACATCGTAAAAAGTGGACAAAAATTTGTCAAAAACACACTCCGAATCACTTGAACTAGGTGGTCCAGTCATCTTCTTATCATTTTTTTTTCTCCTCAAAATAACTTGAAAACTTTCATCTATAGTCCCTAACGTTCAAAGTTCTACCACCCATTTTCTTAGACGAGTTTGGTTCATCTTTGATTTTTGGAGGTTTAGGAGTATTATCTATTGCTCCTATACATAGTCAATTAAGGGCTGTAACATGTATATTTACTAAATGATTGTAATTCTGTAATTTCGGGTTGTAAATTATAAATTTATAAGGGCTGTAATTATGTAAATATGATATATATATATATATATATATATATATATATATATATATATAAAAGGTATATTTCAAATGCAACCATGTCCATTTATACAACCAATGCAACCCAACTAAATCACAAAAAGATTACGCTAGTGCAAATTTCCCATTAATATCATTAGGTGGGGCCCACTTTCCTGAAAACGATCCATGCAAACCACCAAACTGTGAGGTCCTTGACACACATAATTTTGAATTTGGCAAATATGAAAAAAACTAGAATAGAAAAAGCAGGCCAATTAACGGCTGGGCTATATATTCATCTTAAGTTTTTGGCATCCGATCACGACACCTAAAAGTAAAGAAGACTTGTCAGGTCGTAAAAGAGCGTGTGCCGCAATGAAACGTTCTGAACAAAATTTGGTAGAACCCTGCCCGCAAAAGTATATATGATGAGCTTAACTTTTCACGATTTCTGCACCTGTGAATCATCAACTAAGTTAATTGATGCCCCCACCAAACAAACGCAGAATATGACGAGGGATTTGTGTCCGTACCTTTGACAGGGGGCACTTCGTCCTGAGGTTTCATGGCCGGGAAAAGTAGAACTTCCTGTTTTCCCCAAAAGAAAGATGAAACAAGTTTAAACCCTCCAAAATAAGAACACTATGAATGACAGAATACAACAGTACCAAGGCTAAACCACAAGGGTGGTGCCTGATTGGTTTGAGCTTGGCTCCAAAGGTCAAAAGTACCRRGAGGWCYYAGRTTCAAATCCAAGGAGAAATAAAAATCCCCTTGTGGCCACGGAGGTTCAAATGCGGTGACTCCGGGCTATCTGCAAAGCAGGTGGTCGCCCTGGGATTAGTCGGCTCGCATAGCGGGTTGGATATCCAGGTTAATAAAAAAAGGGTACCAAGGCTATTTTAGGAAACTAACTGAAAAAGTTAGATGTTAGCTGATAAAATAGTTGCTTTTGGTAGCGGATAAGCTAACCTAAAACGACATGTTGGAAAAATTAGTTAGAAAAAAATAAGGGAGCATAATTGGAAAAAAAATCCCTCAAGCTTGTTATAAATGCTACTTCGATAAGTTAGCTTATGATTGCCAAACATTGCCTAAATAACGCGAGAAAAGCACAAACCTTGATGTTCTGTGAATCAGTCAGCAACATTGCAAGTCTGTCAATACCCAAACCCCAACCACCAGTTGGCGGCAAACCATATTCAAGAGCCGTACAAAACGTCTCATCCAAAGCCATTGCTTCGTCATCACCTGATTGTCGATCCTGAAACAGTGAAAAGATAAATTTAGCAACACTTCTTTTACATATAAATGACGGCGTATATGTGTGGTACCTTTAGTTGATCGGCAAATCGCTGGCGTTGAACCACTGGATCATTGAGTTCGGTGTATGCATTGGCGAGCTGAGGAATTGAAGATGGATTAAAAAAACAATTGGATCAAGAACTGGAGATATCAAAGCGACCTTAAAACTAGTTGTGTACCTCATGCTTGTTGATAAACAATTCAAAGCGTTCAGTCAAGCCTGGTTTGGATCGATGCCACTTTGCCAGCGGACTCATTATCTCAGGATGGTTAATTATAAAAGCAGGATTGACACATGTCTCCTCCAAAAAGTGTCCCACAAGCTGCACACAAGTAATTTAACGAAATAACACAGTATGCTGTTAGCAAAGTGGTAACAGGTCAATATAAACTAAGCAAAAGCTAACCTCACTAAAACATTGCTCCCTCCATCCCAAAATAAATGTCCACAATGAAAAAGACAGTTTTAGAAACATGTAATTATTATAATTTTTGATCAACTAAATGACAATTTTACCCTTAATCATAGAAGTAAATAATAAATTTCTCTATCTCATAATTAAGGATAGAACTAAAAGTAGGCACTTCTTTTTGAAAATGGACACTTATTTTGGGACAAACTAAAATAAAACTGTTACACTTATTTTGGGACAAACTAAATTTGAAATGTTGACACTTATTTTGGGACAGAGAGAGTAATAGTTTACATGATCAACAAACTAAATGTAGATGAATGTGCCTTCATTAATCCAATATGTAATCCTAAGGTAAGTTGTTATGCAATCCAAACATGTTGAACAATATGGTAGTATTTGTTCTGATATTGTCTAAAGAATTTAAGAATCATTACTTTGTCTAGCAACCGTGCTGTTGTTTGAGGCGGGGGACATTTGATATCAAACTTTGTGCATGCTTCAGCAAGATATTTATTGGCTTCATCTCCCGCAAGGTCTTTGGGTATGCTAAGATTTGMCATCCTCTCTAACTCCCCAATCATATCAATCCTTCTGGAAACATTTAAAACATGTTAATAAAAATGTAGTAAAATTAAGTCAAATTTATGGGATAGTAAGCAAATGACCTGAAAGGAGGAGTGAAGTCGATCTGGATAGGATCATTATCTAACCCATTGGCATGATATTTAATTACGTAGCCACCTGTAAGCTCCTTCACCATGCCTGGTTCATTATGTGTTAGTGAACATAACCAGTAAAACAAGTGTGGCTTCAAATAAAACCAAGAAGTAAGCAACATATTAAAGGCCGAAATGCAAGTTTGCATTAGTTCATATTTAGTGTAACACAATAAGTTCTCCATCAACGTAACAAAGCTTCAAATCATCCTACTTAATGTAACAAAGTATCAAAGTTTTCTATGTTTTACCCATTTTGACCAATAACTTGGTGATTTTGTAACATTTGATGACGTGAAAGTCGTGTTTATAGCCCACTAAATAGGAACTAAAAATAACTTTGTTGCATTGTACCCACACGTTTACAGCCAAAGTTCAAGACTTACCGCTCAACATTTTCTCAGTTATCTCCATCAGGTCATTGTAGTCCGCAAAGGCCATATAAAATTCGCACGTAGTAAATTCAGGATTGTGTGTCAAATCAATCCCCTCATTTCTGAACTGTTTTCCTATCTCATATACACGCTCCAGTCCACCAACAACAAGCTCCTTCAGATAAAGTTCGGGAGCAATGCGCATGAACAATCTCATGTTTAGATCATTATGGTGGGTCACAAATGGACGTGCAGCCGCTCCACCAGCAATCATGTTCATCATGGGAGTTTCAACCTTGAATAAAATATAATTAGCCACAGAAAGAAAAAAGAAAGCAAAGCTGATACCATAGTGATGGAACAATATGAATGAAAAAATAAGGTAATGACTTTACCTCCAAAAAATCAAGATTGTCAAGAAAACGTCTGATATAAGAGACGACCTTTGCTCGGGTCTTGAATATATGTCTGACTTCCGAGTTTACCATCAGATCCAAATAACGTTGACGGTATCGTGTTTCCTACAACACAGAATCACATTGATTGGGTTAAGGGGTAAAAGAGAGAAAGGCCACATGCAACAACAGCTATATCAATACCTGGTCTTTTAATATATATGCTTCAGGATTTCTACCACTTCCTGGAGTCCAAACGTCAACTTTCTGTAGAAGAAGAATGCAATACCAAGTCAGCAAAGAAGCCAGACAGCAACAAACAAGTTAATATAACAAGTTCCACCTTTGTATTGGCATTATCCGCAACGGCTGCACTTTTTTGCCTTGGCATCATATGAAGACAGTGTGATAAAACTGTGAATGATTTTGGAAAAATACTCAGCTCTCCCCTTTTGCTTTTTCCTGCCATTGGGAAAAAAAGATGAGACAATGTAGAACTAAGAAAAAGTTACCTGAATCCACAGTAAACAGATGATATCAACTACATCGATGACAGGAGATTCATTAAAACAAGTGACAATCCTGAACACAAACACCTTTACATTTATCTTAAAGTGACTGGGCCACACATGAGTAAAATTAGGATTAAAAAATTAACAAGTTCCAAGACTTTTTGCTCGGAGTGATTAAACTACTACAGATGGTAGAGACAAACACAAAATAGAGTCCCCAATAAAGTAGGGTAGAGGTGATAAAGGAATGATCCAAACCCAAGTAAAGTAAATCGATGCCAGAGACAACAAAATAGACTCCTAACAAAATAAAGTGACAATAATAAAAACTGTAATCCAAATAATGGCACACTATCTAATGTAAATTGGCAAAATAAACAAATTCTGTAAACAGGATAAACAACACTTCATCTCCCACTCTATCTCAACAACTAGAATAAAATTAAACAAGTTTCAACAAAGCAAAAAATGGAAGTCGAAATTGCACACCTGGAAATCCGACGATACCAACAATGTCTCCACGTTTCACACCAGAATGGTACTTGGAGAATTCAGCTTCATCCAAATCAGATCTCCTGCAAAAACATGTGTACTTCAGTAAATGTCAATTTTATACAGTTCATAATTCATAAGAAATACCCCATCAAAAGAAAAAACAACTTCACAAATAATACAAATGGACACAGAATTAAAGAATGATTCAGGGTTAAGGCATGTCAGTCCAATTATTCAGCAAGATCCATACAAAAAGAGCTTCCTAACCAACACTAGTTGACCACTCAACTCGGCAGCATTTCAGCCAGACCAGAACATTATGCACATAAAATACCATTTCAGTCCCCCTATGCTTCAATTGTCCGATCTTGACTTTCCACAAGATTCAATTTGCCAATAAATGCACATTGCTTATATGGTGCTGTGAAATCTTGAGCAAGAATAACTATATGGAAGTGTATCATGTCTGCATTCATCAAAAGGGTGCCTATACCCGAGATGCAATTTTGAACTTTGCCTAGAAAGAAAAATGCAGGTTGAAAGACACTTCTGTTTCTTCCTCTACCATAGGTACAATGCCCTCTTTCCGATAAATGCAAAATGTTTCTCTATTACATATCCTACACATCAAGCTTCTTTTCCAGGTATCAGCTCAAAGTAAAACTAAGAACGAAGAGAAAGAAAGGTAAAATATAAGTTTTAGTAGTGGAAGCCCAGTGTTTAACAACATTCTAAAAGTTCCTAGCAGCTTATGCTTTGCAACACAATCTTTGAGTAAATTGTCATTGGGCAACAGGTAAAACTACACCTGTCTAGGCAATTAAAAATTAAAATCAATTGCCAGTAAGTTTAGTCTAACTTTACTGGTTCATTTCTAATAATAAGACATCAATTCCCACCGAACAGAAAAAGAGTAAAATTTTCCATCAGTATACAATAATATACATTTTAGAGTTAAAAAATGAAGATAAACTGCATTGTTAAGGCAATAAAAAATTTGCATCACTAGCTACCTTGTGCTATAAAATACTCTTGCAACAAAGCATGTATACAAACGAGGTAAGTGCTCGGTTACCTTGCATCAGCCATAACTTGCACTTTTCCACCAGAACCATGCAAATCATAAAAGAATAGCTTTGATGAAGAAGACCGTTTGTTCATCAGTCGCCCTGGCAAGAGTGCAATTATCAGCATCATTGTAAAGAAGGAAATTTATGCATGAGGTCATGTACCAAATTTTGCTCACCAGCCAAAGATACTTGAACATCCTCCAGATGATCCCCACTATTTAAGCTTTCATACTTCTCTATATATTCAAGAATGGACATTGAGACATGAAATTTGTGAGGATAGGGATTCATTCCTGCTGCCTTATGAGCTGCAAGTGCTTTCAGCCGATTGTCAAAATATTGCTGCAAGCAAAGAAGAGATGAGTTTGATAACCATGTGTGGTTTAATAACAAGTTCATACTAACATTTAAAGAGTATATATTTAAAAGGGTTTAGAGTCTCATCATAAGCAATAACTGTTAGCCTTAAGCATTAGCAAGAATAAATTGCTTTTCCAAAATCTCAAACATAAGTCCAAAATCTCAAACATAAGTCCAGATTAGAACGATCTCCAGTCTAAATTAAAATTCAAAATCGAGTGCAATGCCTTATTTTGGGTCCGTTTTCCCACAATAGCATGTATATGATGTACAAAGAATAGACAGCAAAAACACTCGTCTCACTTCCAACATACCATAACAAGTTTGGTACAAAAAACCAAGTTAAGATAAGAATTCCAGCTAAGGTTCTAGAGATCTGAGGATCTAACTTCCTTACAATGAAAAAAAACAACACGATACATTCTCCATCATGCTGTTTATATATCCCGTATGACTGAAAAGTAAAGAAAAGTCCCATGCTAGGTGAACTTTGACTCCCTACAGAATGATCATAAAGACACTTCAGTTGGGATCAAACTACTGTTTTTCTAGCCAAAAATGATCATCCATGAGAAGGAATCAATAACTTTCAAAATCACTATATGCCCCATTAAGGTGCAAACTAACACTTCAGTTGAGATCAAACTACTGTTTTTCTAGCCAAAAATGATCATCCATGAGAAGGAATCAATAACTTTCAAAATCACTATATGCCCCATTAAGGTGCAAACTAACATTTGAGGTCCTCCAAATTGCTGTCAAATTTAACCTTAATGAGCTTTCAATTTGTTTAGGAATTTGTTCTGAACTTAAAAGAAGACAGCTTGACCTCTAACCTGAAAGTGTACCTTTTATATGACCAAATAAAAGGTATTCCCATGCTCTGTGCGTGATGCTGCATTTTGGACATGTAAATAAAACTGCTTCTGGAACCAAAATAATTGATCTCTTTCTTCCACCCCATATACTCTCCGTCTCCCACACCCACTCCCCCCTAACAGTATCCACTCCTTCCCACCACAATTGACCTTGGTTTTTAAAATCTTGCCTTTTCGATATTAACGTTTCCATTTTCTAAGGAATGCCTAAAACTACACACCCTTAAGCCCCATATGCATGGTCCCCAGGTCCCCAGTTTGAAAACACAGTCAAAGTACCACCACCTAGAGCACCCAATTGAAGGATTTGAAAAAGAACTGTAGCACTCCTGCTTCCGAAAGTAGCAAGGAGTTATTTCAGTTCATAAGGGTAGAATGGTTGCATTATACAAACACCTAAAGCACTTGCCTTATTTTTTTAAGGTGCCTCGTGTCAATAGGTATATGGAGACAGCTCTGATATAAATAATCAAAATAAAAATTATACCGTTGGATCCATGTCCTCGTCATCTGCAGCAGACTGCTTCTGAGTTGCTGATTTTGGCATGCTGGCAGCCTGCGAAAAACATAATACCATGATGATACTTAGAACTTTGAGTGACAAATGTAGAACAAACTTAAGTAACTACATAGTCCCTGGGTTGTTAGAGACACAAATTAAGACTCTGTTAATTACTATCTCTTGGCAATTACATAGCCACTTTCTTCATGCATTATTGAAGCACAAAGGAACACAATGATTGTAGTTAATTTAGAAGGAAGAGAGTTGTAGTTCCAAAGACCACCAAAACAAACCAGGTTAATGTCGATATTGATCCTAGCAATCAGCTTACACCAAAACATATGTTACAGTAGGGGCTGTTTGGTTGGTTTTCCATCAAATCCTGTAGGAATAAAGTTGTCTATATGGATTAATCTATCTGTATAGATGGAGAAGGTTTTTGTTTGGGAGAGTTTTGTCATAGATGGAAGGAGCATGTTTTTTAGTTGGGAAGAACGTTTTTCCAACAGTCATGTATAGCTGACCGAATAATCTGTGAGCTCCATTAAGCTCATTAAGCTGCTAAGAAACAGGCACTAAACTTCTATGGTACAACAGTAAAATTCATTTGTAAGCTTGCCTTTCCTTGAGGACTTAACATCCACACAGATTGCAGTGTTCTTGACAACATCAGCAAAAAAGAGATGATGCATACCACATTTCATCAAACCAAGCAACTGAAACCCTTTCCATCAAGGTCTATAATCATTTTATAGCTCACTCCTTATCAAACAAGCATCTACTCCCTAGAATTTAAATTTTGAACCCAGCAAGCCTTATTTACATTTTTCTCCATAGCTGTCTGTTAAGTAGCTCTACTATTAGTATTTCACCGACATTAATCAAGCATTTTAAGTCGTGTTGTATGTGTATTCAAATTCCTGTATGTGTATTCAAATTCCGGAAACCCCACTACATGCAGAATTTCAGAGGCATTGACAATTTAATTAGGTTCCTAGTCTTCACACAATCTAGGGTTTTCAAATTAATCCACTGAGTATTTTGATTACCATCCATGCGTCAATAAGCTGAAGTCAAAGCTACATCGGTCTAAATGTTAACACTGGAACAAGCTTAATTCACCTTTTTCTCCTTCTCCTCTTCCTTGCGACGCCTCTCTTCCTCCTTCTGTTTGTTCTTCAACTCCTTCTTGCGAGCACTTGATAAAAAAACAAAACAAATTATCAATATATCTTAGAATCTCTCTAAAATGTAACGTCTAAATGCTTGTAGTAAAAATAAAAAACTCACTTCTTGCTTACAACTTCCGGTTCCGATGAAGCAGAAGTAGAGTCATCGATTGAGACGTTATTAGCCGAATCCGCCATTGTTGGATAAGCTGTGTGGAACAATAGTTAAAATGGCGTTAGGGTTTTTGGAAGGTGATGGAAATGGCGGCCGATGAGTGTGTTTTGAGAGAGTTGGATTAGGGTAGCAATATGAAAACAAATACAAGGATAGAATTGGAAATTTGGAAAGTCGGGTGGTTTAACAGTCTAGCCGTGGTGCACAAGGAAAGACGATATGTGACCGGCACGTAATCAATTTATGAAATTATTGTTAGGTGGTGTTTGTTTTTTGAAAAAACCTTTTATTTTACCATTTATGTCTGATTCGGTCAGACATAAGGCAATTCAGACTGTTTGTTTTTTTTTTTTTCAGAGCCACTTATCACTTATTTTCTTCTTAAAAATTAAGTGATAACCTAGCCACTTATTTTCCTCTTAATCCTAAAAACTATCCAGAGAACTGATTTCTACTTCATCATTCGATCGACTTCACCCTCTCAATCGATCGACTTCACCCTCTCAATCGATCGACTTCACCCTCTTTACCGTCTCAATCGATCGACTTCACCCTCCATCGCCTCTGGTGGCTTCAAATCGACCCAAATCAGATCCAAATCAAGAGGGTTTTCTTCTCTGTGGGTTTTCGCCACTGTGGGTTTTTGCCACTGTGCAAACCAGTAGTTGTGTACCTTTATCCTCGTGAATCAAGGTATTTTCGTTCCTGTAGTTTTCATCGTGATGGAGATTTGCTTCGATTTTAGAAGTGGATTTGGGCGTTGGATTTTAGAGAAGGAGTGGTGGTGGATGGTGGTTGATGGTGGTGGGATGAGGGTGGAGATTGAGGATGGAAGACTTGATGTRGAGGAGAAGGAAGAATTAAAGGAATCTTGGGAACATAAACAGAAGTGAAATAAGAAATTATACATATTCATATGTTTTGTTGGTTACAAAAGCAAACTATTGATTCAGATTTCAGATTTCAGACTTCAGACGTTTGTCAGTTTACAAAAACAAACAGTTTGACTGATTCAGATTTCAGACTTCAGCACCACCTCTTAAAAATCAGAAGTGGAATCAGACTTCAGACTTCAGCACTTCTTAAAAAATAAACGCCACCTTAGTGTTATAAAACAACTGAAAATATCATCAATAGAAAAGCCAGAATGAATATGTAAGTTTCATTTATCATAAGCTTTTTTTATAGGAATAAGTTACAAGTAAATAACTACGAAATATTTCACTTCTAATTTAACTATGATATATTTATCTCTATCGTTGTATCCTTTAGACGGTGACACACTTATCCTACAACATTCCCCCCTTGTGTTGAGTCAAATGACTAATAATGCACAATTGTTGCCTCGTTAAAACATTATGCCAAAATAATAACCCAGTGGGAAAAAATAAAATTAGGACGAATAAAAGAGTACAACGCACCAATTTCTTTGCAATACATAGACTTTTCCTTTTGGTCTAATATTCAGTCAGATTCATATATTGATCATGAGTGTTAGGAAAGCAATATGGTATATAAATTGTTGTCTCACTAAAACCTTACACCAAGGAACAAAACTCATTGGGGAAAATAAAACATTGGGTGAATGAAAGAGCACAATATACCATTATCACATGTATAGTAGACTCATTTTTGTCTATTACTCCCCCTGACACGTACGTTAATCAAGGGAGTTTGGAAAGTCTCTGCATTCCAATGTTTTTCACATGTTTTTCAAATGTGGCCTTAGGCAGTGATTTGGTAAACAAATCAGCCACATTCTACTCATACCTTGTTTGATTCACTTGAATCTTGGGGAGAGTCTGTTGTTGCTGATTATAGAAAAAACTTTGACGAAATATGTTTTGTATTATCACCCTTGATATATCTTACTTTCATTTGTTTGATACAAGTTGCATTATCTTCATATATGCATGTATGATTTTGAGTGGTTAAACTTAAACCACTAGCCCTCTTATATGTATATTGACAAACCTTAGTTATAAACACTCTCAAACAGCCTCATGTAGAGCAATAACCTCTAAATGGTTCAAGGAGGTAGCTTTAAGGCTTTGCTTGGTAGATTTCCAAGAAATCATTGTGTTCCCAATTGTAAAAACGTATTCTTTTTGGAACGGCCTTTGTGTGGGTCAGAAAGATACCCAACATCAGCAAAGCCTATTAAGATATCATTTAGGGTTTCAATGTACGAGATAACGCTTTCTTTGTTCTTTAATAGGTATTGTAACCCCATTTTTTCATTGTAAGGAAAGAATAAGCTCATGTCGATGGTTCTTTTTAGGTATCGAAATATATTCTTGATACCGTTCCAATGACGTTGTGTTGGCGTCGAGCTAAATCTAGCTAAGAAGTTCACTGAGAATGCAATATCTGGTCGAGTACATTGTGCTAAACACAAATGCGCCTATTACACTTAGATAGGGAATTTCAGCTCCCAACACCTCTTCATCATCATCATTTGGACGAAATAGATCTTTCTTTATATCCAACACTCTGACCGATCATGGGAGTGCTAGCCGAATGCATTTTCTCCATATTAAATCGTCTGATCATTTTCTGGATATATATGGATCGATGGAATAATATTCCACAAACTCGTTGTCCTAGCTCAAATAGCTAGACAAAACCAAGTTTTCCCAAGATCTTTCATCTCAAATTTCGATTTCAAGTAGCTTGTGGTTTCTCTTATTTCATCAAGAGTATATATTATGTTCATAGCAACGACATATAGAGCTATGATTGAAAGTCTAGAACTCGTTTACTTTATAAATACACAAGGGCATGGTTCATCGTTCTTATATCCCTTCCCAATCAAGTATTCACTTAGGCAATTATACAATATCCGCCTAGATTACTTTAATCTATAAAGTGAGTGTTTCAATTTTATTGCAAACGCACTCTACGTTTAGAGTTATTTGATTTGGGTAATATAATGTCATGAGACACTTTTATATATCTCTGAATCTAGATCCCCATAGAGATATGTAGTAACCACATCATTGAGCTTCATTTTCAGTCATTCGGGAACTACTAAGCTAATTAATTAGCAGAACGTTATAACATCCATCATAAGAAAGTAAGTCTTCTCGTGGTCAATCCAGTGCGTTGTGAAAAAATCTTCCGCCAAAGAAGATACTTATACATTATAACTTAATTATTTTCATTACGTTTTCTGACAAATGATTTATCTATGTCCTACAGGATTTATACTTGATAGGTTAGCACTACCTGACCAAATACCTATTCATTTGTCAAGTAGTATAATTTTCTTGGATTGTTAGACTATATTTGCTCTTCGTTGACATTTTTCAACTGAGCATGGTTCGATGTCATCGTGCTCTATCATCTTATGAACAACTGTATACATGATATATCATCAATGGCTATGTATGATATGTTCATCGACTCATATGCACTCTCATAATTCATTTGATATTTCTTTGATCTCTGGAATCAATATTAACTTTGAAGCGTCCTCCAGTAATGATTCATAGACATAATTTTAATTAGAGACAATCTCATAATTAGGTATAAAAGTGACTAAATCTTTTACTGCTTCATTCTTACAAAGTTGCCTAAAATTTTAAATGCATTCTTTCATGGGCAATTTCTAGATAAACCTAGGGAATTGACCTTTAAATATATCAGTCTTAAAAAGGTAAATAGAATGGAACTATTACTTGCTTCAACTAATAGAAGTTACCATATCATTGCTAAAAAGTCCCACTTGCTTCCATTACTTGGTTCAAATAACTATTTGCTTTATAGAAACGAAAACTCTTGCTCCAATGGTTTGCATCAGAGTAAAAGAAGCAGAAACTGCATGCAAGAGTGATTCATATTCTATTTGCTTTACTAAACAATAAGAAATGATGGATGTGCACACGGTTTCCTCAAGCCAATTAGACCTCCATTTCCCATTCAAATTCAAGTAAACTCAGAGTACATAATGGGTATTTGAAACTTTGACTTAATCAAGAGTTACAAAGTCTTTCACTTTATAAATTAATAATCAAATATCATATGAAAACTTCATGCAAGTCAAAGAAAGAAAAAAAATGAACCTTCTTTCATTCAACTATAAAAAAGGGCATTGATAACAATGAATACACATGTAACATCTACAATTCTCTTTTCCATCTTTATTCGTGTATTAAAAGGAGAAAAGAAGAAAACTAAAGTTGTATGCAAGGTTGAACACTTGAATTCAAAAAGAACGAATAAAATGTCTATGTCAATTTCTTATTCACCCTAAAAGAATGGAGTTCAATAAAAAAAAAATTATGTTAAGCTACCTACTTGGTTGAGGCTCATGTTTATTTGGGAACCAAGTAGATCAATTATGAATACAAAACAAGTTGATTGAAAATAAAAGTTTCAACATCCCAGCACATAATGGAGACATGATTATGATTGATGTTGAAATATTCAAAAAAGTAGGAATGAGCAACCCAACCCAAACGACGCTACATCAAACCACAAGAAGCATGAAGCATGAAATAGAACCATAAGAAGCATGAAATACGAACAATCATATTGAGAGAACCAGACTGTAACACCTCAAAACACCACATTTGCATATAACACATATTTTATTCAAAAGAAATACAATTTATACCACATTGGTCCCACTAGTACAAGGATTCTTATATGTATAAAATCTACATATGAAAAATCCCAAAATAAAATCATGTAATAACACATGTATAACAACATGTATCTTCAAAATAAGCAATCATTGTTACGCGATTTATATAGAATAAATCTCTCAGACTGCTAATAAATGGAGACTAGTGCAAGTATACACTTATCAACCCACTATCGTCTTTAACAAGTAATAGAGTGGTAAAAATACCGAGTATCGTCCACGGGAAAAAGGAATAAAAGTTCGTTTTAATAGTAAAAATAAAGATAAGATTTCAGATGGTGAATTCGAGGAAATATTTGTGGTGAGTTGATTAAACACTACTGCTGTGAACAAGTTTTAGAAAAGAGCTTGGGGTGTAGGGATTCGTTAAGATGTTAAACCGATCTAAAAGTAGACAGCATGCTACGGCATAGTTCTATAGCTTGCTTTATAAATCACTTATCTTTACAACTAATAGCTTATTTAAGGTACTCTCTCGAGATGTAGAATGGCACACAGTCATAGATCCAACCCACATATCTCTATGCAAAGCTGGAGTCCCAACATTGGCTCAAACTATTCATTTTATAAGCTAAATGGAGCGAAAACGAGTCTCTTCGATTCTAAGTAACTCTCTCGAGCCTACTTCCATATCATTTAAGTTGACGTGTATTTGTTGGTTTATCTCTAAATCCAACACACTTTAACACTTTTAAACAAGTGATCAACTTGTCCATGGATAATGTTTTGACAATAAAAACTTGAATGACGTAGTTGTAAARACTTATAATTTATATTTCTACAAACAAGACCGGTCCTTATCTTAACTTCAYCCAACACCCAAGCTATATTTTTAGCCTATCATTCTTGAAAAATTAATTACGTGAATAATAATGCATAAGAAATAAATAAAGAAGAAGAAATAAATTCTAGACGTGATTATAAAATTAACTAATGATACTAGACAATGTAAGAATAAGAATAGAAATAAAGCGTAATAAGTAAACTTAAGAGAAGAAAAGAAAACGGAAGAAATAAATGTAACGACGGATTTATAAAAGACACTTAAAA
>NC_037543.1:12925488-12928177 GCF_001531365.2 Cynara cardunculus var. scolymus
CCCCAAAAATTAACATACATCCAAGAAGTAAACATATTTATCATATCATCTTAGCTCCAATATAAAAATAGAAAAACAAACCGAAAAGACTCAATTTGTGGAATTTGGGAAAATAAAATGGGTAAATAAAGTGAAGAAAAAGTGCAAAAGCATCAAATAAATTGGTACTTATCACACCCCCAAACTAGAATTGTTGTTTGTCCCCAAACAACATAAAAAGACAAATAAAAGACTCAAATAAGATGGAAAAAATGGACACYGATACTCAYGACTACCACTTTYTTGTTATAAATAGCTTTTCGTAAATCAAAGTSGAAGTTATTTTGTACTAATCACATTTATATACCATAGGCTAGCCTCACTTTTCCTTCATCTGATTTATAAACATTGTCACTTACTAGGATCAAAAGGACTTGTCGGGTTTCTCTCTTTGGCTTTTTCTCTCTCTCTCATAACTCATCTTTTTTCTTACGTAAATATTTACTTGGCTTTTTGTAGCCATTTTCCTTTTGTATTTTGCATTTTTGTTTTTTTTTTCTTTTTTTTTTTCAATGCTTTTTAAGCATTTTTTTTATATATATATTTTTTTGAAAGAGCTTTGCTCTTTTTGACAAAATCCCCCCAACTAAGATACAACAATGTCCCCATTGTGATTTATATATGTGGCTGAGTGGGGTGCAAGGGGAGTGTATAGGGCATTGCCCGGTTATGGAGAAGAGATGGCTTAGATCATATCCTAAGTAGTGACAATTTAAACCAAGTTGCGTCCCGGAAAAGAGTCGGCTAGTTCTAGTATTGCAATGTAAACTAATACTCAAACTCGCATCACTTTTAAATTACTCAAGCTATTAACACAAGTCGGTGGTGGTGAAGTGTATGCCATAAAGTTCCATCTAAAAATAAAATCTAATAGTAAAAAGGACTGTCACGGACAATTCCCAGACGCGTGGAAAAGAGGAAAAATAAAGAAAGGAAAAAGTAAATTGGAGCTAAAAGGAATGATAGATAAACCTGCTTACTCGTGTGGAGTATGTCCTCAATGGTCGGCGGGGCGCCGGGATATCCCGGCGAGCATGTTCTTCAACTCAGTCATGAGTCGAGCATCTCGTTCCTCCATCTTCTTCAGTAGCGTCTCTTCATGGGCTTTCAGTGCTTTTTCCATGGAGGTGTGGTGTGTCTGGGCGCTTCTTTCCAAGGTGGTCTCTAGCTTGGTGACTTTCTCCTTCAATCTCCGAACTTCATGTGCCAAATTCGTCTCCATGGGGCTGCTGTCCGGAGCAAGTGGGGGCTGTCCGGTCTCACCTCGCGGCGTCTTGCGGATCCGATCAACTGTTTTGCACTCAATAGGTAGTGCATAGGTGGTAAGTGCCTCGCCGGGTGGTACTGGGACTTTCGCCTTCTTCATTAAGCCGTGGATCAAAGCCGGGAAGTATAATCGTCCGGTAGGTTTCCTAGTACATCCATGAATGGCATCGGAAATGATTGCCCCAACATCAAGTGATCTACCTGCAAGAATACAGTAAAGTAAAAGCATACGATCCAAGGATGTGCTTGAGTCGTGTGTGGTGGGGTGAAATGAATATCTCAAAAAGTGATTCCACACGGCCGCATTCTTCTTGAGCAGGTTGGTTTGAAACTTGAGTGGGCTGCGCTTTTGTGGTGCCTTCCAAGTGGCTCCCTCTTCCGCTACAAYRGTCAATACCATCTTYAGATCCTCATCGGTATGGTCATGCAATAAYCTGCGATACTCACAGACTGGAGGCGCRATCAAGTCATAGAAAGCATTTATGGCAGTTGGAGAATAGGAGATCTTTTTACCCCTGACATGGACGGAGGTCTTTCGTGTAGAAGACACTGATGCATAAAATTCATGAACCCAAGTGAGGTAATAGGGCTCTCTAATCGTAGCAAATGCCTCCCATCCTCTTTGGAGAATGACGTCATGTATGAAGGGATAGGCCTCTATACAACCCCTGTCAAATCCTCTCTCACCTAGCCCTAAAAAAGTCTTATATTTCTGAAGATTTCTCGGTTTACGGTAGGTCTCACTATGGCTGTCCGCAGCTCTAGTGCGTGCTTTTTTCTTGGGCGGGCTAGGTGGTTCTTGATGGCGTGTGGATCTCCGAAGTTGGGACAATGGAATGTCCTCGTCTGGAGTCCACTCTGAGTCGTCAGACTCAACCCGATGCCTCGTTGTGAACCTCTCAATCAGGACTAGGCCAGAGTCAGTAGAGGTCTGATTGTATCTGCATTGGACCTAGCCGGAGAGGGAATGGAGGTAGGCTGGCAGTCTGGAAAGGCATCAAAGCCAGTACTCACCAATGGTGCAGTGTACGTGGGATTGACGGGTGGCATGGGCATGCARGCATCATATGCATCAGAAGTCATGTGAGAGATGGGAATGTAGATAGGAAAATGAGGTAGTGCATAGAATGGATTATTAAATCTGTCGAATGTAATGGTGATCGGTGGAGGAGTGTAATGTTGTGATGTCAAGTCTACTATGCCCAAATCGACCATAGGAGAGTCATTAATGTGTTGATGTGATGTGTGTGCATCCATGAGAGTGATGACATCCGAAGAGGTGGTGGAAGTTGGCCATTCAAGCAAGTGAGTATGGTCCTCCTCTTTCATGAAAAAGGCATTTAAATCAATATCAAAGAGAGAGTCCTCTCCGAGCATTTCCTGA
>NC_037543.1:12928472-12933104 GCF_001531365.2 Cynara cardunculus var. scolymus
CTTTATCTTCATGCGTTTTGCTCGTGGTTTTCTTTGCTTGGGTTTCGGCAAACCCTTGGGAACATAAGTTTCCACATCGATGGCCTTACCTTCCTCTTTGGTCATTGGTTTGGTGACATGTCTTTCTGTGGACCTAGTGGCTGGTCTACGAGGTTTGGGTTTAGGTCTAGGTGGAAGGGAAGGGGGTGGGGCTGTTTGGGTTTGGGAAACAGTGGATAATGGAATTTGAGGTGTCCAAACAGTAGGGTTAGGGGCAGTTTGGGTTTGGACAGCAGGTGTAGGGGTTGGTTGGGCTAAGGAAATGGTAGGTTGGATAAATGTTGGAATTAGAACAGCAGGGAAAGGGATCGTTTGGCCAAATGGAATGGCTCTAAGAGGGGTAGGACATGGGAGGATGGATCTTAGCAACCACGATGGTAGGTTGGCTAAGTTGGTTGGTAGAGGGAATGTGGTTTGTGGTATGGGAGGAGGGGAAGGTCGGGAAGGGTGAGGGAACCCAGGTGGTGTTCTGTTATCCATGCCAAACCTGCACAAAAAGAATAAACCAAAGTAAGATAATCAAGTCATGCAAGGGTAGGCAAGGTCATGGTAAACATTGTATTCACATAAAGGTTATGCTCAACATGTCAACCATTTTCTTGATTTTGAAAAACTGAGAGCCCAACAGCAGTTTTTGTTTGTCTGAAAACAGCCCAAAAATGGTTGTTTGTACATCCATCAGTTTGATCTTTGGATCAAAAGAAAAGAAAAAATACAGGTAGCAGAGTAAGATTTGGAAATTTGCTCTTAAAAATCTATTAAAATCATGTGTCTAATCATGCAAAGTGTATGAATACAAAGCTACCTGAGTTCAAACATGAATAGAGATCAAAGTTGAGCTTTGCATGTTGCTGTCTTAAGACTGACTTATGAAAAGCACACATGACCACAATTCAGAAAGAAACCTACTTTATGCATGCTTTTTGAACAAACCAAAGGCAGTTTGTACCCAAGTGGCTGTGAAGGGCAAGACACTAAGAACTTGAGACTAAGATCAAGCAAATCATACAAAGATCACAACAGTTATTTATGCCGCAGACAATGATGTTCATCCATTATTGAAATAGCCTTGTTTTCAAAAACCCATGGTCAATTTATCATTTTACCAAAACTTTTCCTTTTTACTCAACAAGGTTATGTACCCCAAGAACAAGACTTAGGATCCTAAAACCTATTGTGGTAATCGGACATACTGCTTAGGCTAGTTGAACCAAACTTCTACAAGACCAAGACAACAGCTTTGTGTTTTGGGTATAGCATGAACACAACCCAAAAATGGCTGTTTGCATAGAACATGTATTCTTAGACACACATGGTAGGATGCAAATGGGCAAAGATCATCCTTTGTGCTTTGTGTGGGTAGGATGCGTAATGCCAACTCCTAATGATCAATGAAGTCAAGGCTGACAGTGGTGGAATGCATGCTTACTCACAACAAGTTATATCTATCAAGAATTCCAAAGCTGATGGGAACATAATGCAAATAAACCACATAATGATACAGATACTGATAACAAGACTTAGGAACCTAAATCATGTTATAGTAGTTACAGATTTTCATAAGGATGGTTATCAGGCTCCACATGATCAAGATGGCTTTGCACAAACAGCCTGTTCAAACTATCAAAACCACAATGTTTTGACCTATTTAGGCCAACACATGACCATGGCTGCCGCTTCTAGATTCAAGATGATGAACCTTAAAGATGAATAAGTCAGTCCTTGATGTAAAGACCAGCTGTATTCATATTTGATCATGCGTGCTGTAAACTCTTGAAATCGAGGCTGCTGTGAGATTTGCTGCAATTTTGTTTGCTCTAAGAATATAGAAAGTTTATCTTCCGTTTCTTATAAAGAGAAACATGGACCATTTGTTGTAAACAACCCACAATGATCGAAAACTTGCTGTACTCTACCTACAAAGATTTGCTATTTGCTGAATTGGCATTTTGTACAATAGCTTAACTAGGGTTTATACTTTGCCGATTGACAATAGCATTATAACCCTAATTCCTGCTCGGCAATGCCTGATTATGCATAAGGGAACCCATTTGGCCAAAAATCGATCAAAAACAAGCGGCATTTTGCTTAAATGACTAAGATTAGGGACAAAGAGCAACATACCTGGTGTTATTTGAACAAAATCGTGCTTTCTTTGCTTCCCCTAGTTCGAATGATGTGTGAATCAAACCTGCCTTGCCGAGTGCTTATGTAACAAAAAAATAGAAGAGGGGGTATCGTACTTGATTACCGAAGGCAATGATGAAGATGATGCAAGGGGTAGGGGAAATTGGTAGTCGGCGATAGCGATGGGAAGGGAAAAGAAGGGCACAATGGACTGATTTTGGGTCTGTGATGGACTGAGTTAGAGAAGGACAGGGAAGAAAAGAAATGAAGATGTCTGCTTTGGCGATGGATGGGAAGTGAAACAAACAGGGTGAACAGTGGCGGTGATGGTCTCTCTTTCTCGTACAAAATCAGGCTTGATGGAGAAAGGGTGCAGGCTTTGTGATGAAATGGTGATGAAATGGGTGATGATCTCTCCTTCTCGTACAAGAGAAAACAGTTGATGGAGAAGGGGAGCAGGCTTGCGTACGGTTATTTGGGAAAAGAGAGGGAAAACAAAAACAAATATGAGGGGACTTATATATAAATATATATATATATATATAATATTTTTTTTTTTGCTTTTCTTTTCCTAGGATATAAATAAAAAAGAAAATGATAAAATGACAAGATTAAAAAAAATATAATTATATATATATATATATAAAGATATATATTATACATATATTTTTATAATAAATATTTATTTACAAACCTATATCTATATAAATATTAGTACGACATATATATATATACCTTATTTTATGTAGAAAAACTCACACGGGGTATTCTTGGTTTTTAGGCTCATCCAGATAAATTTTTATTCTCTGGCCATTTACTTTGAACAGACTGTTATCCTCAGGGTTCACTAGATCGACTGCTCCGTATGGGTAAACTTTGTGGATTAGAAACGGTCCTGACCACCTAGTTTTTAATTTACCTGGAAACAATTTTAATCTAGAATTGAACAGTAAGGCTTTCTGTCCTGCCTTTAACTCTCGCTGTTGAATTCTTCTATCATGCCACTGTTTCGTCTTTTCCTTGTACAGCTTGGCATTTTCATAGGACATGTTCCTATGCTCTTCCATTTCACATAACTGCATTTTTCTTTTATTCCCTGCATCATCTAGGCACATATTTAACTCCTTGATTGCCCAGTAGGCTTTATGTTCAAGTTCCACCGGAAGATGACATGATTTTCCAAAAATGAGCTTGTATGGAGACATACCAATAGGAGTTTTAAATGCAGTTCTATATGCCCATAACGCATCATCCAGTTTAAAAGCCCAGTCTTATTAGTTTGGTTTAACCACTTTTTCCAAGATTCCCTTTATTTCTCGGTTTGAAAGTTCTGCCAATCCATTAGTCTGTGGGTGATATGCAGTAGCAACTTTGTGGTTAATGTTGTATTTTTCAAGAACTCCGTGTAACAAATGATTCACAAAATGAGTACCCTCGTCACTGATTAGTGCTCTTGGAGTACCAAACCTTGAGAATATTTGTTTGTGGAGGAACTTAACCACTGTTTTTGCATCATTTGAAGCACATGCTATTGCTCCAACCCATTTTGACACGTAGTCAACGACGACTAAAATGTATTGGCATTTGTTAGATGGAGGAAATGGTCCCATGAAATCAATTCCCCAAACATCAAATAATTCAACCTCCAAAATTCCATTTAAAGGCATTTCATTTCTTTGGGAAATTGAGCCACTTCTCTGGCATTCGTCACATCTTTTGGAAAAATTATGAGCATCTTGAAAAAGTGTTGGCCAAAAGAAACCAGACTGTAATACCTTGGCTGCTGTCCTTTGTCCACCAAAATGACCGCCATAAGGTGCCTTGTGACAATCTTCCAAGACTTTTGTTACCTCAGTTTCCGGAATGCATCTTCTCAGGACTTGATTTGCACCAATTTTAAATAAAAGAGGGTCATCCCACATGTAAAATTTTACATCATGCAAAAATTTCTTGAGCTTAGGCCAAGTATATTCAGAAGGTTTAATGCCGCAAGCCAAATAATTGGCTATATCAGCAAACCATGGTGATTCCAATGGCTTTAGCATCAAGATTTTCTCATCCGGGAAAGTCTCTATGATGTCCTTCAAGTCGGTAGGTTGCTTTTCTAATCTGGATAGGTGATCTGCAACTTGATTTTCCACTCCATTTCTATCTTTTATTTCAAGATCAAACTCTTACAACAACAGAATCCATCTTATCAGTCTGGGTTTTGCATCTTTTTTTGAAATCAAATATTTGATGGCAGCATGATCAGTATGTACAATGATTTTTGTTCCCATTAAATATGATCTAAATCTTTCAAAAGCAAACACCACAGCTAATAATTCTTTTTCTGTTGTTGTATAGTTCAATTGAGCTTCGTTCAAAGTTTTGCTTGCATAATAGATGGAATGGAAAATCTTTTCTTTTCGCTGTCCTAAAACGGCTCCCACAGCCCAATCACTAGCATCGCACATAATTTCAAAG
>NC_037543.1:12933204-12934326 GCF_001531365.2 Cynara cardunculus var. scolymus
TGTTTCAAGTCAATGACAACAGAACCTCTGTCGTGTCTTACAGAGGGCCTGCAGCTAATCTTCTGTGTTGATCTCGTTTAACTCGTTTTTCTTAGGTTTATTAGCTGCTCATGCTGAACACGTGATCTTGTCTGTAATCTGCTTTATTTGAACGGCTTAGATTAAATAGTACATCTAGGTCTGTCATAACAGTTATTTGCTTGTATAAAAGCAGCTTTAGGCCTTTGTAATTCGGGGGTGCTTCCTTTTTGTAATTGTCGACATTTTCTATTAAAAATCCTATGAAGCTTTTTCTCCCTGTGTTCTTCAAGAGTTCTTCATTGTGTTCTTATTGATTGCTACCTGCTTGATTTACATACTATCCGCTGCGTATTCAATGTCTATCTAATTAATCAAGTAAGTTTTCAATACCCTGAACTGAGTAATACGGTCCAAGAATCTCCAGAGTTAGACTCTGGTTCTTGTTCTTGATCTGAAGACACAGAAGAAGTAGAAGGTGAAGTAACATGAGTTTCAGTAAGAGTTATACCTTTAGCATTGAAAACTTCATGTTCTTCATTGGTTCTGGAAGTAGATTTTGCAGTAGGTGCATGTTCAGAGATTACTTCTTCTTCAAAGATGTCTTCAAATAATTGAGCTAACTCTGATTCATTGGGTTTGCCAAGCGATGAATCAGATGCTCTTCTTTGAAGTCCGAGTCCTGAATTGTTGTGTCCAGAAGTCATTAATGTGGAGTCATCAAAGGACACATTGATGCTTTCTATAACAATCTTTGTCCTTTTGATGTAGACTATGTAGGCTTTTGCGGTTTGAGAGTATCCCAGAAAGATCCCTTCATCAGCTTTCTTGTCGAACTTGCCAAGATATTTGTCACACCCCGCTAAAGCGGAAACACGGGATGCTAACAGACAAGCGGGTTATAGCAACAGTTTATAAATAACACCATTTCAAGTTGTTTTAAAACAAAACGGTTCATCGACATAACAAGAGTTAGAGTTTACACAACGTTCATAATTACATCAAAAACTTGACTTAATTGATCTTGGCTCAAGTATGCTCCCATAACATCCAAACCACTCACTTAGAACCTGAAAAGCATGGAATAAAAACAAGGTCAACTAC
>NC_037543.1:12938632-12939973 GCF_001531365.2 Cynara cardunculus var. scolymus
ATTTCTAGTCTTGAATTCCTGGCCATTGGCAAACTCAATTACGAAGGTTTCTCTCAATTTCTGGGGCTTTAAGTTAATTCTCTGCTTAAAGTCTAGTGACACAAAACTTCTGTCCACCCCAGAGTCAAATAAAATCGATGCAAATTCATTATTCAAAAGAAACATACCTGAAACTACATTGGGATCCTCTCTGGCTTCCCTGGCTCCCAATTCAAAAGCTCTCCCTCGAGCCTAACTTCTTGAATTACCTGCATTATTTTGTCGATTCTGATTTGCATTTACCCCTGTTTTCCGCTTTGGGCAATCATTCCTTATATGGTCTGGGCTCCCACAATCATAGCATAAGCGCTTACGGCAGTCCTTTGCCGTGTGGCCCCCTAGACGACACCTCTGGCAGATGATACAATTCCCTCGGTGTGGAAATTTGCACTTGTTGCATCTTTCTGCATCACCCTGCCTTACCACCTGTGATTGGCCTCCAAAATTCCTTGTTATTCTCCTGCTTCTATCGAATTTCCCTCTAATTCTTCGGTCCCCATACTCTTCTATCTTCCGTTTTCACTTGGCCAACCCTCCGGATCGCACAACATTGTTCATGAGTTTCGTGGCAATTTCTACCGCCTCTTGAATAGTCTTTGGATTGACAGAGGTTATGTTTCCCCTAATTTCCGGAGATAGTCCCCAAATGTACCATTCTATTCGAACCTTTTCTGATGACACCAGATGTGGCACAAGATTTGCCAACTCATGAAATCTTGTTGTATACGCAAAGATATTGTCTCCTTTCATTTCGAGGTTCCACAACTCCATTTTCAATTTTTTTGGAGTTCACTCCTCGGACAATATTCGTCCTTTATCAGTTTCTTAAACTCCTCCCAGGAAAGTCGGTTAGCCGCTTCTCGGCCTCTGGTTTGAACTATAGTGTTCCACCAAGTTAGTGCCCTTCCTTGCAATAGGCATGCCGCATACTCGACCTTATTTCCTTCGGTGCACTAGCTAATGTGCAAAACGGACTCCACGCTCTCTAGCCACGATAGTAATTCCACCGCTCCTTTGGTTCCATTAAATTCCTTGGGGTTACAAGCTCTGAAAGACTTATAAGTACATTCTCGCGGAGGTCTAGATTCAGAGTTTGAAGTCTGGTTGGCATTCAACCCAGCAACCACTTGGCTGACTATATTGGGTAGTGCAGCGATAAGTTGGTCAGATACGAGTTGCGCTATATCGGGGTTCTCCCTTCTTGGCAGTATTTCTTTGGATCCTAATCAAAATGGAATTCGTAAGTTTGATGGCAGAGCAAAGGAAATAGCATCCCAGATATTTCTATGGTACCCAAGAGTG
>NC_037543.1:12943733-12963427 GCF_001531365.2 Cynara cardunculus var. scolymus
TCTCAAGAATAGCGGAAATCTTGAGTTTTGCTTGAAGATGGAATCGGTTGGAAAGTAATGGAATTAGAGAGAGAAAGAGATGAAATGGCTGAGAATCTGGAAAGTGAAGGACTTTCAAAAGGGAAGGGGGTATTTATATGTGGATTCAATGAAAAGAATGGGCTGACCTCTAAAGGCCCAAGCCCAAAAGACTTTTAATTACAAAGTAAAAGACTCCCAATAAATACAACAAAACATTTTTGACAAAATAAATTTATAACACCATTCTTTAAATTAATTGGCAAATAAATATAAAATGGGACTCAGGAAACTTTAAATTTTTTTAAAGAGGACGAAACTTAAAAATATCGACTTTATTTTATGTGAAATACTTCAAGACTATTTGGCATTGCATAAACTAGCTTTGTTAGCTACCCGCCGAGACATGATCTAACGAACTAATCTTGGGAATTAAACAGGATGATCTCTAATCATCGAAGSYAAAWCCTAGAARSACTTAGTTCTAAATAAAGATCTTGAAATAAGGTACTAACCTGAAGTCCCAAAGTGACGAATTGTCACAATATTCCCTATCATTGAGTACAAAGCATTTGCACCCAAAGACATGGAAATAATTGACATTTGGTCTTCTCTGATTGATGAGCTCATAGGGTGTCTTCTGGTGCCTCTTGTTGATGATGGACCGATTCTGGTGAAGAATGCAGTAGAAATTGCTTTAGCCCATAAGGTGATGGGTAACTCCGATGAAGCAAGCATGGTCCTTGCTGCTTCCACGAGGGTTCTGTTCCTTCGTTCTACCATTCCATTATGTTGTAGGGTTCTGGCTGCTGAAAAGTTTTGTGTGATGCCTTCACTGATGAGGTATTCATCGATTCTGGCATTTTTGAATTCAGTTACATTGTCGCTTCTAACTTTAATGAGTATTCGTTGTAGAAGGACTTGGAGTCTTTTCATCACCCCAATGAGTAGGTCAGGAACATCTGGTTTCTTCTTCACAAACTCAACCCAGGTGTATATGGAGTATTCATCAACTAGTACCAATATGTACTTCTTTTCTGAGAGGCTTTGTGTAGATATGGCCCACAGCGATCAATATGGATCATGTCCAAGGGCTTGGTGCAGATGATTTTTGACTTTGTTCGGTGAGAGGCCCGTTTTAGCTTTCCCATCTTGCACGCTGAGCATAGATGACCTTTTTCAAAGTTGAGATCAGAAATCCCCTTCACCAGCTTCTGTTTGGCTAGCTTTATTAAACATCAAAATTCAGGTGTGAGAACTTCTAGTGCCATAGACAATTTCCATCGCTCTTATGGGATACAAGGCAAAGGGTGTCTTGTCCCTCAGAGGATTGAAAATCCAGAAGATAGAGATTCCCTTCTCTCTTGGCCTTGATGATGGTTTGACGGGGCTTTGTTTCTATAATACAGAAACCTTTGTGGAATCTGACTTCAAGACCCTTGTCGTAGAACTAGCTTATGCTCAGTAAGTTGTGCTTCAAACCTTCAACATAAGCCACTTTGCTGATGGAGATGTTGCCTTTGATGAGAGTTCTGTATCCCTTGATGGTTCCCTTGCTGTTGTCTCCAAAAGTGACAAAGCCTCTAGATTTTTTGATGAAGGAGGTCAGCTGACTTTTGTCACCAGTCATGTCCCTGGAGCAACCTGAATCCATGTACCATGGTTGCACATGCTAGTCCTGCAAGACAAATTAAGGGGTTTTAGGTACCCATTTCTTAATGGGTCCACGTTTGTTAGTAGGAGATACATCTTTCTTTTCATCACCCTTAGCCTTTGCATGCTTGGGTTTGTTAGCATTTCCCTTGCCCTTAGACTTGGGCTTTTTCACGCTTTCATTGGTTTTAACTTTATAGCAGTAAATGTGTTGGGATAATATGCAGTGATGTGTCAACATATGATTCCTCAGGTTTTGTAAAAGAGCTAAACATTGACAAATATGATTCTTTAGACATGAATGTTTAACATTCTTTTTATTCGCTAAAAATGAAGAAGTAAATGTAGGGGATGTAAATCTTGTCCTAGCATCGGTTGTTTTTACAAACTTCCTATCTAGTTTAGATTTTTTATTTGAAGGGATATTTGTCTTTACTTCTTTTCTCCTAAGGAAGGACTTCTTTTCTTCAGCTGAATGAGAGGAAAAGTGGTGGTTAGATTTCTCAGAGGCATGCCACTTCTGTTTTTGCTCATGAGTAAACTTATGAACTTAGAGGATATACTAGGGCCTTTTGGGTTATCGTTGGCAGGTTTGATATTTCTCACATTTCCCTTTCCTTTGTCTGAAGATTTCATCGATGGTGGAATATCAGATTTTATTGAGGGTTTGAAGTTTTGAGGCTTCTTGTTCTCAATGATCTTCGGTGATTCACATATTATCTTTTCTTCAGATTCGGAATGGAGAAAGTCTCTCGCTGATTTCTCGAAATCAAAATTAGCATGGATGTTCGTGGGAGGTGTGAGTTCAGAGGTTGATGTTTCAGAGTGATCTGCTGGAGGTTCCATCGTTTCTGACTTAGATGAACTTCCAATGTTACTTGGATTGTTCATCGTTTCATCAGCTGATGGTTCCTCATTAGGATTCTCCTTTTCATCAACAGCACTTGCTGATGAAGTGGGATTGACAATTAGAGACTCTGACTTAACCATAGGGTTTCCATCGGTCTCTGATTTGGAGACGTCGTTCCCTTCATCAGTAATCTTACATGTACTGCTCTCGTACACCATGTTTTCAAAATCCTGTCTTAAAACGACAGTTTTTCCATCGACTTTAACTCTTTTGAAATTTGCTTTTGGTTTCGGGAAAAAGTCGGGTTTTTAAATGCATCCAAGTTTGAAAGTGGATTCAAGGGTGGATTTCTTTTATTTGATAAAAGAGTCCAATTCATTGAATCTAATCCCTTGAGTGTCCGTTTGACCATTTAACTTTTCGTACACATCTTGGCATCCTTGTATTTCTTCATCAGAAGTTCATTGGTTTGAAGCTTCTGGTGATGAATCTCTCTTTCTTTTTGAAAGAAATCTTTGAGAGCTACTGAGTTAAGTCTCTCTGCCTCAGATTCTTTTAAGGCCTTAGTTTTCTTTTCTAAGACTTTGGTTACTCGCTTGTTTATTTCCTGAAGTTTTTCTTCCTCTGATTTTTTAAGAGCGGCTATGCGAGTCTTTTTTTTTCATGAGATCGGTTTTTCCTTCGGTTAGAAGATCAGTCTCTCTTTTGTAGAAACTGACTTCTTTTTCCACTTTAAGTCTTTCAGATTTTTCAAAATTTAATTTTTCTTTTAATTTCAAAAAGTCATCTGAAAGTTTTATTACCCTTAACTCTAGCTCAAATGGAGCCGAGTTGGTTTCATCGATAGTAGACTCACATACCTGATCATTAGTGTCAGAGGCAGATTCTGTATTGGACGTGGCCATCAGACAGATGAGTGCTTTGTCTTCTTCATTGGATGAAGAATCAGACACCCAATTTTCTTTCTCAGCCATCAGGCTTCGCTCTCTAGGATTGTACTTATATTTATTCTTGTAGTAATCAACATCTTTTACCAGTCGTCCTCTGCATTCTTTGGAAAAATGACCAATTTTTCCGCACCTAAAGCAGCAGAGGTCATTTTTTCTTCCATCTCTGTCCTCTTTCTTCTCCTCTCTTCTATCTTCTCTTCTGTCTTCTCTTCTGTCTTCTCTTTCTTCTCTTCCATCTCTTCTATCTTCCCTCTGATAAAATTTTGATGGCTTCCTTTCATAGGATGACTGCTACCTTTCCCTCTTGAATTCTCTTTGTTCAAAGGGGTTTTTGATGAACTTTTTCTGGAACTGCTTTGTGATCAAGGCCAGAGATTTAGCAAAGGCTTTGATATCATCATTTGATTCAGATGTTTCATCCTCAGAATCTGATTCTACCACCAGTGCTTTCTTTCCTTTCTTCTTGTGGTATCTGGTGGAGGTCCTTGAAACATCCTTTTCTTCAGCTGCAAGAGCCAGGGTCCACCGATGGGTACCTTTTTCTTCATGATATCGTTATCTTGTGCAGCAAGCGTTCCGTATACGTCATGAAGTGACCAGCTGTCTAAGTCCTGATTTGCTTGAAGGGACATCGACAATTGTGTCCATTCATCGCCGAGACTTTTAAGGAACAAAACATTGTTTTCTTCCTTCGTCCTGGATATATCATTTCAACGACATTGATTAATCAATGTGTTGAAACGATCATATGTCTTCTAAATTGGTTCATCAGGAAGGGCTTTGAAGTTTGTATATTCGTTGAGACATTGGGCTCTACGATTCTTCTTAGTCTTTGTTCCTCCCAGAGTTCTTTCGTTGTGGAACATGCATCAAGGGATTGGAATATTTCATTGGGAATGGCCATAATTATTAGTCTTTTGGCCTTCTTGTCGGTCTCTACCCGCTCTATGTCGTCTTCATCCCAATTCTTCTCATCCTTGGGCATGTAATAGGCAGGAATTTCTGCTGTGGTATTTGTTCCTGGGACTCTTGGAACAAGAGTCTGTGGAACATAAGGACCCTCCATGACAGATCGCAGAAGATTTTTGTCCATCCCTTGCAGAAAGTTCACCATCCGTATCCTCCATTGTGGGTACTCTTCTCTTTGAAGAGTTGGAGGTTTGGTGAGGGAACCAACACTATAAGCGGAATTCAATTGGCCATTAAGATTTTCATAAGAGAGAAAATTTATGTTTTTAGAGAAGATATTTTATGAAAAGCATGAATTGAGAGATTTTTTATGATCGTTTGATTGGAAAAACAATCAATTGGCTCTGATACCAGTTGTTGATCCCAGATCTCTCAATAACACTAATAATTATGTTAAGAATAACCAAATTATAGTGTTTGGATGAATAAAATGATGAACTCTCAAGAACAATGTATGAACATTCAAAGGATAAACTTGAGTGCCAAAGATTTCACTTTATTCCAATGATTATCAAAAACGTAAAGTGTCAAAGATTACAATTGGCCTAACCACCTATTTATACTAGTAATCTAATAAGAAGATAACTATCTAGTGAGACTATTTAGCTAATCTTCTACTAACAGATAAAGCTGATCTAAAACATGGATAAACATTAAAGCAAGATAAACTTTGTAGAATCCAACTGTTGATTGGTCATCTCCAGCTGTCTTCCATGGGATATGAGTTCAACCTTATCTTCATATCTTCATTGTTAGCCTCTGGTTGAACTATTGAAGAAAACTCCAAGTGTTAGTACCAAGAGGGGTTATGGATATGCACTTTCCATCGCATCTCTTGTCAGTTCATCGACCCTCTGGTTGTTCTTCAGACTTAGTCATTTTTTCTTGAAGTCTTCCATCGGCCTTCTGGTTCTTCATCACTTGTTTTTCTTCATTACTTCATGCATAATACTTATGGGGTCTAACAGTTATTGAAGATTGATCAAAGATATGGGACACACAAGTTGTGACTTGTGAGCTTTGAGAATTGTATTTCAGATGTCTGTGAGAACCTGAGTGGTTATTCTTCTTATGTGGTAAGATCGTTTTATAACTTGTAGTTTTATTTTGTTGAAGTTATATTTGATTTAAAGTGGTTGAATATTCAAATGTGAATTTTAAATAGGTTTTGGTGATCTTTACCCTGTAATTGCAAAACAAGGGTTATCTCACTAGACCTTCTGGTCTAACCCTCATTTTGTGTTTTTTTTAAAATATGCATTGCAAGTTTAGTTGGGTCCGGGGATAAGGGGATGGGGAGAATATAATTATTTTTTTAATGTGCTTATATGTTGTTTTGGAAGATCAACCTGTTACTTGATGTATTTTGAAGATGGATGTTGTAATGCATGTGATTGTACAAGAACATTCTTTTGGAATTTTTAAGTTGTAAATTTTGTAAATAAGTTTCTTGTACTAGTGGGACCTTTTGTTGAGTAAATTGTATTTCTTTTGTACGAAGTTCATGTTTATATGCAAATATGGAAGTTGGGCTAACAAATGTGAAGATTATTCAAATGTTAAAAAAGAGAGTTTGTGTAAAGCTCAGGTGGAGATAAATTTTTTCTGAAGATAATCATTTGGAGAAGATTGTTTGAAGTTTTTTGATAAAAAGGGAAGGTTGTTAAAGAGGAAGTTTGTTGAAGCTTTAAAGATCAAATTTTGAAGTTTTAAAGTTTGTTGAATCAATTCTGAAGATCATTGCCATAAGATCTGAAGAAAGTGTTGTTTTGGACTTGAATCCAAAGGGGGAAATTGTTGGGTCAAAATTTTGTATTCAAGTACCGGTGCTAAAACTATTTTAACTGCTTTGTAATAGTTAGTTGTTAAATTTCTTTTTGTGGAAAGTTTGTTTACTTTCCTTTTATAGGAGCTCTTATAAATAGTAGTTGCTAGTTTTGTTGGTTAAGACTTTTGACAGAAAATTCATACGCACATTGAGAGATAGAGAAAGAGAGAGAGATCACAATTGTACTCAAGAACACTGTATCAAAGTTTATTCAATACATTGGCCGACAGATTCACTTCATCATTCTTGTTCTTGATATCTGTATGAATTGTTAATTAGACTTGAAATATGGGATTATAGCCTTATCCTCGAGGTTCTCTCACTCTTCTACCCCATCCAAGATCTTTAGTACTTTCCATAGACATTGTCGTACACGTGGCACCTCATCCAACCGCCTCAGTGACCCAAATCACAGAAGGTGAGAATATCAGCATTGCCACTGCTGAACACTCACACCCTCTCTCTGCCATTCTCTCCTCCCCTTCTCCATTGGTCTCTACAAGTGCTCATGACTCACCAGTGGTTGTCCCCACTGATGAGGAAGCACCCACCATAGACCCTGAGGTGACTCCTCTTGAGGTGCCTCAATCACAGGACGCCTATCCTCACAAAGGCGAATTTGAGACAACCAACATTAATCCTTTGGATAACTGATAAGCATTAATTAGTTGATGTTTTCCATCAATTTTTAGTAGTTCTCGGTTACTTTAAATCCCCAAAAAGTCCAAATGTCAAGTATTTTTGTTTTTAAAACTTATCTTGCTTAAAAATAAGATAAGTAGAAAATAAGATCGTAAGTACCCAGTTTTAACACTGAATTATTGGGTCGATTTGCTTAATTATAAGAAGGATGCTGTAGGAAGTGTTGCACCACATTGCAGCACCTTGGAATTCAAGTTTTGAGGCTACCACCTTTTTTTGACCAAGTGAGGCAAGTGGATTGAGAATGGACGGTGGGGGAATCTTCACAATTTGTTTTGAAGCTTAGCCATAGATGATGCTTGCAAGTTGTCAACTTGCACTTCCTTGCTTTTGTATATAAATAAGTGCTCCCATTTTGTGAAAGATACCAAACACCATATATTTTGAGGGTGACTCCAGCAGCACCCTCTCTTTCTTCTCTTGCTCCATCCATATATATATCAAGTTTATTTCTCCATTCCCTACTAAAATAATTTTTGTTTCCGTTATTTATATTTTACCATTATTTATATTTTACCGTTATTTATGAACACAATATGAACATAATAAGAATAGTTGCTACACGAAAGAAAATAAATAAATAAAACAGGTATGAACACAATATGAACAACTTGTGAACAATAGTTTCTTCATTATGAACACATTCAGGAGCAAGCCAATGTTGAGATATCCAGCTAGTTGTCATATAATTTCCGTCATCTTTTATTTTACCGCAACTTAAATTCCTGTCATAATTTATCGTAAGTTAGTTATTTATAAGCTTTTAATTAGTTGTCGTAATTTCGTTTAGATTATCATTACCATGTTTATTAATCGTTGTAATTTGTTTTATATTCCTCGTAACTTACTTTCGTCATTTATTTTACTTCTTTGTAGTTTTTATTTTACTGTTATTTTAATTTTTAGTTGTCGTAAAACTTTCTTTTTATGCAAATTTCTTTTCTCGTTTTTAAAATAGATATGCAAGGATCCCGAGCGATGATAGGCTGACAACCTTAGCTGGGGTGTAGGGTAATGTTAAAATGAAAGATCGAATTTGATGAAAGAAATTTGTTAAAAATATTAACAAATCTTTCCAACCATTTATTCAAGGTTGTATTGATAAAAATTACATCTCTCTTGACAAGTTGATTTTTGCAGAAAAAATGTTAACAGTTTGATGGACTTAGAGATAAGCTATCTCGAACACATCAACTTGAATAATACGGAAGTATACTTGAGAGAGTTACTTAGAATCAAGGAGACTTGTTTTATTCCATACAACTTATACAAGGGATAGATTGAGCCATTGTCGGAACTAATTTTATTTTGGAAACATTAGAATCAGTCCTTGGATAAGTGCCCTTCTCAACCTCGAGAGAGTGCCTTACACAAGCTGATGGTTGGTTAAAGATAAGTTATTATCTATAAAGTTCTATCTGATTTATTTGTCTAAAAACCCTAACTGATCCCTACACCCTTGCTTTCTTTTTAGATTAATCATTTGCATCATTTAGTTTTAAAGTTATCAAACCAAAAACAATTCTTCGAACTCCTCATCTAAAATCTAATATTTTTCTGGACTTATCTAAAACTGTTAACGCCTTTTTCTCTGTGGATCAATATTCGATATCTTATCGTTTTTATTACTTGTAAAAGACGACAGTGGATTGACACGTGTATACTTGCATGGGTCTCCAATTGCACACAGTCTGAGAGATTTTATCTTTGTATAAATCTTGCAACAATGACATTGATGACCCCTCAGGTATTCCATCTCCCTACCCTTTCATTTATTCCAACCAATAGCCCCCTTATGCTCAAAATCATCCTTTTCTTTCAGGTCCTTATGCTATGGAACCTTCATCCATAGAGACTGACGTCTACGATATGGCTGAAGATGTCAAACTCTTTCTACCTGCTATGGTGACCGTCTTGGAGAAAATGGACCAAGTCCACCAAGATATGCCAATCAAGGAAGACCTCACTTCCGGCCTCTCTGCTGTCAAAGCTGAGGTCAGGGAGGTGAAGGAGTTGCTGAATATGGTGCAAGTTGATGTATGCACCAATACTGAGGCCATCAATGCTTTAAATAACAAGGTCGATGAAGTGCATGTCGCCAGGCATGGTGAGCTGTTGGAGTAGATTTAGACGCTTCTTCAGCATCCATCCCCAGTCCCTGAACTATCCTTCACAAATGTTGATCGCCAGCCTCTGGACCGGGTGTCTGAGTTATACATCTTGCAAGCTAAGGCGCTTTCAAACCTTGAGCTTTGCACAAATGATCTAGCACAACGTCTTAATGACCTCACCTCTTTTCTTGTTGATGACAAAGAGGGGGAGAAAGACCTGCCTGCTGCTAAGGAACCTGAAACTAAAGATGAAATTTTGTTGTTGCTGATGCTAAAGCTCCTCAAGCCTTGATTCCTCATCCTGAGGATGTCATCACATTCTATGACGCTGAAGTTGTAACACCCTCATTTTTTTTAGAATGTTACGTAATCTGAAACAAATTCCTAAATAAATACTCCAAAAGACGGCTAAAATAAAACCGTTTACAGCGGAGGCCTTTGAATCAACCAAAAATTAACTTAAGTTCTAACTCACCTCATACCGGGTTAAGTTACAAAAGATCGACACAACGCTGCTAGACAAAAGACTAAAAATAAAATGATAATTAGCAACTCTCTAAGCGTGTCCTTTTCCCTTATCCAACCTCGAACTACCTGGCCCTGAGATGCATACTATAGTCAGCTTATAAAGCTCAGTGAGTTCATGGTTTGCGTGAATAAAATCATATCTTGACATATATGCATGCTTTATAATAAAAGTTACAGCTTTAGGAAAATATATGTGTAAAACACTGAAAACAAGAGATCTCATAATGTTTAGTCGGGTATGGGTCATTTAGTCACAAACACGCCCTGGGTTGATATTTCAATCTTAATTGATCACCCACTTGTCCGGGTAGTGTTTTATACTGGTCATGACTTACTGGTCAAATGCCCACCCTTGAATCATAAAACTTTAATATGGAATAGCATGCCAGAGTTATTCGAAAACTGATTAAACACATAACATGCRACCATTCACAAAATAACATACATGTAAAATATATCATAACATGTGTGTAATTGAGATATCATGCACACGTACACATCATCAACAATCCATATCATGCAAAAATAATTTGTACTTAGGTATGCATCCCAGTGAAATCTCATGAAGACTCACCTGATTGCGTGGGTCGACTACCGATAGCTTCTGACGGAAGACCTACACATTTCATACCACAATGTCTAATGAGTGACTTGGTCCGTCCAAAAAGTCAATAAAACTCAACTATGGCCAATCCGGCCCGACCTGAAGTCAAATTCCACATCCGAGAMTCCTAATATGCCTCAAAWAACTCAATTTGACCATATTATTAAAATCTGYGTGGGTCAGACTAACAAAAGTCAACCCTTGAGTCACTCGGTTAATCCCGGCTAACTTTAGTCAAACCCGAAGTCCAAAACTCARTGACCTCCTAGAACGTCAAAATAAACGTTTTATGATCTTATAAATCCATCTCTCTAAATTAAAAGCGTCTTGATAGTATTAAACTCAAAGACAACACTTTAAATCCTATTATTAAAAATCGTCTAAATAATTAAAACATTTACCGTAGACACCCCTCCCTAGGAAATATATATATATATATATATATATATATTTATATATAATTTATATGAATCCTCTAAAACCAAAGTGTTCGATAATAACTCTCCTTATTACGACACTTTATATTTTATTTATTTATTATCTAAATAAATGATTTATTATAAGCGTCCATATAAGAATAATTAATCAAAGTATCAAAACCAAGTGTATGATTAATTTAGTATATTTTCATAACGCTAAAAAAAAACACTTATCTAACTCTAAAAGTATTTTGGAATTTCATAAATTCTCATTTTATCAAAGTTGGGTAAAAACTTCATTTTTTAAACCCAAGTAAAACTCGTCAAAAATTTCATAAAGTTATAGTGTGGAAATATTTGAAACTTTAATGGCTATACAAAAATTCTTTTTTTTTTTATTTTTAGATAAGAACAAATAACCCGACATAAATGTTTTATTGCGAACTTTAAAACACAAGGATTTATTGGAGCTGGTGGTTGGAACATCATTTGGTGTGTTGGGGTCATGGGTTTGACCCCCTTACTAGGCACATACCTATATTATTTATTTTTATGGGTCAAACAACATATTTAAGCAGTCCAAAAAAAGTCCAGCGGCCCAGAACGGCCAGCAGCTATGGCTGTGTGATTTCACAATTTCAAGCTTCGATTTGACTCTTTTTTCGGTCTTTTTTCTTCATTCTTTTTGCACCAAACTCTTGGTAATATTTTTACCAACATTTTGACATAGAGAACATAATTTTTTGTTAAGAAATGAGTTCCATTTACTCATTTAACGTTTTAGTTTTAAACTAAACCGAACGAAACTTTAAACTTCAAAATCAAACCATACAACACAAAATCTGGAACGTGAGGCTACTAGGGTTCTATAGAGGATTAAAAAACGAAGCTAACCATATAAAGAACATGAATTTTTGTTGAGTATTTTACCTTTAATCGACGAAAAACGAAGATTTTTGGCTTGAACTTCAACTCCGATTTTCTCCTTCAAAACTCCACGAAAAACCGAGTGGTTTCGAGCTAAATGAAGAAGAAGATGAGACCTACTTAAATCTGGTCTTATTTGGCTTATTCGTTGACCAACTGAGCCAATAGAAGCTCTCTAAACATGTCATTGAAAAATCGTTTTCAAATTTTCAGAGTTTGTACTATTTACAAAATAGGTCCGTCAATGTTGGACCACTTTTCACCAGACTCTATCGTGCACTATGAGAAATGACATACAACTCCCTGGCTTGACTTTTTCTTTCACATTTGGTCCGATATTTAAACTTCTTTTAATTTCTTTATTTATTTAATATATATATAAGTACGTGTGTGTATTTTATAAAAAAAATAATAAAATAAAAATAATAATAAAGATAAATTATTTATTCCTCAAAATTTTTGGGTTTTACAACTCTTCNATCTTTTTCCATTCAAGGCCATAGTTTATCCTTGTAAGCATATGATATGGATGTGGAAAGTAGATACTCACCTGAAGAATGCACACACGGTTTTTGTAATTGAAAATTGTATGTGCTAGTGTAGATATTCAATAGGATCCTTGAATGATTCCTTATCTGATGTAACCTTACGAACTCAAAGTTTGGTAACTTGGTACTGGTTTGTGAACAATGGCTTTGTTAAGTCCCAATAATGGGCAAGAAACCTTGGTTAGGGTATTCAAATAGATGGATTAATAGTACTCCCTGCTTCAAGAACTATGGAAGTTCATAAAATAAAACCATCTTTCAAAAATACGAGTTCTATGCATAACTAATTTTGGTGATGCTGCGTATACAAAATCGAGAGCTGAGAGATCGAGATGGAGATGGATACCTTAAATCAAGAGGTAGAAGATGGTAGGCGACGCAAGGATCGAGAGGTAGAATACCGTCGGCGACGCAAGGRTCGAGAGGTTGAAGATGATAGCTTGACTGCTTGAGAGAAGAGATCGAATGAGGCGTAGCAATGGAGAGGAACCGGGTAGGCGACGAGTGAATGAAATAAGAGGTTTTTCAGTGAAAATGTAAACTCTAATTGATTCAGACCTAATCAGAGCTTTTAAGCTCTTAATGGAAAAAAAACAAACACTCTTAATACCCTCAGGTCTGACCGATTCAGACTTCAGAGGGTATTAAGGGCTTTTTTTATAAAAACAAACAGCACCTTAGTCTAGTATTCCCATCTAAAGTTCGGGTCAACCTCTCTCTTAGCTTTATGTTCTCACCCTGCAAGGTCTTTATAGTCTCCATCATGTCCTCACGTGTAGGGGTGCGGGGCGTGTAGTCCACCGAAGGCTCGGGTGTGGTCCTTYGCCTGATGGGCTCTCGTGATGACACTTCACTAGTGTGGGGCAGACTATCGCTTCTGGACCGGGTACCGGAAACATGTCTGGTGCTGGAGCGGTGACTATCAATTGATCATCTATTCGGTCCTAGCCCGTAAGGTGTCCTACGTGTTCCGTATCTGCGTCCACGTCCGTGTCTGATAGACCTAGTGTGAATGGTGTGAACCATGTCTCCTACAAGTCATAAAAGGAACACTATGTCAAGTAGTAACGTAGGATCAAACATAATCGCATGGCAAGCCATACTAATACACAATAAAAATGTGCTTCTAACAATCCTCTCAGTTTAAGCTTAGGCTTAGTAAATCTTAACCTAATTACCTTAAACTAAAGCTTTGATACCAACTTGTAACACCCTCATTTTTTTTTTTTTGAGAATGTTACGTAATCTGAAACAAATTCCTAAATAAATACTCCAAAATACGGCTAAAATAAAACCGTTTACAGCGGAGGCCTTTGAGTCAACCAAAAATTAACTTAAGTTCTAACCCACCTCATACCGGGTTAAGTTACAAAAGATCGACACAACGCTGCTAGACAAAAGACTAAAAATAAAATGATAATTAGCAACTCTCTAAGCGTGTCCTTTGCCCTTATCCAACCTCGAACTACCTGGCCCTGAGATGCATACTATAGTCAGCTTATAAAGCTCAGTGAGTTCATGGTTTGCGTGAATAAAATCATATCTTGACATATATGCATGCTTTATAATAAAAGTTACAACTTTAGGAAAATATATGTGTAAAACACTGAAAACAAGAGATCTCATAATTTTTAGTCGGGTATGGGTCATTTAGTCACAAACAAGCCCTGGGTTGATATTTCAATATTAATTGATCACCCACTTGTCTGGGTAGTGTTTTATACTGGTCATGACTTACTGGTCAAATGCCCACCCTTGAATCATAAAACTTTAATATGCAATAGCATGCCAGAGTTATTCGAAAACTTATTAAACACATAACATGCAACCATTCACAAAATAACATACATGTAAAATATATATCATAACATGTGTGTAATTGAGATATCATGCACACGTACACATCATCAACAATCCATATCATGCAAAAAKAATTTGTACTTAGGTATGCATCCCAGTGAAATCTCATGAAGACTCACCTGATTGCGTGGGTCGACTACCGATAGCTTCTGACGGAAGACCTACACATTTCATACCACAATGTCTAATGAGTGACTTGGCCCGTCCAAAAAGTCAATAAAACTCAACTATGGCCAATCCGGCCCGACCTGAAGTCAAATTCCACATCCGAGAMTCCTAATATGCCTCAAAWAACTCAATTTGACCATATTATTAAAATCTGYGTGGGTCAGACTAACAAAAGTCAACCCTTGAGTCACTCGGTTAATCCCGGCTAACTTTAGTCAAACCCGAAGTCCAAAACTCARTGACCTCCTAGAACGTCAAAATAAACGTTTTATGATCTTATAAATCCATCTCTCTAAATTAAAAGCGTCTTGATAGTATTAAACTCAAAGACAACACTTTAAATCCTATTATTAAAAATCGTCTAAATAATTAAAACATTTACCGTAGACACCCCTCCCTAGGAAATATATATATATATATATATATATATATTTATATATAATTTATATGAATCCTCTAAAACCAAAGTGTTCGATAATAACTCTCCTTATTACGACACTTTATATTTTATTTATTTATTATCTAAATAAATGATTTATTATAAGCGTCCATATAAGAATAATTAATCAAAGTATCAAAACCAAGTGTATGATTAATTTAGTATATTTTCATAACGCTAAAAAAACACTTATCTAACTCTAAAAGTATTTTGGAATTTCATAAATTCTCATTTTATCAAAGTTGGGTAAAAACTTCATTTTATAAACCCAAGTAAAACTCGTCAAAAATTTCATAAAGTTATAGTGTGGAAATATTTGAAACTTTAATGGCTATACAAAAAAAATTTTCTTTATTTTTAGATAAGAACAAATAAGCCGACATAAATGTTTTATTGCGAACTTTAAAACACAAGGATTTATTGGAGCTGGTGGTTGGAACATCCTTTGGTGTGTTGGGGTCATGGGTTCGACCCCCTTACTAGGCACATACCTATATTATTTATTTTTATGGGTCAAACAACATATTTAAGCAGTCCAAAAAAAGTCCAGCGGCCCAGAACGGCCAGCAGCTATGGCTGYGTGATTTCACAATTTCAAGCTTCGATTTGACTCTTTTTTTGGTCTTTTTTCTTCATTCTTTTTGCACCAAACTCTTGGTAATATYTTTACCAACATTTTGACATAGAGAACATAATTTTTTGTTAAGAAATGAGTTCCATTTACTCATTTAACGTTTTAGTTTTAAACTAAACCGAACGAAACTTTAAACTTCAAAATCAAACCATAAAACACAAAATCTGGAACGTGAGGCTACTAGGGTTTTATAGAGGACTTAAAAACGAAGCTAACCATATAAAGAACATGAATTTTTGTTGAGTATTTTACCTTTAATCGACGAAAAACGAAGATTTTTGGCTTGAACTTCAACTCCGGTTTTCTCCTTCAAAACTCCACGAAAAACCGAGTGGTTTCAAGCTAAATGAAGAAGAAGAGGAGACCTACTTAAATCTTGTCTTATTTGGCTTATTCGTTGACCAACTGAGCCAATAGAAGCTCTCTAAACATGTCATTGAAAAATCGTTTTCAAATTTTCAGAGTTTGTACTATTTACAAAATAGGTCCGTCAATGTTGGACCACTTTTCACCAGACTCTACCCTGCACTATGAGAAATGACATACAACCCCCTGGCTTGACTTTTCTTTCACATTTGGTCCGATTTTTAAACTTCTTTTAATTTCTTTATTTATTTAATATATATATATATAAGTACGTGTGTGTATTTTATAAAAAACTAATAATAATAATAAAGATAAATTATTTATTCCTCAAAATTTTTGGGTTTTACAGAAGTTGAGGATGATGATGATGCTATTATAGCAACTGCTATAGACGAAGACCTTCCCATCACCTCTGTAGCTAATGTTGGTGATGAGGACAGCAAGGAAGAAGACGATGAAGAATATGATGACCTTTATCTCCTCAAAGTTGGAAGCGATCTAGGTGAAGATGATGATGAAGACGACGACAACGATGATGACTTCACCATTCAGTATCACACCAGACCTGCACCAGCATAGAAGGGCATGTCTCTTAGGGGATCTGTGTGTCCCACAATACGATCAATCTTCAATATCAATTAAGAATTCATGGCAATCTTCATAATATCATCAAGAACACAATAGAAGGAGTAGAGAGAAATAGTAAAACTGGTCAAACTCTATAAATCTGTCAATATACGTATGTATTATAAATGAGCTCACATACTTACAATTACACTAGAAGACAAAGTATATAAAGGGTCAAACATAAAACCCTCTAGTCAAAGTCAACATTAAAAACAAAGTCAAACACGCTAATATTACAATTATAAACTTTCAAGACGAATATAACTTAACACTAAAATTTAATCCTAACATTCTCTCCCTTTGTATTTAGGGTTGAAAGAATTTGCACGCTTTGAATCTCTTTTGAATTTTGTTGCTTTAAGCTCTTTATGACTTCTCGAAATCTTCAAAATCTTCTAACATTCTCTGCTTTAAAATCTTCAGATAATATTTTGTTGAGAAAATTTTCCAACATTCTCCTCCTCGAATGTAGAACAAAAACGATCTTCTCTTTTTACAATGAAGAACAACAACAATAACAATAACAGTCTTCAGAAATAATTTCAGAATATGATCTTCAAAGAATTTCTTCAGATAACATTCACTAACATTCTCCCCATTAAAGAATTTCTTCAGATAAAATTTCACAAACATTCTCTCCAAAATTAACATTCTCTTCATTGAGAAATCTTTATCAGTAGACTAAAGATGATCTTCATATTCTATTTCCCTCTCAAACATTGTAGCACAAGAATAATCTTTAATCAATGCATTCACACTCCTTTGAGTCTTTTGTCGGTTCCCGGTCTTTATATGATACTCCCATTTGATCTTTATATCATACTCCTCTTATATCATTCAGAATTGATTATTTCATTCATTATACCATACTCCCCCTTATGATGAAATGAGAATCATTAGCATCATACTTTAGAATGAATGAAATCTTCAGCGAATGCCATCAATTCATAAAATTGTAAGCAGATCTTTTCAAATCCACTAGTATAATCTTTTCAAATTAAGAAGATGGAAAAGTAACAACCAATTTCAACTTATGAAATTGTTTTAAATCTTGTAAAAAGATTGGCATGTGAATATAACAGATATATTCAGTATGTTGATCTCAGATCTCTCAATAACACTAATAATTAAATTAATAATAACCTAATTATGTCATGTGAATGAATAAAATGACGAACACCCAAGAACATTCACTTTACTCCGGAATATTCACTTTATTCCAAATGATAGTGAAAAGCATTAACCGACTACAATAGGCCTAACACCTATTTATACTAGAAAGCTAAACAAGATGATAACTATCTAGAGAGATTATCTAGCAAATCTTCTAGGAAAGATAAAGCTTATCTAGACATGAAAAACAAGATAAAACTTTGTAGAATCCAACTGTCGATTAGTCATCTCCAGTTGTCTTATATGGAACGTTATTCAACGTTATCTTGATATCTTCATCGTATGCCTCTCGTTTAACTGTTGTAGAAGATTCCAAGTGTTGGTAACCAGAGGGGTTATGAAGATGCTCAATTCATCGCATCTCTGGTCGATTCATCGACCCTCTGGTTGTATTGAATACTTAGTCATTTTGCCTGGCAGTCTTCCATCGGCCTTCTGGTTCTTCATCACTTGTTCTTCATTACTTTTACACATAAAAATTATGGGGTCTAACAATCCCCCCCTAAGTAATGAAAAACAAACATAAGCTAATCTATGAACATTCAAAGCATAAGTGATGGACAGAGGCTAAGCTAAAGAAAAACTTTTTTTGCCAAAAAAAATTCATTAGACTGTGATGGATGAATTCTTACATGTGATGGACCAAAAATATATTACAATACAAAACAAAATACTTCATTCATGATCTCCTTGTGTTATCTCCCAGAAGCGCATCAACAGTCCTCTGAATCGAATGACTGTTGAGATCTCATGAATAAGTTGTTGTCCCTCTCCCATCGGCACATGAGGTCTGCCCAATCTGTCTCTGATGACCATCTGAAACCATTCAAGTGTTGTGGTCAAGTACTTGAAGGCTTCAGTCACTCGAAAGAATTTCTTCACACCAAACTCGTTCTTAAACACCAATTTGAGCTCTGGTTGAGTTAAGAATGAGGCAGATCTCTTCTTCTGCAGGCCTGGAAAGTCTTCATTTGGAGGAGTGCAGGATAGTCTGTCGATGCCTAGATTAAGAGCAATTTGAAAATCGCTCTTGCTCTATACTTCACCAAGGTCTCCATCGTTTGAACAATCCCTCGGTTTGCCATCCCAAATCTGATTCCTTGATCCTGTCGCTGAGCTGTATGCGCATAAAGATCAATCAAGTCCCATGGATTGAGATTGATCAAGTCATTGTCATTGAAGACGCTGACATAACCATGGGCTCATTCCATGGTGTACTCGATGTATTTGATAGCTCTATTAGCGAAGGTCCTCATTTTGATGTCCATAACTGTCAGGATTCCTTCGTTTGAGAAGACGACATGTGGTGAATTGGTCGTCTGTCTTACAAACCTGTGGCACAAGAGGTTCATCGACTCTAGTGATAGCATGGGAGGATTGAGTACCAATCTTTCATCACGATCGTGATACAAGTACTGATGGATATTCTCCATCATCACTGGCTCCCTTGGTGGCATCTCAGACATCTCTGGAATGACACTGAGCATGGCCCTTGAGATGGTCCTTTCTGTCATGTAACCATCCTTATAAATGGTTGGGAGATGGCCGTTCATCAGGTATTGTGGAGTGAATGTTTCTTCGGACGGTAGATTATGTCTCCTCATCGCGTCCCTTATGAATAAGGCAAGGAAACGCGGGAAGAGGACAGAGGATAGTGGCTTTCCTGCGGCCACGAGTTTGCATTTCTTGATGATCGCTGCATGTATTTTGTAACACCCCAAATCCACACATTGCATATAACACATATTTCATATATAGAATACATGTTTTCACCACATAGGTCCTTGATACAAGAGTCTATAATATAAATACACAGCCCAAAATTTCCAAAAGTACATGCTCTTGCATCCTAGCATCTATGCTTCCAAAACAGCTAAGCATATAKRGAWGTAATTMACRTAACACCCTTTCCCTTATAATCATTACCTGCACACATAATTTGAAAACACGAAAATGAGGGTTAGACATGAATGTCTAGTGAGGTTCCCTTCTATGTAATGCAGGGTGAAGATCACCAAAACGTTTATTTCAAATCATTCAACATATGAAGCAAAATTAAAAACACATTGCTTCGGTCCATCGGGCCTCTGGTTTCAAACAACGCTTAGAAAATATTTCGACACAAGACCAGAGCCCCTCTGGTCTCTCTTATACGGCCTCGATCCATCGGACCTCTAGTTCCAAACAACACTTAGAAAATATTTCGACACAGGACCAGAGCCCCTTCTGGTCTCTCTTCCAGAGCTTCTGGTCTTCACGACCAGAGCCTCTGGTTCTAAACCACACTTAGAAAATATTTCGACACAGGACCAGAGCCCCT
>NC_037543.1:12964612-12965459 GCF_001531365.2 Cynara cardunculus var. scolymus
ATCATGGTTCCAACATAGGTTTATACTCAAAACCTTTTATTCTCAAGAACAATTTGTTCTCCCAAAACAGTTTAAAACTCTTGTTTTTCTATAAACTCTTTCAAACTGTTTTAAAAACCCGGATACTGTTTAATTCTCTCCAAAACAGTTCCAACAATAGATTCAAACAACAACCTCTCAAGGTTGTTGAAGAACACAAATCTATTTAAAAATCATAGTTTATACTCAACGGTAGTTTAAAAACTCACTTAGATCCTCAAAAACAAAATCATAAACCAAACTGTTTAAAACATTAATCTGCATCCTTTTTACCCAGAAACATATTCGAAACAGTAACAGCTTATCTGCTGTTTAAAACAGTATAACGCCTTCAAAATCCAGATTCAACAATTAAGCCACAAATACATAAAGGAATCAGTTTCAAAACTACTCACCTTATCAAACAGCTTTCTTGATGAAAATCACACAGCAAAAGCTTATTCTTAACACATAATCTTCAAGAACACCTTAACTCACACACAGGTTCTTTTCTAAGAGAGTGACAGTGATAAGGATAACCTTATCAAGCTCTTCTTTAAATATCCTCACCTAGGCGGTGGAGGATTTTAATAATAAAACTTCAAAGGCGTGAAAGCTTTTGTCCAATAGAAATAACTTTGGGCGGTGGATTTTGCATTAAAAAATTCATGATTTCTTAACCATGAAGATATAACTTTTTCAATAATAAAATAATGATTCTACCCGAATCATTTAAACACAATAAACACCACCTCATGTATGCTTCATACCACATGTATGCATGTATAAATCATATATGTCATGTCATCTTTTCACATATATGCATGCA
>NC_037543.1:12966470-12967828 GCF_001531365.2 Cynara cardunculus var. scolymus
TAATCATCTTTTCACTGCAAACGATGCTAGCCTTATTTTCTGCCAACCAATCCATTCCTACTACCACATCAAATTCCTTCATAGGCATGGGAAACAATCGGATAAGTAACTCACAATCCACAATCATGATAGTGCAGTTTTTAAACGTATAATTAACAAATACTTGACCGTTAGCAGTATCAACTACTAATTTATCGTCAAGTGGTACAGAATTCATATGAGCATATGAGGCAAATGATGGGAATACAAACGAGAAGTTTTCACTCGAGTCAAATAACACTTTAGCATGTAAGGAGTTCACGCAAAAATGTACATGTTACCACATCGGGTGTAGTTTCTGCTTCATGTTTGGTCATTTGAAAAGATCGACCCCGCGCCCCACCCGTTGCTCCTCTGCTCATATTTGGTCTTCGTCGTCCTGTTGATGTATTGCTCCCCATGGTTAACTGTGGGGTTTTCATTTGTGGGCAATTTGGTCTAAGGTGATCTGGAGAATTACAATTAAAACACCTTTTAGCTGTTGGGCAACCATTTGATATATGATCTGTTTCACCACATCTATAACATTTCTTTATCTCACTTATGCATTCTCCCTGATGAACTTGATGACATCGGGGACAAATCCTTTCATTGAATTTTTGTATGGGCCTATTTCCATGCTTTACAACTTTTGGTCCTTTGTATCCGGTTGATGGACCTTCCCATTTCCTCTTTTCTATCGTTTTCCCTTCTTCTTCTCTGTTCTTGTTTCTTTCTGTTACCTCTGCTGCGTCAATAGTCAATGAAAATGTAGCCGGATTCATGGCTGTGACAATTTCTCGGTTTATTGGAGTAACTTCAATTCTGTATGTCTCTATTCTGGCAGGATTCTTCAAAATAGAAGTCAATGTTTCCCTTAGCTTCCCCATTTCTTCAGCTAATATGTCTTTTGTTATATATTCTGGGTGAAACATCTGTTCTTGATTCATGTTTTCAGAGTTTGATTCTGCTTGATTCATATTAATTTTTGGCTAGCTTATTCTGCCTCTGGTCTGCCCCCTACCTCTGCCTTTACCTCTGCTTCTGTCCTCAGAGGTGCCAATAGGAGCAACAGAGGATTCTTCTTCATTGGGGCGGGTGATCCTTTCTGACCAACTTGCTCTACTAGCCATCTGTAGATATCAAAGTTAAAACACACATTTTTCACATTCCCAAATATAATAAAGTGTCCAAGTTCAGTTATGTACCTGTAGATTCAAAATTACATTGGCCAGATGTAATCCGAAAATACCTTACACACTGACCTCTTAACTTACTATATTTATTCCAAAGGTTCTAACTATGTCTGGGACCCTAATATGCAATGAAATAGTTTAAGT
>NC_037543.1:12969943-12979622 GCF_001531365.2 Cynara cardunculus var. scolymus
GTTGAAGAACACAAATCTGTTTCATATTTATCAAAACCAGATTCCAAAATAACAACATCATAAAACTGTTAAAAATAGTTTATCATCTTAACCTCAAAACCAATATCAAACTCAACAGTTGATAATCAACGGTAGTTTAAAAATCATAGTTTATACTCAACGGTAGTTTAAAAACTCACTTAGATCCTCAAAAATAGAATCATAAACCACACTGTTTAAAACATTAATCTGCATCTGTTAGATCCATTATTCATCTCTTGTAAAAGTATAGAAAAAGTATTCTACAAGTCTTGACAGAAGGATATCTTCCACAGAAGACAACAGAGGACTAACGACAGAAGCCTTATATTCGAGCAAGTAAAGTGTGACAGAGCCTCTGATGTCTCTCACAGAGGTTCTGGAAAATGGTCCTCTGTCAATAAGAACATGCAAGTCAATGACAACAGAGCCTCTGAGATGGCTCACAGAGGGTCTGCGGATTTCGTCTCCTTTGAAGATTATGTTCCAACTATTTTTCAATGGTTATTAGCTGCATGTGCTTCTCACGTGACTAGGACTTAATCGACTTTATTTGGACGGCTTAGATGATTTCACGCATCAAGATCTTGTAAGTAAGGTCGTTAGGAACTAGTATAAATAACGGCTAAGGCCTTTGTAATCTGTCTGCTTCCTGTATTGTAATCGTCAATATTTTCAATTGAATGAATTGAAAAACCTTTGAAGCAATTCTCATGTGTTCATCTTCTTCCTCATCTTGACTGTGTATTCTTGATTTATTTACTCTGTTTTGTTCTTATTATTGTTTCCGCTGCACTTTAATCGTCTTAGTGTTCATTCAGAGTATTAGATCAAATATCAAAGCTGAATTTAAGGTCCAACAGCATCCTTTTTACCCGAAAACAGATTCGAAACAGTAACAGCTTATCTGCTGTTTAAAACAGTATAACGTCTTCGAAATCCAGATTCAACAATTAAGCCACAAATACATAAAGGAATCAGTTTCAAAACTACTCACCTTATCAAACAGCTTTCTTGATGAAAATCACACAGCAAAAGCTTATTCTTAACACATAATCTTCAAGAACACCTTAACTCACACACAGRTTCTTTTCTAAGAGAGTGACAGTGATAAGGATAACCTTATCAAACTCTTCTTTAAATATCCTCACCTAGGCGGTGGAGGATTTTAATAATAAAACTTCAAAGGCGGTGAAAACTTTTGTCCAATAGAAATTACTTTGGACGGTGGATTTTGCATTATAAAATTCATGATTTCTTAACCATGAAGATATAAGTTTCTCAATAATAAAATAATGATTCCACCTGAATCATTTAAACACAATAAACACCACCTCATGTATGCTTCATATCACATGTATGTATGTATGTATAAATCATATATGTCATGTCATCTTTTCACATATATGCATGCACAATATCACGTTCACATATATAGTTCATGCATTTCTACTTTGGTATGCATATTTCACGTAATCCATATAATAAATATGTATAAATTACCTCAATCCCAGGTTGTCTCAAACCTGGTTATAACATATTTCATTGTAGATGAGGAATGCATAATCCAACGGTAGGTTGAAGAAAAGACCATACATGATGGTCATGATGTTAATGTTCCCTTGATCCATGCTCCCGAGCTTGCAAGTGAGGGCTTGGTTCAGGATCGAAAAGAACATGTTCCACATTGGAGGCAAGAATTGCCTCTTGAAGTCAGTTGCGTTGCGAAGGTCATGGTTGTAACCCAACATCTTGATGAAATGGAGGATGTCTGAACTTGTAGGTGGCTCGGCATAATGTTCGATATTGAGTTCCTGGCGAGTTGGGATATATAAGACTTTTGAAACTTTTGCGCKGGAGATCTTCACCGAGCAAACCATGTCATTTGGGACATCAATGTCCCCCATGATCCCACGGTTCTCCGGGAAGAACTCGCAGGTTTGCCAATATTGTTGCACGTACTTCAATGGCACCCCGTTGTCGAAAAGGGTGAGTGCAGGTTGGAGAATACAGTTCTGAAAGAACTCAATCATAATGGCGAAACCGTCTTCAAACAGGTTTGTGCGAAGGTCGATTGTGTGATTGTTAGGTTTGATTGGCAAGAAAACTAGTGCACGGCTGTCAGTATCGGTCAACTAAACATGGTTGTCGTTGTTGTGAGATTTGTGAGATGCGGAGGAAGCCATTGTTTGAAATTAGAAGAATTTGCAGGTTTGTAGGTTCGTCTTAGGTTCTTTGAAGATTATGTTTACGTAAAGAAGAAATTTGTGGGGATGATGGGTTTTTATAGGTGGAAAAGTGGAAGGGTTTTTGGTTAAAAAATTATTATTTAAAAGGTAATGATGGTGGTTTAGGACGTTTGGGGAAAGGTATTGGTGATGGTGATCGTGGCCTTAAACCAGCACAGTGTCATAAATGCAGGAGGACACATGTCAAATTGGGGTGGTTGGAAGGGTAATATGGAGGGGAGTCTAGGGAACATGCCATTTGATTGTGTCAGGCACGTGTAAGGATGACGTTTGGGTGTTTTTAGGGATAATTATTAAAAAAAAATTATCCCAAAGGATATTTCAAGAATATAATCCAAAAAAAATATTTAAATTTAAAATTCTATCTAATTGGAAGATAAATACTAATTACGACGTTTTGGTCTTCTAAAAACCACTTGTATAGTTTTTAGGCACAAAAGCTGCAATTTTGTATGATCTTAAAAAGATTTTTCAATTAAAGATAGGTTTTTGGGAAAAAAAAAATAGATTTGTCATGGTACTAGAGGTGCTCTGGTTGGTCATGACATTTGGGTAGGGAACCAGAGCCGATGATGAATTTATTCATCGATGGAATGTTGGGTTTCTTATGAATTAAACCAGAGGCTCTGATTAAGCATTGGAAACCCTTGGATGGAAAAACATACCCTTAAAGTAGGACCAGAGGAGCTCTGGTTGAATGCAGGGGATGAATCATCATTTATATAGCATTTTTGTGATCCAGAGGCTCTGGATAGACGAACCAGAGGCTCTGGATGGGAAAATGCATACTTTGTGCAATATAGATGTATGATGATGAATGCAAAACTCCCCCTCAAATGATGCATAGGGTTGTGCAAGGAGTTAAAAAAATCCCCCAAGAATCAATAAGGAGTGTAAATGGGAGGACCAGAATCTCTGGTCTATACAACCAGAGGCTCTGGTTGTGAATGATGATGCAAAAATATGTGAAATATGGTTAAGATGATGTATATGGATATGAAAAAGATGGGTCTTTTATAATAGAGGGCTCTGGTTCCAAAGACTTCTAATCCAGAAGATCTGGTCTTTAGAACCAGAGGCTCTGGTTATTAAGGTGATGCAAAAATGATGAATGGATGTATTTATAAGATGCTTTGTGAAGTCCAAATTGGACCAGAGGGCTCTGGTCGCAACGGACTTGAAAACTAGAAGCTTTGGTCTTTGGAACCAGAGGCTCTGGTTGCAAGAATGATAAAATATGACTAAGTAATGTATGAGTGAGTGAAGGAGACCAATTTTGGGACCAAAGAGGCTATGGTCTCAAAAGATTGGAATCCAGAGGCTCTGGTCTATGGAACTAGAGGCTCTAGATGGAAAGGGGTACTTAGTGAAGAATCACAAAGCATTTGCTTTGGACCAAAGGGGCTCTGGTTCCAAAGTCGATGAAAACTTTTGGCCATAAATTAAACAAGTATTTCTAATTGGCCAGAGGCTCTGGTCTTTAGAACCAGAGGCTCTGGTTTAGAGTACTTGGGGATTGTGGCCTTAGTATGTATCACTTGTAGGCATAACCATGAGATATTGAGGATCTCTGGTTTTAAACTTTGGATTGCCTCTAAGTGATGAGATTCAGCATACCCATCTTGCTGACAAGAAATAAAAATCTTTTCTCATCAAGAGCTTTTATGAAAATGTCAGCAAGTTGAATCTCTGTAGGAACAAAATACATTTCTATTGTACCTTTTTTGACATTGTCTTCCAGAAAGTGGTTCCTTACATCGATGTGTTTGGTCTTGGAATGCTACACAGGATTTGTAGAGATGGTTATGGCACTCTTGGAGTCACTGAGGATGGGAATCTTTTCATATTCAAAGCCATTGTCCTTAAGCTGAGTCTTCATCCAGCAAACTTGTGAGCAACAACTAGCAGCAGCAACATATTATGCTTCTACTGTAGAGAATGAAACACAATTCTGTTTTCTGGATGTCCAACTTACCAGCTTGTCCCCCAAGAGTTGACAGCTTTCAGACGTATTCTTTCTATCAAGCTTGCAACCTGCATGATCTACATCTGTGAATGTTATTAGATCAAAGCTAGAGTTCTTAGGACACCAGAGACCTAATGAAGGGGTTCCCTTGAGATATATAAAGATCCTCTTGACTGCAGAGAAATGAGATTCCTTAGGATTAGCTTAATACCTTGCACAAAGACATGTAGCAAACATAATATCTGGTCTACTAGAAGTTAGATACATGAGTGATCCAATCATGCCTCTGTAGGGACAGATTTTCCTGATGGATCAGCAAACAACTTAGCTCATGTGGCCATTGGTGTTCTCGAATTTGAGAGAGAGTATTTCTTCATAAGGTCAGTCACATACTTGGACTAATTGATGAAAGTCCCTTCTGGAGTTTGTTTTATTTGAAGACCRAGGAAGAAACTAAGTTCTCCCATCATATTCATCTCAAATTTGCTTTTCATCAGCTCTGAGAATTTTTCGCAAAATTTAGCATTGGTAGATCCAAATATAATATCGTCCACATATATTTTCACAAGTATTATGTCACCTTTATGCTTTTTGAGAAAGAGGGTAGTATTGATCGTACCATTTTCAAATCCATTGTCGATTAGGAAGGTAGAGAGAGTATCATACCAGTCCTTGGGTGCTTGTTTCAGCCCATAGAGGGCTTTGTTCAGAAAGTAGATGTACTCTGGATGCTTTGGATCTTCAAACCCAGGGGGATGCTGCATGTATACTTCTTCTTGAAGTTTGCCATTGAAGAAGGTAGACTTGACATCCATCTCATAAACCTTGAAGCCTTTGTGTGATGCATAGGCTAGGTATATTCTGATGGCTTCAAGTCTTACAACAGGAGCAAATATTTCATCGTAGTCTATCCTTTCTTTCTGGCAGTAGCCCCTGGCAACAAGCCTGGCCTTGTTCCTTACTACTATGCCATATTCATCTTTCTTGTTTCTGAAGACCCATTTGGTTCCTATGGCCGTCTTCCCTTTGGGTAGAGGCATGCGGGACCACACGTTGTTTCTCTTAAACTAGAGTAGTTCTTCTTGCATTGTGTCTATCTAGTTTGGATCTTGTACGGCTTCATAAATCTTCTTTGGTTCGATCATGCTCAAAAAATTGGCGAAGAGGCATTCATTGGCTGTAGCTGATCTCGTCTTGACACCAGATGATGGATCACCAATGATTTGGTGATGTGGATGGTCTTTTGTCCACTTGGTGCATGATTAAGGTTCTGGAGCAACAAGATGTAGTTCTTCGTCAACCGATGGAACTGCTTTCTCCCCCTCGAAGAGATCATCTCCAGAGTGATGCTCTTGTTCTGGTTCTAGTTCTGAAGACACAGAAGAAGTAGATGGTGAAGCAACATGAGTTTCAGAAAGAGTTGTACCTTAAGTATTGGAGACTTCATGTTCTTCATCGGCTCTGGAAAAGGGTTTTGCAATTGGTGCTAACTCTGATTCATTTGGTTTGCCAAGTGATGAATCAGAGGCTCTCTGTTGAAGTCCGAGTCCTGAGCTGTTGTGTCCAAAAGTCATGGGTGAAGAATCATCAAAGGACACGTTGATGCTTTCGATGACGATCTTTGTCCTTTTGATGAAAACTCTGTAGGCCTTGGTGGTTTGAGAATAGCCTAGAAAGATCCCTTCATCAACTTTCTTGTCGAACTTGCCAAGATATTTCCTATCATTGAGTAAAAAGCATTTGCACCCAAAGACGTGAAAATATTTGACATTAGGTCTTATTTGATTGATGAGCTCATAGGGAGTCTTCTAATGCCTCTTGTTGATGATTGACCAGTTCTGGGTGAAGCAAGCATGGTTCTTGCTTCTTCCACTAAGTTTCTGTTCCTTCGCTCCACTACTCCATTTTGTTGAGGAGTTCTTGCAGCTGAAAAGTTTTGGGAAATGCCTTCACTGATGAGATATTCATCGATTCTGGCATTTCTGAATTCAATTCAATTGTCATTTCTAACTTTGATGAGTTTGCGCTGTAGAAGGACTTGGAGTCTTTTCATCACCCCGATGAGGAGTTCAGGAACGTCTGATTTCTTCTTTACAAACTCAACCCAAGTGTATATGGAGTATTCATCAACTAGTACCAAGATGTACTTCTTTCCAGAGAGGCTTTGTGTAGAGATGGGCCCACAGAGATCTATGTGGATCATGTCCAAGGGCTTGGTGTAGGAGGTTTCTGACTTTGTTTTATGAGAGACCCGTTTCAGCTTTCCCATCTCACAGGCTGCGCATAGATGGTCTTTTTCGAAATTAAGATCTGGAATCCCCTTTACCAGCTTCTGTTTGGCTAGCTTCCTTAGAACGTCAAAGTTCAGATGTGAGAACTTCTGATGCCATAGCCAATTTTCATCACTCTTATGGATACAAGGCAGAGGGTGTCTTGTCCCACAGAGGATTGAAAATCCAGAAGATAGAGATTCCTTTCTCTCTCTTTGCCTTTATGATGGTTTGGTCCGGCTGTGTTTCGATGATGCAGAAACCCTTGCGAAATCTGACTTCAAGACCCTTGTCGCAGAAATGGCTTATGCTTAGTAAGTTATGCTTCAGACCTTCAACATAAGCCACTTTGCTGATGGAGATGTTGCCTTTTATGAGTGTGTCGTATCCCTTAATGGTACCCTTACTGTTGTCTCCAAAAGTGACAGAGCCAAAAAGTTTGTCGATGAATGAGGACAACTGAATTTTATCACCAGTGATGTGCCTGGAGCAACCTGAATTCATATACCATGGTTGCACATGCTGGTCCTGCAAGACAAGTTAAGGGTTTTTAGGTACCCATTTCATAATGGGGCCACGTTGGTTAGTCGGAGATACAACATCTCTCTTTTCATCAGCCCTCTTGGGAGTGGGCTGATTTCATTACCCTTATGACGGGTGTCGAGTCCGGCAAATAATAAAATTTATGAAATTAAGCCTATTATCTCTAAAACACAACTTGTGATAGTGATAAGTAGGGTCGTCTCCTCAGGGACTCGGTGTTAACCGTAAGTCCAAGACGTAACCGCGTGCAAATTCATTGACATTAAAACAATATATAAAAGGGGGGGGTTGGAAGATTTATACATAGCCTAAAAATGCAAAATAAATTGAGAACTTAAACAATAATGAATAAATTCTAGTGATGAGTGTAACTAGTTCTTTATCAAATCATGTATCATTGACTTGTATAAAAACATTTTCTTAATAGATTTTAGACCGGCCGTAAGTGTCAACACGTGCCAAACACTCCGCTTGTCCTTATAATTAAACTAACATGAGAAGCTCGATAGATTAGTTCCTAATTGATTGAGTTGATTCTAGTCAYGGACGTAAAATTCAACCTACCAATCGCCTTACGTATTAGACAAGCACCAATCCTAACTAATGAACGGAAGCCCGAACATTTAAGTTAGATTACACAGTCYTATAATGCAAACCAAAGAACTTGATTTTCTATTGATGCACTATTTGCTACCAAKTGRAAATTAAGAACAATTACAAGTTCCTAATCACGACTAGCAATTCAAATTTAGGCTAAAGGATTCAAGGGATCCTTCTCAAAACCAAAATCCTAAAAATGAAAGAACGATTCAGAACGAGAATTTGCGTAAATAAAATTCAATTAAGGCTCAATGTTAAACAAGTCTCAACAAAATTCAATGCAAACTAATTATAATCTCATCACTAGAATCAGAAAATTAGCAACCCATAATTTTAATCCGAAACAGAAATTAAACTTACGGATGGTAGAGAATTGTAGAGTATGAAGAACCCTAAGTTGAGAAATCTAAATTCATCTCTAAAATCTGGAAATGGATTTCAGTTTGCTTACAACATTTTGATTCCTCCCTCTTGATTCTGCTACTTCTCCTCTYGATCGTTACCTGCTGTCCTCTTTTTCTATTGCTGTCCAATAGAACAACTTGTTGCTACCGCTCGATCCGCTGCTTGCTGCTGCCTCCTTCTTGATGACAGCCCTCTCGATTTCTCTCGCGACAGCCCCCTTCGATAGATTCCTCTGCCTTCGACCGGTTCTGTCCAACCGAGCCAGAAAATTGACAGCCCTCTTCTTTTTTTGTTTTCAATCCAATCGAACCTCCCTTCTCTCCCAATCGGACAGCCTTTAAACACACCTCCATCTCTTGTCGCTGCCCACGATCTCCCGTCTCTACCTCGATCGACGCCCACGTTGCTGCTGCTCACGTCTCTCTGCTCCCGACTTCTCTCACTGCACGTTTCTCTCGGTTTCTAATTTGGGCAGCAGCCTTGGGCTGCTGCTGTTTGGGCTGTCTTCTTCTTTTTTATTTTTTCCATGGGCTGCAGTTGTGGGCAGCATACTTGGGCTGCTGTTTGGGCCACAAAAATAACACAAAATCAACACATTTTCAACTCAAATAGTCTCTAGAAGTTAAATTAAATTGACCCCTTTTAAGCATAAATTTGTATAAATTTGGACTTATCAAATCCCCCCGCACTTAGATCATTGTCTGTCCCGACAATGACTTTAGTTAACACGTAGTTATAAAAATCGAATCTGACGAGAATGTTAACACATATAGCACATCATGAGTTTGAGATTTGCAACAAAGCATTGAAAAGAGGATGCACACGCAATCAAGTAGACACAAGCTAATCTCGAGAACTCTCACGAATGGGATTAACGAAGCAACACTCGGTTCACTCCTTGGGTTAAAGTGTATCGCTCAAATCGTCAATGTCTAGCATGTACCTACCATATACTTGAAAAGTCTCTCACTCTCCACTACTTGGATAAAATACATGCTTATAAATCAAAAGGTCTTAAAAGGTGTAACGAAAACAAGGTTTGGGGTACGGTAGGGAAATATTTAGGGAAAGTGACTAAGACCTAACACCAATGGAGAATATGGCTACTCAACTACACTTTATTTTTATTTTCTCAAAGGACTTTTGCATTTATCTTTGAAGCTCATTCATTTTTGGACGATAGGGAATAGAGATGAAACGCTTATATTCAACCGTATTGTCATTTTCGTCGTCTATTTTTATTTTTTATTATTGACGACGTAATTTTGCTCTTCATATATATATACTTATATATATATATATATATACTTATATATACATATATATATTTTTTTTTCTTTTTTTGAATTTTCTGTTTTCTTTTTTTTCCTTTCATTTTTTTTCTTCCCGAACATACGAATTCTACTTTCAAGTATAAAGGGATATTGGGATCACTCCATTGGTGCTTCGTCGGGTGAGTCTTGTTTGGATTGGTTCATGATGTGGGTGACAAAGGAAATAGGCTAAGGCTCAAAGTGGTGTGCAAAAGGGATAATAACAACATAAGGGGTAGGCTTAAGGCTAGTGGTTTAACACAAAAATGAGCAAACGATGGCCTTTATCATGTTTATTAGCATGTAAATATCATG
>NC_037543.1:12979862-12985549 GCF_001531365.2 Cynara cardunculus var. scolymus
TCAAGAGATTAACAATAGTCTACTTTGACCGATATGCTACCACTAATCACTCTAAGTGCTATCAATCAAGCTCAATCATGCTATACACGCATCCAAACTCATTGTCATCAACAATTTAAGCTCATTAAAAGCATGCTAACACATTGTCAAAACGGACAAAGATCCTCATTTAAGCACAAAATTTGCAAAAAGCAAAAAAATTGACCCCTAAAACCATTTATATACCCAATTCATGCAAATAACCCCCACCCCCACACTTAATTCATACATTGTCCTTAAGGTATGCAATAAGTAGAGGACACTCTAAGCAATTAAGGAAAAGGGAACAGAAAACTCCCCTGATTTGATGAGTGACCTCCTAATGTAAGAATCCGTGGAGATGGGTGCGTCTCTTCAAGCATCCAACATCCGGGGTGAAACTGAGAATACAGAAATCTAAGATTGAAATTAAGAATCTAAAAGTAAACTAAATAACTGAAAGCAATAAATAAAAAGAAATGGAAATTCGTGGGTTGCCTCCCACGCAGCGCCTTTCTTTTATGTCTTTGGCTAGACCATACTCAATTCAATTCTCGTAGCTTGGCGTGTCCAAAGCTACCCTCTCTAAATCCCTTCCATCGAAGCCTTCATAGAACGGCTTTAGCCTATGGCCGTTAACTTTGAAAATCTGCCCCGTAGACACACTTTGTATCTCCACTGCACCATGCTCAAAAACAGTTAAAACAACAAAAGGTCCTATCCATCTGGACCTTAACTTACCAGGAAATAACTGTAATCTAGAGTGATAGAGGAGAACTTTCTGACCTTTGGTGAAAGACTTACGTGATATACGAGAGTCATGGAACGTCTTGGTCTTCACCTTATAGATGCGAGCATTTTCGTAGGTATCGTTCTGTATCTCCTCTAACTCTTGAATCTGAAGCTTCCTATGCGATCCCGCTTCATTCAAATCCATATTGCATGTCTTCACCGCCCAATACGCCTTATGCTCTAGTTCCACCAGGAGGTGGCAAGGTTTACCGTACACCAACCGGAAAGGAGACATACCTATAGGCGTCTTGTAGGCCGAACGATAGGCCCACAAAGCGTCAGTAAGCCTTAAGCTCCAATCTTTCCGGTTGGGGTTCATAGTCTTCTCCAAAATRGACTTGATCTCTCTATTTGATACCTCGGCTTGTCCGTTTGACTGTGAATGGTAGGCGGTGGAGATGCGGTGGATAACCCCATACTTTTTGAAAAGTGCGCCGATGACCTTGTTGCAAAAGTGGGTGCCTCGATCGCTGATGATGGCCTTGGGCGTCCCGAACCTGGCAAATATGTGAGATTTGACAAAATCTGCAACTACACGAGAATCATCAGTTCGAGTGGCCTTTGCCTCAACCCATTTTGAGACATAGTCAACGGCCAAAATGATATAGAGATTACCACAAGATGCGGGAAAGGGTCCCATAAAATCCATACCCCAAACATCAAAAATCTCACATACTAGCATAGGAAATTGGGGCATTTGATTTCGGGAACTAATATTTCCCGTCATTTGGCATCTCATGCAACTCTTGCAAAAGCGATAACAATCTCGCATAAGGGTYGGCCAATACAACCCACACTCAAGTACCTTCCGGTATGTTCGCTTATGGCCGAAGTGGCCCCCACAAGCATGGGAGTGACAAAACTGTAAAACAGACTGAAACTCCCCTTGGGGCACACATCGCCGGATAACTTGGTCCGGACAATGTTTCCAAAGGTACGGCTCGTCCCATATGTAGAAACGAGCCTCTATCCTAATCTTTTCTCTATCGGGTCTAGATAACTCACCCGGAAAGCTCTTTGAAACTAAATAATTAACAATATCTGCATACCAGGGGGTTTCGCCCGAAACGGAGAAAAGGTGCTCATCTGGAAACTCATCAATGAGTGGGCTTGGCTCTCCATCCAACACTAGCCGGCTAAGGTGGTCAGCAACAATATTTTCAGCTCCGCTCTTATCTCTAATCTCCAAATCAAACTCTTGGAGCAAGAGAATCCACCGTATCAAYCTCGGCTTTGCGTCTTTCTTCTTGAGCAAGTACTTCAATGCGGCATGATCTGAAAAGACAATCACTTTAGTGCCAAGCAGATAAGATCTAAACTTTTCTAAAGCAAAAACAACTGCTAGCAACTCTTTCTCGATGGTCGAGTAGTTGCATTGTGCACTATCAAGTGATCGTGATRCATAATAGATAACATAAGAGCTCTTACCGTCTTTCTGTCCCAATACCGCTCCGACGGCGTGATTGCTAGCATCACACATAATCTCAAATGGCAATTGCCAGTTTGGAGGTCGGATGATAGGGGCAGAAGTAAGCATATCTTTCAATAAGTCAAATGAACTCTTACATACCTCATTGAAGACAAAGTCTACCTCTTTTTGTAGTAGTTCACAAAGGGGTCGAGTGATCTTGGAGAAGTCTTTAATAAAACGCCGGTAGAAACCTGCATGACCAAGAAAAGAACGGACCTCTCTAACACTCGAGGGGTAAGGTAAGGATTTTATGACGTCGATTTTTGCCTTGTCAACCTCTATACCCCTTTCCGAGATAACATGACCAAGTACAATACCTTGGTTGACCATGAAGTGACATTTTTCATAATTTAAAACCAAATTAGTTTCAATGCACCTCTTTAAAATTTTGGTCAAGTTATCTAAGCATGAACTAAACGAATCACCATAAACTATGAAATCGTCCATAAAAACCTCAATAATATTTTCTACATATTCTGAAAATATACTCACCATACACCGTTGGAATGTCGCCGGTGCATTACAAAGACCGAAAGGCATCCTCCGGTAGGCGAATGTACCGAAGGGGCAGGTAAATGTGGTCTTCTCTTGGTCCTCTCTTGCAACCGGTATCTGATGAAAACCTGAATAACCATCCAAAAAACAATAGTGAGTACGACCGGCTAACCTTTCTAACATTTGGTCTATGAATGGAAGGGGAAAATGGTCTTTCCTAGTTGATGAATTAAGCTTACGATAATCAATACATACTCTCCACCCGTTTTGAACACGGGTGGGCACTAACTTACCTTCGGCATTCTCTACCACAGTAATGTCAGTTTTCTTAGGAACTACCTGGACCGGGCTTACGCACTTGCTGTCAGAGATTGGGTAGATCATATTGGCGTCCAAAAGCTTGAGTATCTCCTTCTTAACAACTTCCATCATCGGTGGGTTCAACCTCCTTTGCGCCTCTCTGAATGGCTTGTACTCTTCCTGTAGTAGAATCTTGTGCTGGCAAAGTGAGGGACTAAGGCCCTTGATGTCGGCGATGGTCCATCCAATCACCCTCTTGTGCTCCTTCAAAACATCCACAAGCTCTCTTTCTTCCTTTGGTGATAGTGTGGCGGATATGATCACCGGAAGGGTCTCTTTATCTCCCAAGTAGGCGTACTTCAGATGATGTGGAAGCGTCTTCAATTCTAGCTCGGGTGCCTGWTCAACAKAAGGMAAAAGTCTAGTGTGAGATATAGGCAAATCTAYTTTAGAAACTTCATACCTTGGCTTTTGTGCTCGCCCTTTCTCCATCCACGATACCAATTCTGCATAATCATCATCAAGCTTGTACTCTTGGGCAAGCTTCTTCAAACTTCCATTTGTTAAGTCCCTATCTAGAATCACTTCTAACRCATCCTCATTAGATAGATCAAACATAGTAACAGATAAAGACTCGATAATATCAACAAAGCATATAGACGAAACATCACTCGGATATCGCATGGCATCATATATATTAAATTTAATCATCTCGCCATCGAATTCCATGGTCAAACTACCACTATGGACATCTATCTTCGTCTTAGAGGTTTTTAAAAATGGTCTACCTAGCAAAAGCATACCGGCCTTGGAGGCATTTTTCTCCTCCATATCTATTACATAAAAATCTACCGGAAAGACCAATTCATCTACTTGAACTAGCACATCCTCTAATACCCCTTTAGGGTAGACAATAGACCTATCCGCTAATTGGATTACCACACCGGTTGGCTTTAGGGGCCCTACATCCAAAGATGAGTAAATGGCATACAGCATAACATTAATTGATGCCCCCAAGTCCAACATGGCTTGATTTACCGAGACATTGCCTACCTTACATGGTATGGTAAACATGCCCGGGTCTTTACATTTTGGTGGTAACTGTTTTTGCAAAACAGCGGACACATTTTGACTCATGCTTATCTTTTCATTACCCTTTAGTTTCTTTTTATTAGTACAAAGTTCTTTCAAAAACTTAGCATATCTAGGTACTTGATTAATTGCATCTAATAAAGGGATGTTTACCTGAACTCTCCGAAATGTGTCAAGGATCTCCTTCTCTTCACTCTCCCACTTTGTCTTCTCGAATCAGCTCGGGAATGGCGGTGCTTGAACTATCACTTCGGGTGTCTTCTTCTTTAACTCCTCTTCTTTGACATCCTTTGCACCCGAAGTGGATGTCTTGACCTCTAACTCTTCTTCTTCCTCATGAACCTTTTCCTTCTTCTTATTTCCAACCTCTTGAAGCTCCTTTCCGCTTCTCAAAGTGACAGCACTCACATTTGCCTTCGGATTCGTCTCCGTTTGAGATGGCAACTTACCCTTGTTTACAAAATTGGCCAACAGTGGCCTGAAGGTCCTGAATGCTCGCTTGAGTTTCCTGTTGAAATTTCACCATGTTAGTAGCCATAGACTTAACTAAATCCTCTAAAGACGTACCTGAGCCACTAGGAACTTGAGGTGACACTTGATGTTGATGTTGGGCATTCGGCTGAAATGGTGCCTTCGGTTGATGTTGCTGAAATCTGGGCGGTGCTTGGAATTGTTGAGATTGAAACTATTGTGGTTGATAGAATAAGCCTCTTTGCTGAGATTGTTGACCTTGTCCTTGTCCTTACCTCGGGGCATAGCTTAGATTTGGATGTTTCCTCCAACCGGGGTTGTATGTGCTCGAGAAATGGTCGGGAGCCCGGTTGTTTGAGTTCTGAAAGTTGCCACCCCCAATGGCGTTCACTTGCTCTTCTTCTTCATGTAAAGTCGGGCATGCATCGGTAGGTTGTGCCACTGATGAGCAAAATCTGCATGCCTTGACTTGAGGCATATTACCCATGGCAAGCTGTTTCACAAGATTAGTCAAATCAGTTATTTTAGTCTCTAAAGATTTAACATGTACCTCACTAGCGCCTCGGCCAATGTCACTCCGAACTCCAAATTGCTTGGAGTTTTCCGCCATGGTGTCTATCAAAGTCCTCGCTTGAGTTGGCGTCTTGTTCCTCCACTTGCAGCATCCATCATCTTTCTTTCCATTGGTAGCAAACCTTCATAAGAATATTGAATTAGTAATTCATCAGAAATACCATGTTGAGGACAACTTACACAAAGGCGCTTGAAGTGCTCCCAATACTCGTATAAAGATTCCATGTCCTTCTGCTTGATCCCACAGATCTCTCTTCTAAGCCCGACGGCTTTGGATGCGGGAAAATACTTGTCGAGGAATGCTCTCGCCATTTGTGCCCAAGTAGTGATGGATCCCGGCGGTAAGTAGAAAAGCCACTCCCTAGCTGCGTCAACTAGGGAGAATGGGAATGCCTTCAGCTTGAGATTCTCCACCGCCGTGCCTTGTGGCTTCATCCCCAAGCATACCATGTGGAACTCGGTCATATGCTTGTAC
>NC_037543.1:12986179-12992111 GCF_001531365.2 Cynara cardunculus var. scolymus
GTGCAAATTCATTGACATTAAAACAATATATAAAAGGGGGGGGTTGGAAGATTTATACATAGCCTAAAAATGCAAAATAAATTGAGAACTTAAACAATAATGAATAAATTCTAGTGATRAGTGTAACTAGTTCTTTATCAAATCATGTATCATTGACTTGTATAAAAACATTTTCTTAATAGATTTTAGACCGGCCGTAAGTGTCAACACGTGCCAAACACTCCGCTTGTCCTTATAATTAAACTAACATGAGAAGCTCGATAGATTAGTTCCTAATTGATTGAGTTGATTCTAGTCAYGGACGTAAAATTCAACCTACCAATCGCCTTACGTATTAGACAAGCACCAATCCTAACTAATGAACGGAAGCCCGAACATTTAAGTTAGATTACACAGTCYTATAATGCAAACCAAAGAACTTGATTTTCTATTGATGCACTATTTGCTACCAAKTGRAAATTAAGAACAATTACAAGTTCCTAATCACGACTAGCAATTCAAATTTAGGCTAAAGGATTCAAGGGATCCTTCTCAAAACCAAAATCCTAAAAATGAAAGAACGATTCAGAACGAGAATTTGCGTAAATAAAATTCAATTAAGGCTCAATGTTAAACAAGTCTCAACAAAATTCAATGCAAACTAATTATAATCTCATCACTAGAATCAGAAAATTAGCAACCCATAATTTTAATCCGAAACAGAAATTAAACTTACGGATGGTAGAGAATTGTAGAGTATGAAGAACCCTAAGTTGAGAAATCTAAATTCATCTCTAAAATCTGGAAATGGATTTCAGTTTGCTTACAACATTTTGATTCCTCCCTCTTGATTCTGCTACTTCTCCTCTYGATCGTTACCTGCTGTCCTCTTTTTCTATTGCTGTCCAATAGAACAGCATGCTGCTACCGCTCGACCCGCTGCTTGCTGCTGCCTCCTTCTTGATGACAGCCCTCTCGATTTCTCTCGTGATAGCCCCCTTCGATAGATTCCTCTGCCTTCGACCGGTTCTGTCTAACCGAGCCAGAAAATCGACAGCCCTCTTCTTTTTTTGTTTTCAATCCAATCGAACCTCCCTTCTCTCCCAATCGGACAGCCTTTAAACACACCTCCATCTCTTGTCGCTACCCACGATTTCCCGTCTCTACCTCGATCGACGCCCACGTTGCTGCTGCTCACGTCTCTCTTCTCCCAACTTCTCTCGATGCACGTTTCTCTCGGTTTCTGATTTGGGCAGCAGCCTTGGGCTACTGCTGTTTGGGCTGTCTTCTTCTTTTTTATTTTTTCCATGGGCTGCAGTTGTAAGCAGCAAACTTGGGCTGCTGTTTGGGCCACAAAATCAACACATTTTCAACTCATATAGTCTCTAGAAGTTAAATTAAATTGACCCCTTTTAAGCATAAATTTGTATAAATTTGGACTTATCACCTTAGCCTTTGCAGGCTTGGGTTTGTTTGCATTTCTCTTGCCCTTAGGCTTGGGCTTTTTCACGTTTTCATTGGTTTTATCATTATAGCGATAGACATGTTTGGAAAATATGCAGCGATGAGTTAACATATGGTTCCTCAGATTTTGTAAAAGAGTTAAACATTGGCAATTAAGATTTTTAGGACATGAATGTCTAACTTTCTTTTTATTCGATGAAAATGAAGAAGTAACTGTAGGGGATGAAAATCCTGTCCTAGCATCGGTTGTTTTTACAAACTTCCTTCTAGTTCATATTTTTTATTTGTGGTAGGCTTGGTCTTTACTTCTTTCCTGAGGAAGAACTTCTTTTCTACAGCTGAATGAGAAGAAAAGTGTTGGTTTGAATGTTCAGAGGCAGGCCACTTCTGTTTCTGCGTGCGAGTAAACTTAATGAACTTAGATGAAGTACTTGGGCCTTGTGAGGTATCATTGGCAGATTTGGTGTTACTCGGTTTTCCTTTTCCTTTGTCTGAAGTTTTCATAGATTCAGGAACATCAAATTTCATTGAGACCTTGATGTTTTGAGGCTTCTTATCCTCAATGATCTCTGGTGATTCACAGACTATCTCTTCTTCAGATTCACAGTCAAGAAAGTCTTTCGCGAATTTTTCGAAATCAAAATTGTCATGGATGTTTGTGGGAGGAATGGGTTAAGAGTTTGATGGTTGAGAGTGATCTGTTGGGGGTTTGTTAGGACTGAAAATCAGTATTAAATTGTATTCGTCTTGAAAATTAAATATTGTCTATAATTGTAAAAGTCATCATGTTTGACTTTTCTTAGGACAAGTTTGACTTTGACTATGTTTAGAAGTTTGACCCTATAAATAGGGTGATGTCTTTTGTAATCTTTAGAAGGTAGGAGCTTATTGTAATATTCAGATTACGTAACAGAAGGTTTGACTAGATTTAAATGTTTGACTTTCTCTCTCAAATCTCCTCTCAATGTTCTTGTGTATTAGATCCAGATCTGCCATAGATTCTTAAGATGTATTGAAGATTGATCATCAAAGTGACCACACAATTGGTATCAAAGCAGAAATGCAAGAAATCAGAAGAAAAGATCAATAGATTTGAAGATCTTTGAAGATTTTTTCTGGAATTTTTTTTAAAAGTTCTTTGTGTTCTTATTTTTTTTGAGTTTGATCCAAAATCTTGTAAATTTTTTGAGTTTTGGTGTTAAAACAGTAATCATTTTGTGCGTAATCTTGTAGTGAATCTTTGTTTTACACAAAGATTTACATTTTGATCAGATGATTTCAAGTTTTTGGTTAAAATCTGTGTTTTTTTAAATTTTTCGTGTTCTTAATTTTTTTTTTTAAATTCCAGTGATTTTGATCCATTTTTTTTAATCTTTTTCTGTTTTTGTGTTTTTGATTGTTTTGATCTGTTTTTTTTTTTTTTTTTTTTTTTTTTAGATTGAATCTATTTTGTTAAATCGCTTAGCCCATTTTCAGGCCCATCCGGTTAGTCCATCTAATTTCACCTTAATCGCACAGCAACCCCATCCGATTTAGTAAATCGCTCATCTTTCTCTTCTCCGGATTCATAAATCGTTCATCTCAAGATTCATCGCAGATGACTTGAATGATCAAGGTGTAAATCGCAGAAGTCTCAAGCGGACAAGGGTTTAAATCGCAAAGGTATTGATCGAGCTAGACTTCAAGGTTCATCGAATTCGGTCACAGGTACCTCAAATTGATCGTATTCGGTCACATTTCAATCACATCTTGAGCGGATATTTGATCGATTTAAGTTTAGTCTTGAGCGGACTAGGGTTTAAATCATACAACTCGTGACCGGATAAGTGACCAGATAGGTAAATCGATTAGTTCTTATTTAGCAAAATCGAAGAACATCTGTTCGATTTTATAGTATTCTGAGATAGGTGGTTCCATATTGGTTGTATAACTTTTTTTTGATACATTCTATTCATATTTTCATTGGTTGTGTTTACACCAAATTTTGTCCGGATTAGGTTCACTCACATACTACTTTGACTGGGTCTGAGCTTCATTTTCAGCTGGTAGTTTCACACAAATATTAACTGTTTGAACTATTAACTGTCAGCATCTTGATCAGTTTAGTTTGCAGTCTTGAACTATTTTAAAACAGTTTGAGTGGTTTATCTTCACGTTGACCATGCAATGAGTTGTTTGAGCAGATAAGAAGCTAGTGTTAAGTGTATTTGCACTTCAAGGATTGTTACTGTTTTACAAGCTGCACAGCTGTAGTGTGTTTCTATAGCTTGCTGCATTTTGAGTGATCAGACTTGATTGATGTTTGATTTGTTGTTCATGTTTTGATCTAACAAGGAACCAGGTAATGTTGATCACTGTTAAGCATATTTTGTATTGGGTTGTCTAGTTTGTTCAATCTGTATCATTCTAATTCGGCAGTAGTTTTAGCAGAAAGACAATTCTGGAATAGATGATTTTGGTTTGTTTTTGGTCTTGATTGATTGAAATTTGGGCAGCTGGCAAGTTATCAGCTCAGTCGAAGCAGTTGAATAGGTTGTGGTGATTGATCAATTCTGTCATAAACAGTCTAATATCATGTTGTGAGTTTTTAACAGACTTGAGCTGATTTCATTCTATATATTGTTGTGAGTCTTTGAGTGAGCAGGATTCAAGCTGTTCTTCAAAGGTGCTTGCTGTCATAACACACAAGTGCTCAGATGTCCAAGCGGTTTAGTTAGATAGTATTGAGTGATTTGAATCTCAAGCTGAGAAGTGAGCTGTTTGAGTGATTTTCTTGGCCAAGCAGTGAGCATTTTGACCAGATAGAAGCTGTTTGTTTCGTTTGCAGTCATGACCAAGTTAAAACAACATAAATAACATGCGTCAATCTGTTTGAAGGGGAGGTTTTCACATGAAGCCAGATTTCTCATGGTAATCCAAATTTGAATTTGCATTTCTGGCTGTTTTGATTAGAGAGCATGAAGTTCTTGCACAGAACATGAAGTTTTGACCAGATAGAAGCTGTTTTGTATTCACTCATAGCAGCCTTGTTGATTTACTGTTTTGTATTGGTTGTTGTACTGCTTGCTGTGACTTATGATGTTGAAGCATTAGAGGCAAAGAATCAAAAATATCATAAGTTACTTATACAGGAGGATCAGAAGTCTATTGCAGTTAGAGGGAAGCTAAAAGTTGCAGTTAGAAGAGTGAAGTGTAATAGTGTATCTGAGATCAACTCTAAGCTTACTGTGAATAGAGTTCATAATTTTGTATTGTATTTTGTCTGTTGTGTATTTGTAAAAATTTCTTGGACAATTGTTTTGGACTTGGACATTTATTTTCATTTTGGGCTTGGTTCATCTTGGTCTTGTTGTGTCTTTAGCCTTTGAGGTTTAGTTTTTGTTTAGATTTTAATTTTGGATCATTTCGTTTATTTGTTTCTGTTTGTGTTTTTAAACTGTTTGAGAATCATTGAACTGTTTTCCGTAGCGTAAACTGTTTTTCATCAGTTTTAACTGTCTTTAACTGTTTTGAACAGTTTTTTAACTGTTTTCAACAGTTTTGACTGTTTTTATTGATTTTTGACAGTTCTTCGTCGTTTTTCTAAATTCTCATCAGTTTTTGTGTTTTTCTATTTTTTTAGCTTAACTGTTTCTGATTTTTTTTACTGATTTCTCTGCATAGATCCTATAACTTATCAATTTTTTTAAATGGCAGATATTCTAAAGGAGATGAGAGAGAAGATTAATGAGCTGGAAAAGAGCATTATGAACTATAAAGAGAAATACATAAATATGTACACTAAGAATTATGCTAATGAGGAATGTATCAAAGATTTAAAGAAAGATCAGAAAAAAGAATGTGAAAGAATCGAGAAGGAATTTGAGTATAAAATTAAAAAACTCGAGAACACTCTCAGCTCTGTAAGAAAAGATTGTGATGAGGATTTGAAGACTCGGAGTAAAACTAATAAAGATCTTTTCAATAAACTCAAAGAGGTTAGAAGTGCACTTTCAATTGAGAAAAACTCTCCAAGAAAAAATACAGAGACAAAGGATTTAACTGAGAAGTCTCATAAGTCTGAGAGTGATCTAATTGAGCTAAGAAAGCTTTTGAATTTTGAGAAAGAAAAGGTTTTGAAAGCGGAGAAGGATTTAATTGCTGAAAGGAAAGATATGGAGAAAGAGAGGAAGAGGGTGATTAAACTGGAGAAAAGATTTTGTACTAAACGTGAATCTTATGAAAATAAGATTAATTCTCTTGAGTTGAACGCTAAATTTCTTTTAAATCAAATTTCAGATTTTGAACAACTTATCATCTTGGAACGATCCAAGTTTGATAAAAAGAAGAAAGAGTATGAAGAAGAATGTCAAAAAAAAGAATTTGGAATTATCGGACAGCATTGTTCAGAAGAAGAAAGAATTAGATGAAGAGAAGAGAGTGTTTGTTCTTGAAAAGAAAAATGCTGCAATTGCCAAAGAGCTTACAGAGAAAAAAAAAATGGCTTGAC